>NC_067484.1:9040958-9364083 GCF_947179515.1 Apodemus sylvaticus | reverse complement strand
GCCTCCACTCAGGGCCAGATGATTTAAGCATGGAATTCTGCCAGAATTTAAAAGAATAATTAATATCAATACTCTGTAAAGTATTACACAAAATAGAAACAGAAGGAATACCACCAAATTCATTCTATGATACCACAATAACCCTGATACCTAAACTACACAAAAACTAAACAAAGAAGTAGAATTTTATACCAATCTCCCTTATGTACATTGATGCAAAACACCCAATAAAATACTCACAAACCAATTCCAAGAACACATAAAAAGCATAATTCACCATGATCAAGTAGGCTTCATGCAGGGATGCAGCAGTGGTTAAATATATGAAAATCCATCAACAGAGTCCACCATATACACAAATTGAAATAAACAAAACAAACACATAAATATTTTATTAGATGCTGATAAAGCCTTTGACAAAATTCCAACACCCTTTCATGTTAAAACTCTTGGAGTTATCAGAGATACAAGGCACACACCAAAACACAAGTAAAGACAGTACACAACAAACCAAACACCAACATCAAATTAAATGGAGAGAGACTTAAAGCAATCCCACCAAAATCAGGGACAAAACAAAGCTGTCTCATTTCTCCATATCACTTCAATATGGAACTTGAAGTTCTTTTCAGAGCAATATGTCAATTAAAGGAGATCAAGGGGATACAAATTGGAAAGAAAAAAAAAAGTGTGTTTTTTTTGCAGTTGATATGATAGTGTATGTAAGTGAACCTGAAATCTTCTAAAAGTTCCTACAGCTGATAAATGCCTTCAGCAAAATGGCTAGATACAAAATTAACTCAAAAAATCAGTAGCACTCTTTATACAGATGATAATATGGTTGAGAAAGAAAACAGGGAATCTACCAATTATTATCAAAATATAGAGAAGATTGTTCATGTTATGAATGTAACTGTGAGGGCTCATCTAATATGACAGAAAAGAAATGAAAGGTCATAATACCAAAACATTAGAGGACATATGCAATACTTGGAATAAAATTAGAAACATTCATGTCATTAAATGTAGACATGAAAAGATACTCAGCATATATATTAAACAAATACTCTCAAAATTTTAAGAACACAATTTTAAAAGGTAATGCTCTTAAAACACATCATTACCTTGTCTCTTTTGGCAATTGTGTCTTTTGTTAGTCATTATTACTCCTGTGAAAATAATGTAAATTACTTATACAAGTCAGAAAATAAATTTAATTTATTTTAATGCAATATTTAAAAAATAATTTCCTCTATTATAGAAAAGCAACTTAACATAGAAAATATGCTTTGCCATTTAAAAAGAAGATTATAATATAAGATACTCCTCTGCATTCTCCTACTTACAATGTATCATAAAGAAATTATAAAGCAATGAATTTAAAATGGGTCAGATGAAAGCCATTTAAACTGTGATATATATAATCAATTCTAGTCAGTTAGTGCTACAGGCTTATCGAGACAAATCCTTTATAAAGATATAAAGCACTAATAAGAACAGAATGATCACTTACTGTGGATAATGCCTGGAAGACGATGTAATTGTACTTTATTATGTTGTTATCATCAACATTATTTCCTGTGCCCACTGGGCACATACAACTACTGGGTTGGAAAGCTGGGTGAGTGGATTGCTCTGAATGAGGACATCTTCCAAAATTTTATAACTACTGTGAACACTGTTTTCTTGAATAACAATGCTAGTGTATCCAGAAATATACAAATTAGTATCCTATGTCTTCATGAAATTTTTTCATCACAGTATAACTCAATAGCTTTTTTTTAAAAACTATTTTAAAATTTATTAACATGTTCAAATTGCATTTCTTTCTTTACTTATTCTTTAATTTTACACTTTAGATTTTATTCCTTTCCCAGTCCACCCTTTGACTGTTCCACATCCCATACCTCCTCCTTGCCTGCCTGCTTTCAATGGGTTTCTGATAGGATTATGTAGTGTTTTTGTTTTTTCAGATCCGAAGAGCAAAATCTCCCAATTCTGACACAGTTCCTTATATCTGTCTTAACACTACATGGGATGAGATTGTATTGAGTATTATTTAGAAATACATAAGATGCTACAATTTGACAAATTTCTTAGGCTGTAAAAAATTCTGACCAACTATTTTTAACCTGTGTAAATCAAAATCCATAAGCAGCTTGGTGAAGTTATGTGTTAATGAAGAGTCCTGGTTCATGTGTCTCTAGGCACTTCTCAACTTAGGATTCACTTGCATTTCAGTGCTACCAGCACTAAAAATATGATAATTAAAAAGTACAGTTGATACATGTATTCTACCACCTCACATCATAGACTAGTCGACCTTTGATTTGTTCAGATCATTTCACCAATAGTTGGAAAAACTAATCTTAGAAAAAGCCATTTTTATAGTAAACTGTTCAACTTAAAGGAGACTGAAGTTGTGGATAAGCATTTTACAGAAATGATAAATGTGAAAGAATATCCAGGAAACAGTATCTGTAAAGCATTCTATGGTGTGTAATGTAATAAAATGGCCATGTAGACATATGGCTAACTTAGGATGTCCTCAGTTTGAGCATAAGGCCACACATTCCTAACCTGGACCAAGATCAATACTCAAAGTATATTTCTTGTAAATACATATGACTTTCACACCTTCATAATTCCAACAATTTTAAGTCAGGCTGTAGCAAGTCATAAAGAGAAAGGTAAGGCTTTAATTCTTCCAGAGCTCAAAATTCTTTCTTAATAATTTGTAAAAGTCTGATCAAGATTTACAGTAGATAAATATACTTGGTCCTCATAGAAAAGGTAAAAAAATATGGTCATAAGAAATAGTCTAAGATCTTTGCTGTGATGGGAAATATCTTCATTCTGATATTTGTGAATACATATGGTTCAAATTGAAGTACTTTATGTGTGAAATTTTGTTGTTAGCTTCAATGCAAAGAGTTAAATTTATTCTAAAACTGTGAAACATATTGTATCATTTTGCAATGCTTAAATAATACAAACCTTGGGATTTATTAGGAAAACAAATGAACAAGAGTTTCTATAATTTGAAGTAATATTTCCAAAAGAGATGAAAATCACCTAAAGTATACTTAATGAATAAATGTTATAATGCTTGATGGCTCAATATGTGTACTTCAAGGCAAAGATTAGTAGATGAGAGTAAGAAACAAGAAACTACTGGGATTTGATCTGGAGGCCATTGTCTTACCCAGGTTTCTAGAAAACCAAAAAGAGAATTGATTAATGATTTGAAGGAAATAGAAGGTCAAAGATTAGGTCTTTCACCTAAAGGGGGCCAACACTGTATCCCATTTAAAATAAAAAAAAAGTTAGTTTGAGAGATTGCTTACTGCTTAAAGCATTTCTTGTAAATGTGTGAATAACTGAGTTCAAACACTGAGAACCCAAGTAAAGGCCAGGCATTTTCTTGTGTCCCTATGATTCCAGTCATTCTGCAGAGAGATGAGTGGTAGAGATAGGAGACTCCACAGAGGCTCCACAGTGTGCCTATCCACAGCAAACTAATAAGATGTCTTGACCCAAACATGGTGAAAAGAAGATCAATACCCAAAGCTGGTTTTGGAACCCCAAGTATATTTATGTGGGCATACCTGTAACTTGTTTACATTCTCGGTGGACAGAAGGCAAGAATGTAGTTTGGGTATAGCCAGATCTTCCCATCAGATGTTGCATGACAGAGTCAGTAATACGGACTTTGCTTCTTCTCTGAATTAAAACAGTGAGAATTTAGAATAAAAAATGATATTATTTTGGCTTCAAAAGACTCACTTGATAAAACTACCATATGTGTGTGTGTACACATACATATACACATATGCATATACATCATATACATATAAGTATGTGTATGTATCTATAGGCACACACACATGCACACACACACACACACACACACACACACACATACACACACTTGTGTAAATAACCAGAGCCAATGAACATGCCATAGAGAGGTAAGCTATTTAAAATAGATAAGGCATGGAGTCTCTCGGGTCACAGTGAGATGGGGGGTGAAGTACAGTGTTTTAAGTAAAGAGAGGTCATTTCAATAGCTAATAAACACAAAATTATAGTGTAAATTATAGGCATTATTGAAAACTCACATGCATTCATGACTATGAGCTTCTAAAGGAAAACATATATTGTTTGTGCTTTTCTTCTGCTATATATGATTGCAAGAAACCATGATATTTTAAAGCAGAATTAGTTTTGTTTTTTAGGTGAGAAAATGAAATAAATGCAAAAACGTTGCACAAACGTAGCAAAAACTTTGATTTGACTAGACTCTCCACCATAAAGGACAATACAGGAATGAGGACTGGTCTACCAAGATGAACTCTCAATTCTGAACATCTATGCTCCAAATGCAAGGGCACCCACATTCATAAAAGAAACTTTGATAAAGCTCAAAACACACATTGCACCACACAAAACAATAGTGGGAGATTTCAACACCCCACTCTCAACAATGGACAAATCATAGAACAGAATCTAAACAGACACATTGAAACTAACTGAATTTATGGACCAAATAGAACTAACAGATATTTATAGTGCATTCTACCCTAGAGCAAAAGAATATGCATTTTTTCTTAGCACCTCATGGTACCTTCTCCAAAATTGATCATATTATTGACCACAAAATGGGCCTCAACAGATACAGAAATATTGAAATTATTCCATGCACCTTATCCGATCACCATGGCCAAAGGCTGATCTTAAGCTCAAACAAAAACAATGGAGAACACATATACACTTGGACTTTTAACAATGCTCTTCTCAATGATAGCTTGGTCAAGGAAGAAATAAAGAAAGAAATTAAAGACTTTTTAGAATTTAATGAAAATGAAGACACCTCATACCAAAATTTAAGGGACACAATGAAAGCAGTGCAAAGAGGAAAGCTCATAGCTCCGAGTGCCTCCAAATGGAAAATGGAGAGAGCTTACACTAACAGCTTGACAGTGCACTTGAAAGCTCTAGAATAAAAAGAAGCAAATGCACCCAAGAGGAGTAAAGACAGGAAATAATCAAAGTCAGGACCAAAATTAAATCAACCAAATAGAAACAAAAATAACTATACAAAGAATCCATAAAACCAGGTGCTAACCAGACTAACCAGACCAACCAGACTAACCAAAGGGCACAGAGGTAATACCCAAATTAATAAAATCATTAATGAAAAGGGACTCATAACAACAGAAACTGTGGAAATTCAAAAAAATCAGCAGATTCTAGTACAAGAGATTATACTCAATGAAGTTTGAAAATCTGTATGAGATGGACAACTTTGTAGATATATACCAGGTGCCAACATTAAAACAGGATCAGATAAACCACTTAAATAGTCCCATAAGTCCTGAGAAAATAGAAGCAGTCATTAATAGTCTCCTATCAAAAAAGAGCCCAGGATCAGATGGGATTTGTGGGAAATTCTATCAGATTGTAAAAGAAGAGCTAATACCAATATTCTTCAAACTATTGTATGAAATAGAAAGTCAGGGAACATTACCCAACTCATTCTATGAAACTAGAATAATGCTTAGACCTAAACCAAACAAAGACCAAACAAGGAAGGAAAGCTACAATCAAATCTCCCTCATGAACATCGATGCAAAAATATTGAGCAAAATTCAGGCCAACCAAATCCAAGATGCATCAAAACTATAATTCACCAAAAAGAGGTTGGCTTCATCCCAGGGATGCAAGGATGGTTCAATATAAGCAAATTGATCAATATAATCAACTACATAAACAAACTCAAGGAAAAAAACACATGGATAAAAACATTAGATGCTGAAAAGGCTTTTCACAAAATCCAGCATCCCTTCATGAGAAAAGTCTTGGAGAGATCAGGAATTGAAGGCCCATACTTAAACTTAGTGAAAGCAATACACTGTAAACTGGTAGCCCACATCAAGTTAAATGGAGAGAAACATGAAGCAATCCCACTAAAATCAGGGACCAGACAAGGCTGCCCACTCTCTATCTATTGAATATAGTACTTGAAATCCTAGCCAGAGCAATCAGACAACAAAAGGAGGTCAAAGGTATACAAATTGGAAAGGAAGAAATAAAAATATCACTATTTGCAGATGATATGATTGTATACTTAAGTAACCCCCAAAATCAACAAATTGGGAAAAGATCTTTACCAATCCTACATCTGATAGAAGGCTAATATCCAACGTATACAAAGAACTCAGGAAGTTAGTCCCCAGAGAGTCAAATAACCATATTAAGAATGGGGTACAGAGTGAAATGGATAATTCTCTGTGGAGGAAGCAGGAATGGCTGTAAAGCACCTAAAGAAATGTTTAGCATCCTTAGTTATCAGGAAAATGCAAATCAAAACAATACAGAGATTCTACCTCATACAGATCAGAATGACTAAGATGAAAAACTCAGGGGACAGCAGATGCTGGAGAAGATGTAGGGAAAGAGGAACACTTCTTCATTATTGTTGGGATTGCAAGCTGGTAAAACCACCCTGGAAATCAGTTTGGCAATTCCTCAGAAAATTAGACATAGTACTACCTGAGGGCCCAGCTATAACACTCCTGAACATATATCCAGAAGATGCTCCTACATGTGTTAAGGACACATGCTCCACTATGTTCATATCTGCCTTATTTATAATAATCAGAAGCTGTAAAGAACCCAGATGTCCTTCAAAGGAAGAATGGATAAAGAAACTGTGGTATATATACACAATGGAGTAGTATTTATCTATTAAAAATAATGAATTCATGAAATTCTTAGGCAAGTGGATGGAACTAGAAAGTGTCATCCTGAGCAAGGCAACCCAGTCACAAAAGAACGCACATGATATGCACTCAATGATAAATGGATGTTAGCCAAAATGCTCAAAATAGACAAGTTACAAATCACAGACCACAAGAAGCTCAAGAAGAAGGAGGACTGAATTGAGGGTTCTTTGGGTCCTCTGAGAAAAGGAACAAAATACAGGAGCAATAAAGGTGACAAAGTGTGGAGCAGAGACTGGAGTAAAGGCCTCCCAGAGACTGCTCTACCTGGGGCTTCATCCTATAAATATTCACCAACCCCCTGACACTATAATGGATGACAAGAAATGCTTACCAAAAGGAGCATTCCATGGTTGTCTCGGGAAGGGCCCTGCCAGAGTCTTACACATACAGAGGCAGATGCTAGAAGCTAACCATGGTCTGGGCATGAGGTCCCCAATGGAGGAGTTGGAGGGTCTTCCAGAGGAGTTGAAGGAATCTACAGCCCCACAATGATGTCGGCCATCCAGAAGCCTCAGGACTCCCAGGGACTAAAGCATCAAACAGGGAGTAATTATGGTTCCAGTAAAAATGTGCATGTTTTGTTGGGCATCAATGTGAGAAGTAGCTCTTGGTCAGATGAAGGCTCAATAGATGCTTCAACAAAGAAATCTGGGTGGGGGAGGGAGTGAGTCGGGTGGAGGGGCATATACTTGAAGGCAGGGTGTGGGAGGAGATGTTGTGGGTTTTCAAGGAAGGAGGAAACTGGGAAAGGTTTTACTATTTGCAATGTTATGAAGATTATATTCAATAAAATAAAAAATGTAAATAAAGAAAATATCTAATAAACAACAGATGTAAAAAAATAAAAATGATGTTTAGGTATGGGCCTTGAATTACTGTGCTTTCCAAGACTTTTAGCATGAAAGGATGCTGAATTTTGTCAAATGCTTTTTCTGCATCTAATGAGATGATTATGTAGTTTTTTTCTTTGAGTTTGTTTATGTAGTGGATTGCATTGATGGATTTCCTTATAATGAACCATCCCTGCATCCCTGGGATGAAGCCTACTTGATCATGGTGGATGATCGTTTTGATATGTTCTTGGATTCGGTTGGCAAGAATTTTATTAAGTATTTTTGCATCTATATTCATAAGAGAAATTGGCCTGAAGTTCTCTTTCTTTGTTGGATTTGTGTGGTTTTGGTATCAGCTTAATTGTGGCTTCATAGAACGAGTTGGGTAGAGTTCTTTCTGTTTCTATTTTGTGGATTAGTTTGAAGAGTATTGGTGTTAGTTCTTCTATGAAGGTCTGATAGAATTCTGCACTAAAGCCATCTGGTCCCATGCTTTTTTTTTGGTTGGGAAACTTTCTATGTCCCTTTTTATTTCTTCAGGTGTTATGGGACTGTTTAGATGATCTATTTGATCCTGATTTAGTTTTGGTGTCGGATATCTGTCTAGGAAACTGTCCATTGATTTCAGATTCTCCAGTTGTGTTTAGTATAGGCTTTTGTAGTAGGATCTAATGATTTTTTGAATTTCCTCAGTTTCTGTTGTTGTATCTCCCTTTTCATTTCTTTTTTTTTAATATTTTTATTTTCTATATTCTTTGCTTACATTCCAAATTATTTCCCCTTTCCCGGATCCCCCCTCCCCATATATCCCATAAACCTTCTTCTCGCCCTCCCTGTCTCTGTGCCCTTTGGTTAGTCTGGCTAAGGGTTTATCAATCTTGTTGATTTTCTCAAAGAACCAGCACTTGGTTTTGTTGATTCTTTGTATGGTTCTCTTGAAGCAATCCCACTAAAATCAGGGACTAGACAAGGCTGTCCTCTCTCTCCATATCTATTCAATATAGTACTTGAAGTTCTAGCTAGAGCAATTAGACAATATAAGGAGGTCAAGGGGATACAAATTGGAAAGGAAGAAGTCAAATTATCACTATTTGCAGATGACATGATAGTCTACTTAAGTAACCCGAAAACCTCCACCAGAGAACTCCTACAGCTGATAAACAACTTCAGCAAAGTGGATGGTTATAAAATCAACTCAAGCAAATCAGTTGCCTTCCTATACTCAAAGGATAAGCAAGCTGAGAAAGAAGTTATGGAAATGACACCCTTCACAATAACCACAAACAATATAAAGTATCTTGATGTGACTCTAACCAAGCAAGTGAAAGATCTATACGACAAGAACTTCAGGTCTCTGAAGAGGAAATAAAAGAAGACCTCAGAAAACGGAAAAATCTGCCATGCTCGTGGATTGGCAGGATTAATATAGTTAAAATGGCCATCTTGCCAAAAGCAATCTACAGATTCAATGCAATCCCCATCAAAATCCCAACTCAGTTCTTCACAGAGTTAGAAAAAGCAATTCTCAAATTTATCTGGAATAACAAAAAACCCAGGATAGCTAAAACTATTCTCAACTACAAAAGAAATTCTGGGGGAATCAGTATCCCTCTCCGTGTACTAAACTTCACTCCAAGTGAATCAAGGAACTCCAGGTAAAACCAGACACACTGAAACTAATAGAAAAGAAACTGGGGAAGACCCTTGTGGATATGGGCACAGCGGAAAAGTTCCTGAACAGAACACCAATAGCTTATGCTCTAAGATCAAGAATTGAAAAATGAGACGCCATAAAATTACAAATTTTCTGTAAGGCAAAGGACATTGTTAAAAGGACAAAATGGCAACAATCAAATAGGGAAAGGATATTCACCAACCCTACATCTGAGAGAGGGCTAATATCCAATATATACAAAGAACTCAAAAAGTTAGACCCCGGGGAACCAAATAACCCTATTAAAAATGGGTACAGATCTAAACAAAGAATTTTCACCTGAAGAAATTCGGATGGCCGAGAGGCACCTTAAGAAGTGCTCAACATCATTAGTCATTAGGGAAATGCAAATCAAAACAACCCTGAGATTTCACCTTACACCAGTCAGAATGGCTAAGGTCAAAAACACAAGAGACAGCAGGTGTTGGTGAGGATGTGGAGAAAGAGGAATACTCCTCCACTGCTGGAGGGCTGTAAGATGGTACAACCGCTTTGGAAATCAGTCTGATGGTTCCTCAGAAAACTGGACATGACACTTCCGGAGGACCCTGCTATACCTCTCCTGGGCATATACCCAAAGGATTCCTCGGCATGCAATAAAGATACATGCTCCATTTTGTACATAGCAGCCTTATTTATAATAACCAGAAGCTGGAAAGAACCCAGATGTCCCTGAAAGGAGGAATGGATACAAAAAATGAATATTTACACAATGGAATACTACTCAGCAATTAGAAACAATGAATTCACAAAATTTTTAGGCAAATGATTTGATCTGGAAAATATCATCCTAAGTGAGGTAATCCAGTCACAAAAGAATACACATGGAATGCATTCTCTATTAAGTGGATATTAATTAGCCCAGAAGCTCTGAATACCCAAGGCACAAATTGTATAACAAATGACTCCCATGAAGAAGTATGGAGGGGGTCCTGATCCTGGAAAGGATTGATCTAGCATTGGAGAGGAATATAAGGACAGAGAAAAGGGAGGGAGGTGTTTGGAGAATGGATGGAGAGAAGAAGGTTTATGGGACATATGGGAGGGAGGATCTGGGAAAGGGGAAATCATTTGGAATGTAAACAAAGAATATAGAAAATAAAGTTATTTTAAAAAACTAAAAAAAAAAAAAAAAGAAAAAAGAACAAAGAAAAACAATCCAGAAAAACAAACAAACAAACAATGAAAATAAAATAATCATCACAAGATGCTCCAGGAAACAACATCCTCAGGGTAGCACTAGATCACCCCCTCAAGGAAAAAATGCACTCAGAGATATGAGTAAATCATGTTGTACTGTCAGCACTTTCAAATTTCATATGATAGCCACATTAACTGAAAAAAAAGAATGGAATATAGCTCTTCAGTATCTAATAGGACCCAGTATCTCTAAATTTTGATCACTTCCCTGATGTAAGCTACTTATTTATTTATCATTTATTTTATATATATAGATGTTTTTCCTGCCTGTAGTATATGCATCATGTGTGTGCCAGTACCTGAAAATGCCAAATGGGTATAACATCTGCTAGAACTAGAGTTATAGACATTTTCTAGCTGCTATGAAGATACTAATAGTTGAACCAAAATCTTCTGAAAGTGCAACTACTACATTTAACTGATGAAACATCTTTCTAGTGTCTATTTAATAGGTTTGTATTTTTCCCAATTCAAGAATTTTTGAGAAATCATTAAAATAAACTCATTAATTCCATAAATCATTGAACTCAACATAAGTCCAGAAACATAGCTTTCATGAGTATTGTGTATTAAAAAATAAGAGGTATCTTATTTAATATATCTTGCTCAAAATGTGTTGTAATAATTAACATCACTTTAAATGTAATCTTCTCTATTAATTGAAACCTAGCAATAAATAATAAAAAAGGAATAATAAATATACACATGGAATATTAAATAATAATTAAGTATGTATATGAGTCTAGCTTATTGCATATCTAGGTACCAAAACTTTTTCTTATTTTTGATGAAGCAGGAAGCTATAGCTTACAGGACAATTGAACAAAGTATTTCATCTTCAGTACTTTCAGCTAGTTAAATGATGTGACATAAATTATCCAGGTAAGTACACTACTCTGAAAATAGAAAGTGGAACAAGTTGTTTTATACAGAGATCATTCATGATAGAAGGAAAGAGAAAGAAAGTGTATTGGGTAAAAGACATGAGAAAATTTTTTTTGTTTGTTTGTTTGTTTTTTTCCTGTTATTTTTTTATTCGATATAATTTATTTACATTTCAAATGATTTCCCTTTTCTAGCCCACCCCCCCACTCCCCGAATGTGAAATCCACATCTCTAAGATAGAATCCATTTTCCAGCCAAAGGATAAGGACTGAAGCTGACTATGGCATCAGAGACATGTTATAGGACTATTGAGGGAATGTTAATTTGATTTTTACCTTACATGGCAAGGGTTCTGTAGATGCTATGATTAATTTTTTTTCTTTTGTTGTATGACTCAGATGATTCTATTTTGCCAGTAACTCAGAATCACTTGATATTGCGAACGAACACAGAAGTTGAAGAGATAGCTATTCATCATCACAGGTCCTGGGGCTGTGTTCCAATCCTCTTGTCATTGTTAGATGTACTCTCCACATAGGGATCATGATGGACAAAATGACCCGATGCTAAGACTTGAAGTGTTTAATGGCTGAGAGCAGAAATGTCATATTTATCTAGAAGTAGACAAATTAGGACAGAAAATTCCTTAAATTTCTTATGTGTTAGGACCAAACCAAAGGCTTTTTCAGAACCATGGAAAACACTTCTTACCAATCTCAGTTTGAGAGCTTAAAAGGGTCCGATAATGAGCACTCAGGTGACTCAGACCAAAGTATCAGTTCAATTAACGTCCTTGTAAAACCTTCCTTCCCTGGTGATATGAGTGCGCAAAGAGGAAAGTAGTAAGGCATAGGAAGAAGAGAGGATACAGAAAAATGAAACCCAGTCTCACCGGCTCTAAAGGCATCTCAAGCAGGAGAGGCATGCAAACGGGTTACCTCAAGGAGAGAATGAAATATAAAAAGGACTAAGTTGGACAGTAACAGAGTATATATTCTAGATGCCCTGAATATATTAAGTAATAATGAAAATCCTAATTTTATTGCTAGTAGCCAAACTTCTTGTCAAAATGAAGTATCCAAAGACATTGGAGTACCTGAATACTATAAAGGTTTGCTTGTGATACTGACCTATCAGATAATTGGAAAGTCTAACACGGTCTCATGGCTATTCTTTTGCCAGTGTGTTTTAAGTACATGGGTGCAGAACTGTAGTTTCTCACAAAAGAATGTGTAGGCTAGGCACTATACTCATTCCACTACTTAAGTGGCATCATGGATTTAATAGTCTGTTTGGATCCTGGTTGGACTGCAAGAGCCATGCAATTTCATATTAAGTTATATAAGTTGATGGCATAATTGTTTGACTCAGAGTCATGGTTAATTGATATATAATAATTGTAATCATTCAACACACTAAAGTTATTTTCCTCAAATAGTTAGCCTCCAAAATAAAGGCCTCACAAACAGGTAAGAATCAGGAAAAGAAAAAATCATGTTTTCTGATTATTTCATAGATTTAGTTTACTCAAAAGTATATAATTCTTTGAATGAGTGGTAGAATATGGCCTGAAAACAGCTATGCCAGGTAGACTGGTTAAAGGGCAAATCTGACAAACACCACCACATTTCTCTAAGTAGAAGACAGATGTGGAGAGTATGGGTGGGACTAAGATAAGACTAATTGCAGCATAAGCCACATCTGTCCTCTACTTTGAGAAACTGGATGGTGTTTATCAGATCTTAGAAGGGATAACAAAATACTCATGGGAGAAAATAGAGAAGCAAAATGGAGAAAATAGAGAGACAAAGTGTGGAGCAGAGACTGGAGGAAAGGCCATCCAGAGACTGACCCACCTGGGGATCCATCCCATATACAGTCACCAAAAGAAGACACTATTGTTGATGCCAAGAAGTACATGCTGACAGAAGCCTGATATGACTGTATTCTGAGGGGCTCTGCCAGAGCCTGACTTATACAGAGGTAGATGCTTGTAGCCAACCATTGAACTGATCATAGGGTACACAATGAGTGAGTTAGAGAAAGAACTAAAGGAGCTGATGGGGTTTGCAACTCCATAGGACAAACAACATTATCAACCAACCAGAGCTCCCAAGGTCTAAATCATCAACCAAGGAGTATACATGGAAGGACCCCTGGCTCCAGTTGTATGTAACAGAGGATGGCCTTGTTGGGCATCAGTGGGAATAGAGGCCCTTGGTCCCTTGAAGGCTTGATGCCCCAGTGTAGGGGAATGAGAGGGTGGGAAGGCAGGAGTGGGTATGAGGGTGGGGGAGCACTCTCATATAAGCAGGAGGAGGGAAGATGGCATGGGGGTTTCTGAGGGGGGAAATCAGTAAAAGGGATCGCATTTGAGATGTAAATACATAAAATATCCAAAGAAAAAAGAAAAAGGAAACAAGAAAATGGTGGCTATTACCTCACAGAAACTGAACTCAGCAACAATGAACTTGGAAAGTAAAAAAAAAAAAAAAAAAAAAAAAAAAAAAACAAAAAAAACAAAAAAACAAACAAACAAACAAACAAAAAACTTCCTACAAAAATACAGAAGGTACATATTTTATGTGTCTTGGTGGGAGAAAGTTCCTGATATATAAAACTAGAGCATGAAAGAACAAATGGGAATGTGTGCTTTCACCTGCTGGCTGCTATCTGGGGCACAAGAAGGTTCAGATGCCCAGAGCCCATGTGAGTACAACTATTTTATTGAAGCCAGCATTGAACAGAAAGGTCAAGGGACCTTTTCTTCCAATACCCAGTGATTTTCATCACATACAGTGTAATTATGGCTGATAACTATAACATATCTTGAGTCATGAAAGAACTCTACTAGCTTCAGATTCCATGCCTATTTTGGAGGTCCACTTAACCTTCACACTAAGGAAGGGAACCGCAGTCTTCTAACCAAACTCACCCTGGAATTTGTATTGCTTGTTATAATTGTTTAGCATGGTAAAATACAGCCTCTTCTTTTACTGTTGCAAGCACCATTTGTTGAGGTTTCTGGAGGCCAGATTTTTCTATAGTAAAATTAGGCCTGCTTACACCCATCATACATAGCTAAGAATGTGACTAAAATTAATATATTATTTGTTTTCCCCCCTACTGGCTGAGACAGCACGGATCCCATCTTTTGCTATAAGATGGAAGTAGAACTTTGACCTTATGACTAGAACTGTTCAATTGTGAGATAGTTACACTCCAAATCCTTGGCCTGCTTCTCTGTCAGTCCACAGAAGTTAGTAAAAAAACAATAGCCCCAAATCCCTGGCCTGAAGCATATAACTAAAGTCATTGGTTTAGCTGTCTTCTAGGCGGCTAACATACTACAAAGACTCAACTAAATACTCTCAACAGAGAAACTGTATCAATGTTTACCATTTAAAAGTGCTGTTGAAACGACCATTTTGAAATGTTTGCTCACACAGGATGCTCCAGTACTGAATGTTTTAATTAAATATTCTGCTGCATCCTGTTTCTATGGATGTCTGAAGGGGGCTAATTTCTTCCAATCCATAGTGCAGTAGACAAGACAGGAGGAAACCTGTCTGAAAACAAGGATAAACTTATCCTACTAGTTTAGATCTGATTTTAAAGAATGTCTTCAAGGCCCAAGGCTCTCCAGTAGCAGCTGAGACATCCTTATCAGTAAAGCCATTTTGAAAACAAAACCTGTTTTCACCAGAATCCTCTTCCCACAACAGTTAAGTTGCAAGATAAAACACATATCTGAATACTTGATAAGGCACCCTGAAATGTGTTTCTTTGACTCTACAGTTGTCCCAAGTACAGAATCACTCAAATAGCTGTTTAATAGTAGTCTGGGTAGACTATCAACTTAAGTAGATAGCTGTGAGATCACTAGGGGACATGTCAGCTCTGTCATGGTAGATAGGTCTCCTGATGGCTAGGATGTCTGCATGTGGTTAGACACTCTTAAAGCTGTGATTAGGTTGTTCCTGAAACATTGGAAAGAAATGCACTTTTCCAGTTCCCGATGTGTGCACTTAGGAATGTTCTGCATCCTAAGAAACTTGGGACTTCATTGTGATGTCACACTCATTGAGGATTTGAAGCCATTCCTTTGTTGGTTGTTCTAGAAGATGATGAGACAAACCACTCAAAAGGAAGTTTGTTTCATGATAATTTGGAAAAAATAAAGAAACACTCTCAGGTATATGTAACCAATCTCAAATATTCATAAAAATGTGTCTTAAATTCACACTGCAAAATCATTGGGTTGCTGTCTGAATTCTATGTAGACCTCTATTCTATCGTGGAAATGTATGCCTTGCTTTTCAAAGAAGATTGTTATTAAATTGTCTGCCTCTCCACTGAATTCTTTCCTTTGAGGAAGCAGGAGCCTTGAGACCCATTTAACAGAATTACAACAGACTTTAGAGGGATTTTACATGAATTTTGTATGGAGATCCAAAATTCAGCACAAGAAATTAACACACTTCTTTCAAAAATTAAATGGTGCTCTATTGTTTATAATTCCCTTTTTGAACCACTCTGTTTAATTGTGATGTTATCAAATTATATTATATAAAGCTGGTGGAACTTCCATTGTTTAAATTCCCCTTTTGAACCATTCTGGATTTTTTTATTCTGCTATTACATTACAATATTATATAAAGCTGGTAGAGCTTTTAGTCTACAAATCTTATAAAACAGTTTTTAATCACATTCCAAAGAAGTCAGGGATAAAAGTCAGGAGAGCACATTTTAACTCATTACGAAATACTCATACTTGTTAATAATGGACTTTAGCTAATAAAATATTGTCGTACTTTAAAGTTTTGTTAAATAATGGTGCAACTGTGATTTTTAAATGATTTTGCACAAATAGATATTCATTATGGAAATGTGTGAAGTGTCAAATCTCTAATTTGTGAGCTTCTTTGAATTGAATTAAGAGTGTTTTGCACTTTTAAAATTACAACCTTATGTGCTGGAGAGATGGCTAAACCATCTCTCTGTTGGGCTCACAATCAAAATTACAACCTTGTAAGTTTTATGTCATATGTCTATTATCTCCACAGTCAGATGACTAAAGCAAGATAGTGATGAGTTCTAGCCCAGCCTGGGATATATGATAACACCATGCCTCAAAAATAACAATAGGTAGGTAAATTATAGATGATAGATAAACAAAAAGATACAGAAAAGAAAGATATAGATAAATGGTAGGTAGGTGATAGATAATAGGTAGATAGTAGATAGACTAATATATGACAGATAGATAGATAGATGTAAATAGATAGATGATAAGCAGATAGATAGTAAATAGACTGATATATGACATAAAAATAGATGATAGTTGAATAGATAGATGATAGATAGATAGATAGATAGATAGATAGATAGATAGATAGATAGATGATAGATAGATACATGATAGATGATAGAGAGATAATGGAGATAAGATAGATAGATAGATAGATAGATAGATAGATAGATAGATAGATATTTGATAGATAGATTGAACAAAACATCTTGATCTCCACGGCACATAGCAGAGAAAATGGTTGAATCAGTTCACCCAATGATACTAATTGCTACTTATATTTTCTTAATAATAAATCATTGCTGGGTATAATGCCTATTAGCTAGGCTGATGAAATATTTTGCAAGTTTTTTCCCAAGTAAGAGTATGAATTATATTGTTTTTTCATTGTTCCATAGTAACATTTGCATCTCCATTAGATTTTAATACTCATATTTGGTATTACCTTCCTTGTAAGTTTGACTTTGGAATGCATATTCATAATTTAGAAGCAGCTATACTGTGTAAATACAGTGCAGAGCATTTGAAATCATGTGTTCATGTTTCTCATCACAAATAAATTGATTCTTGACTTCTCTCTGCCCTCTTTAGTCATTTACAATTTTATTACCATGCCCATGGGTTTGCACAAATAAATAAACTGAGGAATGGGTTGCAACTGGAGTATTCAGGTATTGACCATTGATCTACAATGCTCCCTTATCTCTTAGGTATGATGGCTATGGGCACAGATGTACTGAACATTCTAGAACTGGGGATACAGAAGGAGATGTCACTTCAGGGGTCATCAGCAAAACGGGATATCATCAACCCAGCCCAATAGAAAATCCAAGAATTTCTTAGAGAAACTGACATTCAAAAGGCCTGAGAGCAGGCATAGGTGGAAGGTCTGTTCTTTGCTTTACTTTGACAAAATGCATGTATTCTCATTACTGCCCAGTGCTACTCTTCAGAGGTATTGCATAATGAAGGATAAATTGATGCCCAAGAAGTTTCGACCTTGAAAGTGGATGCCATTAATAAACCCATCTTGAAAGGATAGTTTCATGTTTTCATGCTGGCAAAGAGGAGCAGAGGAGGGCAAGGACTTCCCTTTTGCCAGGGTCAATGGGATGGTGCAGGTGCCCATATACTCAGGGCAGGATTACCAGCCATTCATTTATAATGGTGCATGAACGAAGGCAGAGACTGACCAAGTCTTTAATCTCAGCCATCTATTTGATCTGGACTTCTTAGATACTCATGGTCGATATGACTATGAACCATTCAAGAAGTGGTCTGTGTAGGACCTGATAGGGAGGTACTACACAGTTGTACCAAGCTTGCCCACTTGAGGAATGTGTCAGACACATATCTCAAAATACCAATATCTGATACTAGGCATGAGAGATGGCATAAGAAATATCTGGATCAGTTTTACAACCGGACTCCAGAGCAGGTGGCAGAGGAGGAGTACCTGCCAAAGGAGCTGCATAAGAACTTGTAAAGACCATATTCAGTGTATAGGCTGTATAGGCACAGCCCACGGTTGAGGGATGGGACCACTCACCCACCTCAAAAATGTTGATCCAGAATTTCTCATGTCAAAAGGAACTGCAGGGACAGAGTGAAGCAGAGGCTGAAGGAAAGTCCACCCAGAGACTGCCCCACCTAGGGACCATCCCATCTACACACACCAAACCCAGACACTATTGCTGATGCCAGGATGTGCTTGCTGACAGGAGCCTGCTATAGCTGTCCCCAGAGAGGCTTTGCCAGATCCTGACCAATATAGATGCTGATGCACCCAGTGAAACTCAAGTCCGGGTAGCCCAATGGAGAAGTTAGGGCAAGGACTGAAGATGCTGAAAGGGATTGCAACCCCACAGGAACAATATCAACCATCCAGATACCCCAAAGCTCCCAGGGACTAAACCATCAACCAAAGAGTACACATGGAGGGACCCATGGCTTCAGCTGCATATGTAGCAGAAGATTGCATTATATGGGAGGGGAAACCCTTGGCCCTGTGGAGGTTGATGACCCAGGGTAGAGGAATGCTAGGATGCTGAGGCAGGAGGGTGTAGGAGGGTGGGGAAGCACCCTTCTAGAGGCAGTGGGACAGGGGAAGAGATAAGGAGTTTGCGGAGCAGAAACAGGGAAGGTGGATAACATTTCAAATGAAAATCTATATGAATTATATGATATCTGCTATATGACAGATTTACTCAAGCATAAATTAAGATTCTGTGTTATAAGAAGCATACCAATGATTAGACCCTTAAGCAAAAATAAAGAAATAAATAAAGTGATCTTATGCTAAACCCAGTTGATCCTATGTGCTTCTTTTAAATTTACATTGAATTTCTTATAGAATAAAAATCACACTTTCATGCTTAGCTCACAGTATTGTTTTTATAATAACAGAGACTCTTTCACATGATCTAATTATATTCTGTGACAGGTAATGTCAGTAAAACACTGCATTTTCTGATCCTTCTCCAATAAGGAGACAAAATATTAGTCAAAATTAATAAGACAAATTAATTAGTCACCAGAAATTACATAATTATTTAGCATTTTACAGAGAACTCAACATACTGACAGAATGGAAATCTAGCCATTTCACTATTTACCTAAAACATTGTCCAGTTAGCTGTCAGTAAAGATATAGAATTCATTTTCTCAAAGACTATTTCTGTCTCATTATGCTTTTCTTAAATTTGACAATGGCATTTGGGGATATTGAAGTGTCCTTACTCTTTCCTTCAGCAATGTGAGAAATAAAGTAGCCAAAGATACAGACTGTTCTGTTGTAATAATCCACATAAGAAAGTTATAGACCATCACTATACAAAGCTGACAACAAATATTCATCTTTTATTTTTTATTTGAAACTAAGAATGTGCTAGCACTCCAGAAGGACTCCTAGTTACAAAGCTCAGGGGTGGGCCATTTATTAAAGGTAAAAGACCATGTAAACCAAAATTACAACAGTCTTAGAAGAGTGTCAAAGTAACTTTGTAACATCTGTTTTGGCAAAACATAGTAGTTAATGCAAACACAACACAATTCATTTTGACTTACGTAGTTATTCATTACTTTATTGTATTTTAGTTTGTATAAAAATTAATGATTTTAGTTAATTCAACTGGACCATTGTCAGTGTCACAGATAATCCCAAACATATTGCCAAGGAGACAGCTGTTGATATAAAGAAGTGTCTAAGTGTCTAAAAAGATGCTAGAGGGAGTCAGGAAAATAAGGTTTTATATTAGTCATGTCACTGCAACTTGAGAAGGACCTTTACTCCATAAACTAAGTTTTGTTTATGTTCTGAAGGCACTATAGGAATTCTTAGGTATCCGTTACTTTATGTTATAATTTGAGGAGTAATTTTCTTCTTTCATAAATATTAACATTCTGTAAGTGACATGATTTGAACTATGTTAAGAGAATATATATATATATATATATATATATATATATATATATATATATATATATATTCAATGGTGAAAGCCTAATTATTTGATAAAATAAGTAGTTCCTGTTCTTATTCAGTTCACACATGGTGGTGTTTGGATTTTCTTTTATGCTATTTTTGGAAGTATAATTTGTGAATGACAACATCAAAGCAAATAAACTTGATGATGTTACTAGTTTCAAAAACAAAATTTTAAAAATTTAACCTTGTATGCATATTTTTACTTACATGTTCAATCATTCAATATAGCAGCTTAAATTTTTTAATGATAGAAATACTGTTGGGTAAAATATAAGCTATCATCATCATCATCATCATCATCATCGTTATTATTATTATCATTGACTTGAAAATTTAATTAATAATAACAGTGTAGTAGATCAAGATGGAAGAAGGTGCTGGAATTAAAAAAAAGTTGACAAAATGCGTCTGATATAGAAATTTTACCAAAGATGGACATGTGACTACCAGGAAAATTAATTAAGAAATATAGATTTCATAGGTCTGGATAAGTGGATCAGAATTTAAGAGTTCTTGTTAGTCTTCCAGAGGATCCGAGTTTGGCTTGCTACTGTATCTGACAACTCAAATCCATCTACCTATAACTCCAGTGCCAGAGAATCCAACAACCTTTTGATGGCTATTCCTTGTCAACTTAATTATATCTGGAATGAACTACAATCTAGATCTAGATGGCACACCTGTGATCCAGATCTTGAAGCTGGAAAGACAGTTTCTGACCTAAATATTGGCATGGCGATCTAGAGGCCCAGGTGAGGTAGCAGATGCCTTTAATTCCAGGAGACTAAGGTAAGCAGATCTCTGAGTTCAAGGTTCACCTGAGATGAAGCAAGTTTCAGATCCAGTTGTGATGGCACAAACCTTTAATTTGAGTCACACCTTCTGCTAGAGAAGGCACGTTCACTTTTCTTTGACAACTTGCACTTAGTTGCTAGCAAATCTGCTGAAATCCACTTCAACAGAAGAACAGCTTAAACAATTAGCCTGATGGGACTGAGATACTATTAGATTCTTGGATTTCCAATTCACAGCTGCCCATTGTTGGGTCAGTTCGACTACAGACTGTAAGACATTACAGTAAGTTACCTTAATATATATAGAGTGATCCCTTTAGTTCTGTGACTCTAGAGAACCCTAGGACAAACCTCTTCCATTCGATATGGACACTCACACATGGTATATATTCATACAAATACCATCACATACATCTACATAAAAATAATAAAAACAATTATTTCTAGATGTAATGATTCACAGCATGAACTGGGGTAGAAATCTATTTGATAAACTTACAATCAGTATATTAATGGGCTTGGGGATCAGAAAATTAGGTTTTATGTTTGTCATATTAAGTATCTCTTTAATTTTTCATTTGCTTGTAATTTGTTCATAATTAATATGCCAGAGACTCACATTCTTATCACTGCAGGCACCAAATTAGATGAGAAAAAGGAGTAATTCTCAACTGTTTCAGTATCCTCCATAATGAGAAACAAAGAGCATCTAGAGTTATATGATTAAAATATACTTAATAACTACATTTCTGGACAGGTACATGTGTGGAAAATGAATGATCCCTGTTTGAAACTTTCAACATGCTGTCAAGTAGACCAATAAAGACTCCATTATTGTGTCTAAAAGACTACCACCTTAAGATAAAATATTAGATCAGATAGTTAGGTTTCCAGAGTAGAATAATAATACTATATTTTTGGAAACTTGGTGATAAAATTCTACTTTCATTTATCTTGAATCTAAATAGCAAGAGTGGTCAAACAACAGAAGATGTATAATTATAGTAACTGGCTGCATTTTCTTAATTTTTAAAGCAATTTCATTATATTGCATTTTATTAAAGAGTACAATACTTTTATTTGCTTAACCATCTGTGGTATTCACTGTCATCCCATCAATATCCAATTTCTTTGAAATTATATCAACATAATTTAATATCATTATTTAATGAATTATTTATTCTGCAAGCCATGGGTACTTTTAGTTAGGCCTAAAATATTTATCTGAAAGACATAGAGGAAATTTTGTGATTTGAGTAAGTCTCAGAGACTTTGAATTCTGGCTATGAAATTGGTGGAACTATTTGAGTAAGGTTATGAAGTCTGGACTTATTGAGGTAGAGCTAACCCTGAGGCTTGCCTTTGAGGTTACAAGACTTCCCCCAGGCAATGTGTTGCAAGTCTGTACCTTATAAAGACCTAGATGTAACAAAAAATCCAGAGCAGTCATTGTGTAAAAATGTAAAGTTTTTTTAAAAGTTTATCTAAGCCCTTGAACAACAGATGTTTACAGGATTTACAGTTGAATCATTTGTCCTTTTGAATTTTGATCTTGATTTGTCCCACTGTTTCCTCTCTCAATTTCTCCCTTTTATAATGGTAATGCATATTCTGTCCCACTTTATTTTGTAAGTGTGCAATTTGCTGTTGGTGTTTAGAGGTGACTAAGTTAAGATATTGGCTTGAGTCTCAGAGAAGGCTTGTACATGGGACTTATAAACAATGTTGAGAATGAATTGTCATAGAAACTTTTAAAATTGAGTATTTTGCATCATGTTGTGGCCATAAGTTCCAAGAATTAGAATTTGATAGTTTGAAAGAGAATGCTCTCCATAGACTACGGTGTCTGAAAACATGGTCACCAGTTGAGAGAACTGTCTAGGGAATATTAAGAGGTGAGGTCTTGTTAGAAGACATGTGGCACTATGGGTAGACTTTGACATTCAACAAATCTGGAGTTATTCTTCTTGTACTCTCTGACTCCTAATTTGGTGATGGAAATATGAGCTCATGGTTATTTCTACTACTATGCTTGTTCTGCTACCATGGCCTCTAAGCCTCCTATACTAAAAGACAAATTTAGCATGTCCATTGATAAATTGTCATTCTCTCTTTGCCTGGTGTTATGTCTCAAGATGTAAGCTCTCAGCTACTGCTCCAACACAGTGACTGCCTACTGTGATTCTTTCTATCATTATGGTACTAGATTCTCATGCTCTAAAAATGTCTACCTAATTAAATGTTTTCTTTTATAAGTGTTTTTGGTCATGATGTTTTATCACATTGAGTGAGGTAACCTGATCACAAAAAACACAATTGGTATGCATTCACTGATAAGTGAATATTAGCCCAGAAGCTCAGAAAACTCAAAATATAGTTCACAGACCACAGGAAGCTCAGGAAGAGAGAAGATCAAAGTGTGGATACTTGGATCCTTCTTAGAAAGGGGAACAAAATAACCATAGGAGAAGATACTGAGACAAAGTGTGGAGTAGAGACTGAATGAAAGGCAATCCAGAGACTGTCCCACCTGGGGATCCATCCCATATCTAGTTACCAAAGCTAGACACTATTGTGGATGCCAACAAGGTCTTGCTGACAGGGGCCTGATATTGAGGCTCTGCTTCTACCTAACAAATACTAAGGTGGATGTGCTCAGCCAACCATTGGACTGAGCACAGGGTCCCCACTTGAGGAGCTAGAGAAAGGACCCAAGGAGCAGAAGGGGTTTGCATCCCCATAGGAGGAACAGCAACATGAACCAACCAGTACCCTCAGAGTTCCCAGGGACTAAAACACCAACCAAAGAGTACACATGGGAGGTTCAAGTCCTTAGGCCTCTGGCGGGAGCTCTCAGATCTCCACTCCAGATCCAGAACAGCCTGGGCTGCAACACCATATCTCTATGTCTTGCATGAGGCCAGAAGGGCACACAGGAGGCCAGCTGGGAGGAGTCAGTGTGCTCTGGTCAATCCATCAGGCCCCTGCAGGAGCCTTCAGGTATCTGCTTCAGGATCTGAACAGCCTGAGCGACAGCACTCGGTCTTGAGGAAGTGCAAGAGGTCTGGTGTGCACCTGGAAGCAGACCCGGAACACACAGCTTGCTCCAGCATGGAGCTTAGGTTCCAGTCCTGAGGCCTCTGGCAGGAGCCTTCAGATCTCCACTTTGGGGTCCAGAACAGCCTAGGCTGCAATGCCACATCTCCATGTCCTGCAAGAGGCAAGAGGGGCATCCAGGAGGCCGGCTGGGAGGAGTCAGTATGCTCTGGTGAGTCCAGCAGGCCCCTGCGGGAGCCTTCAGGTATCTGCTTCCGAATCTGAACAGCCTGGGCCAGAGCACCCTGTCTTCAGGCAGTACAGGAGGTGAGCTGTGCACCAGAGGCCACCTGGGAAGAGGCAGCTTGCACTGGTGAGTCCAGCATTGACAAGACCAACTATCTCCAATGAAAACTAGACGGCAAAATGCAAACCCAGGAATGTCACTAACAGAAATCAAGGCAATATGGCAACATCTGAACCCAATTCTCCTTTAACAGCTTGTTCTAGATACCCCATCACAACAGAAAAATGAGATTTGGATTTAAAATCACTGGTCATGATGCTGGTACAGGAACACATGAAGGACATACTTAAAGAAATTCAGGAGAAAATGGATCAAAAGTTAGAAGCCCTTACAAGGGAAACACAAAAAATCATTGAAACTAATTCAGGAGAATGCAAAAGACAATAAGGAGGAATAACAAAAATCACTTAAAGAAAGACAGGAGAACTTTGGTCAACAGGCTGAGGTCAGGAAAGAGGAAACACAAAAATCTCTTAAAGAATTACAGGAAGACACAAACAAGCAAGTGAAGGAGCTAAGCAAAACCATCCAGGATCTAAAATCAGAAGTAGAAACAACTAAGAAAACTCAAAGGGAGACAACTTTGGAGATAGAAAACCTTGGGAAGAAATCAGGGGACATAGATGCAAATATCAACAACAGAATACAAGAGATAGAAGAAAGAATCTCAGATGCTGAAGATACCTTAGAAACCATGGACTCAACAGTTAAAGAAAATTCAAAATGCAAAAAGCTTGTAACCCAAAATATCCAAGAAATCCAGGACACAACGAGAAGACCAAACCTAAGGATTATAGGCATAGATGAGAGTGAAGATTTACAACTTAAAGGGCCAGCAAATATCTTCAATAAAATTATGGAAAGAAACTTCCCTAACCTAAAGAGAGTGATGTCCATAAATATACAAGAAGCCTACAGAACTCCAAACAGACTGGACCAGAACAGAAATACCTCCCATCACATAATAATGAAAACACAAATGTACTAAGCAAAGAAAGAATCTTAAAGGCAGTAAGAGAAAAAGGCCAAGTAACATATAAAGGAAGACCTATCAGAATCACAACAGACTTTTCAACTGAGACTAGGAAAGATAGAAGATCCTGGACAGATCTCATACAGAATCTAAGAGAACAGAAATGCCAGCCAAAACTACTATACCCAGCAAAACTCTCAAGCACCATAGATGGAGAAACTAAGATATTCCATGACAAAACCAAGTTTAACCAATATCTATCCATAAACCCAGCCCTACAAAGGATAATAGGAGGAAAACACCAATACGAGGGAAACTTCACCCTGGAAAAAGCAAGATAGTAACCTTCTCTCGTCAAACCCAAAAGAAGTTATCCAATCAAATTTTAAAAATAACATCAAAAATGACAGGAAGAAACAATCACTATTCCTTAATATCTCTTAACATCAATGGACTCAATGCCCCAATAAAAAGACATAGACTAACCGACTGGATACATAAACAGGACCCTACATCTTGCTGCATACAGGAAACACACCTCAGGGGCAAAGGCAAACACTACCTTAGAGTAAAAGGCTGGAAGACAATTTTACAAGCAAATGGTCTCAGGAAACAAGCTTGAGTAGCCATTCTAATATCAGATAAAATTGACTTTCAACCCAATGTCATCAAAAGAAATTCGGATGGCTGAGAGGCACCTTAAGAAGTGCTCAACATCATTAGTCATTAGGGAAATGCAAATCAAAACAACCCTGAGATTTCACCTTACACCAGTTAGAATGGCTAAGATAAAAAACTCAGGAGACAGCATGTGTTGGCGAGGATGTGGAGAAAGAGGAACACTCCTCTACTGCTGGTGGGGCTGTAAGATGGTACAACCACTTTGGAAATTAGTCTGACAGTTCCTCAGAAAACTGGACATGACACTTCCGGAGGACCTTGCTATACCTCTCCTAGGCATATACCCAAAGGATTCCCCAGCATGCAATAAAGACACATGCTCCATTATGTTCATAGCAGCCTTATTTTTATAATAGCCAGAAGCTGGAAAGAACCCAGATGCCCCTCAAAGGAGAAATGGATACAGAAAATGTGGTATATTTACACAATGGAATACTACTCAGCAATTGGAAACAATGAATTCACAAAATTTTTAGGTTTGATCTTGAAAATATCATCCTAAGTGAGGTAACCCAATCACAAAAGAATACACATGGAATGCAATCTCTGATACGTGGATATTAATTAGCCCAGAAGCCCTGAATACCCAAGGCACAAATCGCATAACAAATGACTCCCATGAAGAAGTATGGAGAAGGTCCTGATCCTGGAAAGGATTGATCTAACATTGAAGGGAAATATAAGGACAGAGAAAAAAGGAGGGAGGTGATTGGAGAAGGGATGGAGAGAAGATTTATGAGACATATGGGGAGGGGCGATCCGGGAAAGGGGAAATCATTTGGAATGTAAACAAAGAATATAGAAAATAAAAATATTAACAAAAAGAGTACACATGGAGGGATCCATATCTCCAGCCATATATGTAGCAGAGGATGGCCTTGTTGGACATTATTGAGAGGAAAGGTCCTTGGTCTTTGAAGCCTCTTGCTGCAGTGTAGGGGAATTCCAGGACAGGGCATCAAGAGTGTGTTGGTTAATGAGCAGGGGGAAGGGGTGGTATAGGGAGGTTTTGGAGGTGAATCTGGGAAAGGATATAATATTTGAAATGTAAATAATATATCTAATAAAAAATTAAAAGTAAGCAAGACAGCAATTATTTTCTTTTAATTTCTGTTAAAATGCTACCCAACACCTACTCTCCTCACTGAAACTGAATGTGTCACTTCATTGTGGAGAATCATTACAACTGTTAGTAAAACCTCTTCATTTTTCTCCAAATTATCAGAGAAAATCAAAGTATTTTAACTTGTTCAAAATATGTTCACTGTAAATTCATTGACACTTTGATTTTTTTCCTAGTATTGCCTCAAGTGTTGTACTGAGCTACAGAAATATTTAATATCTATATGTCATGATATTTTCATTTATTTCAATATGATTAATTTCCTGTGATTAGAAACTTTTAAGTATTTTCTTCAGCACTGGGATGTAAAATGTCTCCAATTTTAACACCTTCTCCTAATTCCGCTAACATACTACATTGTTGGCATTTCTTTTAATATTAATCTCAGCATAGTTAATTTTATCAAAGCATTCTGAGTTTATCCTTAGATTATGGCCCACCAAGAATGGAGCCTGTGCATCATTTTACACTGTTGCCTACCCTAATATCACAAAAAGGAGAGATACTAGCCATTTTCATGTATTAGTGTATGCCTAATTCAATTATTCAGTAAACTCATTCACGGCAGCATTGAATTATAATGATTTCCCAGTCAACATAGTTTAGTCTTTACTCAGTAGACCTTATCTATGAGAACCTCTGGAGAATTCACAAAATTTCAACTTAATAATGTGTACTCATTGTCATCTAGCCGAGTCCTGCTTATTCTGGCTGTCTAAAAATAAATTTGAACCATTTAGTAATTAATTTACTTAGGTAATATTTATCAGTAAAGACATTTTCATGGCGTTTTGAAGATAAAATGATGTCAATACCTTACAGAACACAGAGTTGTTAATATTTTCATGGATGATACACATTATCAAATTACGTGTATTATGGATACATATTATTGGGTGTTGTGAACCTACTAAGCATAATAATGTAGTTTATAGGCCTTAAGACAAAGACAAATTTAATTTCAATTAACACATAGGAGATGAACTTCTTAGTAGGTGATATTTTTACAAATAAAATGAAGCAAGGCAGAAAGATATATTCTAATTTTTTTAAAAGGTAACTATGTCATAAAGAAGAACATAAGCAAATTAACTAATATATTGATTGTTCCGGCTAGTTTTCTATCAACTTGTCAAAAGCTTAAGTCTTCCTTAAAAAGACAGAATTTCAATTGAGAAAATGCATCCATCAGATATGTCTGTGTGTTATTCTTAGAACATTTTATTAATTAGTGATTGATATAAGAAAATTCAAGGTAATGTGGATGGGGACAGCTCTGAGAGCAGGTGGTCCTGGGTTGTTGTATTAGTTACTTTTCTCTTGCAACAACAAAACATTGTTGCAAAGGCAGTTTATAAAGAAAAGTGTTTAACTGGACTTAAAGTTTCTACCAGTTGCAGATACAGAACCATGACAGAACTAAAATATGGTGTCAGAAAGAGCTGAGAATTCACATCATGATCCACAAATCGGAGGCAGAAATCAAAGTAGCTACAGCTTCATACTTTTTAAATTCAATGACTACCTATAATGAAACAACTCCACCCAATGGTCATATTTCCTAAACTTTCCTAGATAGTTCAATGAAATGGGGACAAAATAATCAAACATGAAGCTAGATAAGCCATTCTTATTAAAAATGACATATGTGTATAAAAATCATGCTAAGTACTCCAAGGGGAGCACTCCTCCATGACCTCTACATCAGCTCCTAATCTAGGTTCCTGCTCTGTTTGGGTTTTTGCCCTAACTTCAGTGACAGACTGCTACCTACACGTTTAAATGCAAGAGACACTGTACTGTACAAGTTTGCTTTTGTCTATTCCTGTTATCATAAGAATAGAAACTTTAACTACAACAGAAATGAGTACTAGGAGTAGGGTACTGATTTGACAGTGAGAAGTAGAGACTTGACACTGATACTGAAGGAATATGTTCAACAATGCCCTGTCTTGATCTCTCAGTGTACCAAGCCTCATATGTGACAAGCTTTCTATGACCCTTCACAACTTCAAAACCAATAATATGAGAGACTTTTGCACTACAATGTTCAGTGGGCATCTTGAGATATAGCCTTGGTTCCATCTTGATGTAGGTTCTGTGTGCTAACCCCAGGGCAACGCTTCTTAGGAGATTTTGATTCACCCAGGCAAGCAGAGGTTCAACATTAATGGTTATATTCTTTTCTAATTATTTCTCTCCAGCCAACCAGGAAAACAGATTTTGAGTTAAAGGTATCTCATTAGTTTTTTTTTTTTTTTGTTTTTTTTTTTTTTTTTTTTTTTTGAAAGAGGCTTGGCACCATGTGTTCAGGTTAGAATCCCTGAAGAGAGCTTTGCAGAGTTATTGATAAAGGTACTACGGATGACAAGTAAGGATGACAGTGGCTGTGACATGGAGCTAGCCAACCTATGATATGTTGTATGTGTTGTGAGAAGTCCTTTGGACCACAGAGGATCATGAGCCCCAGGATCTTCTCAAGTCTGCCAGTAAAATTTGTATGTTTGGACTTTGGTTTGCTTTAATTTGATTGTAACTGTGTCCTTGTTGTCTCTTATTAAAATGATGAAGTATTTAAGTCTTACTTTCCTTTGTGGAGCTCAGATTTAGAAAGACTTTGTAGTTTCAGAAAGATTTAAATTTTGATAGGGATGATATATTGTAAAGAGGCTGAATTTTTTTTAATTTTGAACTTTAATGACTCTAAAACTTTAAAAATTATAGTATGTTTATATTGGGATATTAATATGAAATCTTGGAATGAACTAAAAAGGAAAAGTTATTGTTTTATAGTGTTACATTGGTGTGTCAAGTTGACAATTGCGCCAGTTTTCTGGCTAGTTGTATACTAACTTGATACCAGAAAATGTCATTTGGGTAGTTGGCTTTAGAAAATGACACCATAACATCTGCCTTTAGGCAATTTTGTAGTGAGTATTCTTAGTTATTGATCTAAGAATGCCCAGCATATTGTGAGTAGTGCTGTCCCTGTGTATGATGTCTTATAGTGTAAAAGAGAGCAGAATGAGCAAGCCATGGTAAATAATCCAGTAAACCGCACCCTTTTGTGGCTTCTGCTTAAGTCCTTTTCTTCAGGTGCTTGTCTCACTTGAGTACCCACCACGACTTTTCCCATTGACAGACTACTACCTGAAGTGTAAGCAAGATACACACTTTCATTCCTAATTTGATTCTGGTTTTGGTGTTTTATCACAGCAGTAAAAATCCTAAGAAAACCATTAAACAGTATTCTCCACATGCAGGATTTAATAACGAACACTCTTGCTGAAGTGAATTATACATGACAAGGTAATGCAAGAAAGACAGTGAAAAGTGGGGTCTTAACAGAAAATATGCTTCAGATTAATTCAATGAGGAAATGGGTTACGGAAATTACAGCACACATTTGTAATGATTCTTGGATCGAGAAACAAGATACCCACATGTCAAATGGTCTTTGACTGAGTACTGACTACCAACTAGATTACAGATCATTAGTCTATAACTGACACAACAGCAGTTTGCTGGAAAAGACAGCAGGAGCTCTGAATTGTTATCAGTCTGTTGGGGAATGTGCACAGCAGTCCTTAAAGGTATATATTTGTCTTCTTCAAGTGAAAACAAACAAGTTTTGGTGGAAGAAGGATTCTATATCTTTATTAGGTATTTGCATCATCTGGCAACAGATGAAACTCATGGTGCTACTGTCATTTTTCCTCAAAGATTACTTCAGATTCTCTAAAGGAGTTACTCACTGTCATGAGTTATAAAGATTCCATGGTATTTTGTTGAATAGACAGGATTGTAAGGCTATATTAGCAGTGATAAAGTGGAAGGAAAAGAGATGATCATATTTACTATGGGTAGAGATGCATTACCTAACTGGAATGGGAAACCCTAGATGATGTTATACTTTCCTTGAATAACATCATCAAACAGTGCCCCTCAGGATTCCATGCATAATGTGTGTGTGTGTGTGTGTGTGTGTGTGTGTGTGTGTGTGTGATCTTTGCTCCTGAGACCGAGTAGTCAGCTTAGCCAGGTATGCAGGAAACACCAGAGTGAAAGATTGCTCAGGACACAGCCCACCTAGGTTCCACCTGCACGTAGAAGCTGGGCATACCCACAGAAGTCTGTCATCTTATCCTGCAAGGGAGCATCTGACCTGCAGGAAGTCCTGCAGTTAGAGGGAGTCCTACTTTCAGAGACCTGTGCCACATCTGACATGGGGAAGATCCCACTTCCTAATACTCTCTAGAGAACTGGCAGGAGCAGGTTAATCACCACCATCCCATTCCATCAGATGTGGTATAACTGCACCATTTCTGACATGGGGTGGAGACTACTTCCTGATACTCTCTAGAGAATAGGCAGGAGCAGGTCATTTGAACAGTAGGGCATTCGAACTGGTAGAAGCAGGACATTAAAGAACCAGCATCAGCAGAGCATTCAAGATCCACTAGTAGCAAAACATTTGAATTGAGACTATTTCATATCATTATCAGATGATGGGGTCTCTTGGGAAGGTTACCAAGTCTGTTAACAGGAAAGACCCCATCATCTGATACTTCCTGGAGAACCAGCTGTTTGCAGGGCATTGGAGAGAAAGGGAAGATAGAGACAGCAAGACCAGCTAGCACCAGAGATGATGAGATGGCCAAAGGCAAATGCAATATCATTACCAACAGAAACCAAGACAACATGGCACCATCAGAACCCAGTTCTCCCACAACAGCAAATCCTACATACTCCATCACATCAGAAAAATAAGAGCTTTTGTGTGATTTAAAATCATATCTCATATTACTGATGGAGGACTTCAAGGACATAAATAACTCCCTTAAAGAAATATAGGAGAACATATGTCAATAGGAAGAATCACAAAAATCCCTTAAAGAAATACAGAGAATATGGATCAAAATGTAGAAGCCCTTAAAGGAGAAACACAAAAATCTCTTAAAGAAATATGGGATAACATGGGTCAACAGGTAGAAGCCCTTAAAGAGGCAATGCAAAAATCCCATAGGGAATTATGGGAGAACATGCATCAACATGCAGAAGCCCTTAAAGAGGAATCACAAAAATCCCTAAAAGAAGCATAGGAAAGGGCTTCTATCTGTTGACAAGGGTCAACATTACCAACAGAAACCAAGACAACATGGGTCAACAGATAGAAGCCCTTAAAGAAAAAACACAAAAAAATTCCTAAAGAATTTCAGGAAAAAACAAACAAACAAGTGAAGGAACTGAACAAAACTATTCAAGATCTAAAACTGGAAATAGAATCAATAAAGAAATCACAAAGTGAGACATCTCTGAAGATAGAAAACCTTGGAACGAATTCATGAGTCATAGATGCAAGCATCAACAACAGAATACAAGAGATAGAAGAAAGAATCTCAGATGCTGAAAATTCCAAAGAAAACATTGACTCAATAGTCAAAGGAAATGCAACATGCAAAAAGCTTGTGACACAAAACATCCAGGAAATCCAGGACACAAAGAGAAGACCAAACCTAAGGATTATAGGAATAGAAGAAAGCAATGATTTATATTTTGAAGGCCCTGTAAATATCTTCAACAAAATTATAGATGAAAACTTCCATAATGTAAAGAAAGATGCATATGAACATACAAGAAGCCTACAGAACACCAAACAGATTGGACTAGAGCAGAAATACCTCCTGTCACATAATAATCAAAACACCAAATGCACTAAAGAAGGAAAGAATATTAAAAGCAATGAGAGAAAAAGGTCAAGTAACATATAAAGGCAGACCTATCAGAATTACACCAGACTTCTCAACAGAGACTATGAAGAGACTGGGAAGATGTCATACAGACCCTAAGAGAACATAAATGTTAGCCCAGACTACTATACCCAGCAAAACTTCCAATTACCATAGACAAAGAAAACAAGACATTCCATGACAAAAGCAAATTTACACAATATCTTTCCACAAATCCAGCTCTTCAAAGGATAATGGGTAGAAAATACCAATACAAGGCAGGAAACCACACCTTAGAAAAATCAATAAGATAAACTTTCAACAAGCCCAATAGAAGGTTGATACAGAACCAGAATTTTACCTTTAACTAAGAAGATAGCAGTAAGCAACAATCACTTTTCCTTAATATCTCTTAATATCAACGGTCTCAGTTCCCCTATGAAAAGATATAGACTAACAAACTGGATACATAAACAGGACCCAACATTTTGCTGCATACAAGAAACCCACCTCTGTGACAAAGACAGTCACTAAGAGTCAAAGGTTGGAAAACAATTTCCAAGCAAATGGTCCCAAGAAACAAGTTGGAGTGGCCATCTTTATATCTGATAAAATTGACTTTCAACCAAAAGTTGTCAAAAAAAGATAAGGAAGAATACTAAATACTTTTCAAAGGAAAAGTCTACCAAGATGAACTCTCAATTCTGAACATCAATGCAAGGGCACCCACGTTCATAAAAGAAGCTTTACTAAAGCTCAAAGCACACATTGCAGACCAAACAATAATAGTGGGAGACTTCAAGACCCCACTCTCAAAAATGGACAAATCATGGATTCAGAAGCTAAACAGAGATACAGTAAAACTAACTGAACTTGTGGACCAAATAGATCTAACAGATATGTATAGAACATTCCACCCTAAAGCAAAAGAATATACCTTCTTCTCAGCACCTCATGGTACCTTCTCCAAAACTGACCATATAATTGGTCACAAAACGGGCCTCAACAGATACAGAAATGTTGAAATTATTCCATGTATCTATCAGATCACCATGGCCTAAGGCTGGTAATAAGCTCAAACAAAAGCAGTAGAATACACACATACACATGGACCTTGAACAATGCTCTTCTCAATGGTCAAGGAAGAAATGAAGAAAGAAATTAAAGACTTTTTAGAATTTAATGAAAATGAAGACACATCATACCAAAATTTATGGAACACAATGAAAGATGTGCTAAGAGGAAAACACATAGCTCCGAGTGTCTCCAAAAAGAGAATGGAGAGAGCTTAAACTAAAAGCTTGACAGTGCACTTGAAAGCTCTAGAACAAAAGGAAGCAAATATCCCCAAGAGGAGTAGACAGCAGGAAATCATCAAACTTAGGGCTAAAATCAACCAAACAGAAACAAAAAGAACCATACAAAGAATCAACAAAACAATGAGCTGGTTCTTTGAAATAAATCAATAAGAAAGATAAACCCTTGTCCAGCCTAACCTGAGGGCACAGAAACAGTATCCAAATTAATAAAATTAGAAATGAAAAGGGACATATAGCAACAAAAAATGTGGAAATTCAAAAAATAATAAGATGCTACTACAAGAGTTTATGCTCAACAAGGGTTGAAAACCTGGATGAAATGGACAACTTTCTATATACATACTAGGTGCCAATGTTAAAGACAGGATCAGGAATAATCATCTAAATAGCTCCATAAGTCCTGAGAAAATAGAAGGAGTCATTAATATTCTCCCATAAAAAAAGCCCAGGGTTTAGCTGGGAATTCTATCAGATCTTCAAAGAAGAGTTAATACCGATACTCTCAAAACTTTTCCATGAAATAGAACTCAAGGAACACTATCCAATTCATTCTATGAAGCTACAATAATGCTTATACTTAAATCAAACAAAGACCAAACCAGGAAGGAGAACTTCAGACCAATCTCCCTCATGAACATTGATGCAAAAATACTGAACAAAATCCTGTCCAACCGAATCCAAGAATGCATCAAAACTATAATTCACCAAGATCAGGTAGGCTTCATCCCAGGGATGCAGAGATGGTTCAATATATGGAAATTTATCAATGTAATCCACTACATAAACAAATTAAAGGAAAAAAACACACATGGACATTTCATTAGATGCTGAAAAGGCTTTTGACAAAATCTCACATCCCTTCATGATAAAAGTCTTGGAGAGATCTGGAATCCAAGGCCCATACCTAAATATACTGAAAGCAATATGCTGCAAACTGGTAGCCAACATCAAGTTAAATGGAGAGAAACTTGAAGCAATCCCACTAAAATCAGGGACCTGAAAAGGCTGCCTACTATCTTCCTATCTATTCAATATAATATTTGAAGTCCTAGCCAGAGCAATCAGGCAGCAAATGGAGGTAAAACATATAAAAATTGGAAAGGAAGAAGTCAAAATATCACTATTTGCAGATGATATGATAGTATATTTAAGCGACCCCAAGACTTCCATCAGAGAAATCCTAAAGCTGATAAACAACTTCAACAATGTGTCTGGATATAAAATTAACTCAAGCAAATCAGTAGCCTTCCTCTACTCAAGGGATAAACAAGAGGAGAAAGAAATTGGGGAAATGACACCCTTCACAATAGTCCCAAATAATATTTCATACCTAGTTGTGATCCTAACAAACAAAATGAAAGCTCTCTATGACAAGAACTTTAACCGTCTGAAGAAAGAAATCGGAGAAAGTCTCAGAAGGTGGAAAGATCTCCCATGTTCATGGATTGGCAGGATAAATATAGTAAAAATGGCTATCTTGCCTAAAGCAATCTACAGATTCAATGCAATCCCCATCAAAATCCCAAATCAATTCTTCATAGATCTAGAAAGAGCAATTCTCAAATTTATCTGGAATAACAAAAATCCCAGGATAGCAAAAACTATTCTCCACAACAAAAGATCTTCTGGGGGAATCACCATCCCTGACATCAAGCCCTACTACAGAGCAATAGTGATAAAAAAAAAACTGTTTGGTATTGGTATGCAGACTGGCAGAAAGATCAATGGAATAGAATTGAAGACTCAGAAAAGAACCCACACTCATATGATCACTTGGTATTTGACAAAGGATCTAAAAACATACAGTGGAAAAAAGACAGCATTTTTAACAAATGGTGCTGGATCAACTAGGGACCTGCATGCATAAAAAAGCAAATCTACCCATTCTTATCTTTTTGTACAAAGCTCAAGTCCAAGTGGATCAAGGATCTACACATAAAACCAGACACAGAGAAGCTTATAGAGGAGAAAGTGGGGGCCTATCTTGAACACATGGGCACAGGGGATAATTTCCTGAACAGAACACCAATGGCTCATGCTCTAAAAACAAGAATCGACAAATGGAACTTCATAAAACTGCAAAGCTTCTGTAAGGCAAAGGACACAGTTAGTAGGACAAAACAGCAACCAACAAATTGGGAAAAGATCTTTACTAACCCTCCATCCGATAGAGGGCTAATATCCAATGTATACAAAGAACTCAAGAGGTTAGTCTCCAGAGAATCAAATAGCCCTATTAAAAAATGGGGTACAGAGCTAAACAGGGAATTCTCAACTGAGGACACATGAATGGCTCTAAAGCACCTAAAGAAATCTTCAGCATCCTTAGTTATCAGGGGAATGCAAACCAAAACAACCCTGAGATTCTACCTTACACTGTTCAGAATGGCTAAGATGAAAAACTCAGGGGAGAGCACATGCTGGAGAGGATGTGGGGAAAAAGCAATACTTCTCCATTGCTGGTGGGATTACAAGCTGGTAAAACCACTGTGGAAATTAGTTAGACGATTCCTCAGAAAATTAGAAACCACCAGACCCAGCTATACCACTCCTGGGCATATACATGTAATAAGGTCACATGCTAGACTATGTTCATATCTGCCTTATTTATAGCAGGCAGGAGATGGAAAGAACCCACATGTCCCTCAACAGAAGAATGGATAGGGGAAACTGTGGTATATATACACAATGGAGAGCTATTCAGCTATTAAAAACAATGAATTCATTAAATTCTTAGGCAAATGGATGGAGCTAGAAAGTGTCATCCTGAGCTAGCCAGACAATCGCAAAAGAAGACACATGGTATGTACTCTCTAAAAAGTGGATATTAGCCCAAAAGCTCAAAATAAACAAGTTAAAATTCAAGCAGCATGGGAAGCTCAAGAAGAAGGAGGACTTAAGTGAGGATGCTTTGGTTCCTCTAAGAAAGGGAACAAAATCCTCACAGGAGCAATAAGGGAGACAATGTGTAGAGCAGAGACTGAAGGAAAGGTCACGCAGAGACTGCCCTACGTGGGGATTCATCCTATAAACTGTTAACAAACTCCCATACTACTATGGATGACAAGAAGTGTATACCAAAAGGAGGATGCCTTGGTTGTCTCTGGAGGGGCCCTGCTAGAGCCTTACAAATACAGAGGCAGATGTGAGCAACCAACTATTGGACTGGGCATGGGGTTGCCAGTGGATGTGCTGGAGGGTGGTCTAGAGGAGCTGAAGGGGTTTACAGCCCCATGGAAAAAACAATAATTTTGGCTACCCAGGCACCCAAGACTCACAGAGACTGATCCATCAGCCAAGGGATACACATGGTTCCAGCCAAAAATGTGACAGAGGAAGGCCTTGTTGGGCATCAGTTGGAGGAATGATCCTTGGTCAGGTAAAGGCTCAACAGAGGCCCCAACATAGGGAAACCAAGGTAGAGGAGGTGGGAGTGTGTTGGGTGGAGGGGCATATTCTTGGAGGCAGGGAGAGGGAGGAGGGGTTGGGTGCCAGGTGAGGGGGTAAATTGTGAAAGGTAATAAAAATGAAGACGATATTCAATAAAAACAGAAAAAATGAAATAATATGTGGGCATGAAGATGGTATCACTTACACAGTGATGAAGGTATTTTTAATGGAATAGCATCAAGAGATACATCCTGAGGAAAATCAAGTTATGAAGCTTCTGGAGGAAAATTATTGCTTAGCCTTTTTTAGTGAAAAAAAGAGACCCAAGAAATTTTGTGAGAAAGCAAAAATATGCTGATGTGCTCTGAGAGAGAAAAAAACAGAAATTGTTCATGACAAATGTTGCTCAAAACTTAAGACCAAGATTCAAATGATACATATGTTTTTCTTCTTTTTTAATTTTATTTAATCTTTTTTTTTTATTACACTCCAGATTTTATTTCCTTCCAGGTACATCCTCTGATTTTTCTCCAGCCCATAACTCCTCTCTACATCCCTGTCTCCATGAGGATGTCCCCAACATCCACCACCCACCCCACCAGACCTCTAGAATTCCTGGGGCCTCCTGTTACTTGAGGGTGGTGCATCGTCTCAGACTTAACTCTTTGCTGTATATATGTTGGAGTCCTCATTTCAGGTGGTGCATGCTGCCTGGATGGTGGTCTAGTATCTGACAGATCTCTGGGGTCTGGGGTCTGGGGTCTGGAGTCTGGTTTAATTGAGACTGCTGGTCCTCCTATCAGGTTGCCCTTCTCCTTAGCTTCTTCCAGTTTTTCCATAATTCAACCACAGGGGTCAGCACTTTCTTCCACTGATTGGGTTTAAATATTTGCATCTGACTCTTTCATCTGCTTGGTGAGTCTTTCAGAGGACAATCATGATAGGTCCCTTTTTATGAGTGCTGCATAGATAGCCTCAGTAATAGTGTCAGGCCCTGGAGCTTTCCCTTGGGCTGGATCCCACTTTGGGTCTGTTGCTGGAACTTCTTTTCCTCAGTCTCCTCTCCATTTCCATCCCTGCAGTTCCTTCATATAGTAACCATTGTGGGTCAGAGTTGTGACTGTGGGATGGCAGCACCGTCCCTCACTTGATGCCCTGTTTTTCTCTAGAAAAGTGGGCTCTACATGTTCCCCCTTCTCACTGTAGGGCACTTCATCTAGGGTCCCTACCTTTGAGTCCTGAGAGTCTCTCACCTCCCAGGTCTCTGGTACATTCTGGAAGGTCCCCCCAACCTCTGACCTCCAAAGGTTCCCTGTTTCTATTCTTTTTGCTGGCCCTCATGGTTTCAGTTCTTTTTCCCCACCCAATACCATTTCATGTTCCCCTTCCCTCTCCTCTCCTCCCTCCCCCTGCAATCCCCTTCCCTTCCCAGGTCCCTTCCTTTCCCTGTCTTGTGATTGCTTTATTCTCTCTCCTAAGTGGAATTGGTACATCCTCTTCTGGACCCTTCAGCTTGTTGATCTTTTTGAGTTCTGTGAACTGTATCTTGGGTATTCTGTATTTTTTTTGTGTGTGTGGCTAATGTCCACTTATTAGTGAGTACATACCATGTATGTTCTTTTTTGTCTGAGTTACCTCACTCAAGATGATATTTTCTAGTTCTAACCATTGCCTGCAAAACTCAGGATGTCCTCATTCTTAATAGCTAAGTAGTATTCAATTGTGTAAATGAACCACATTTTCTGTATCCATTATTCTGTCATAGGACATCTGGGTTGTTTCCAGCTTTTGACTATCACACAAAGGCTGTTATAAGCATAGTGGAACATGTACCCCTGTGGCCTTGTGGGGTATCTTTTAGGTATATTCCCAAGAGTGGCATTGCTGTGACTTCAGGTAGATCTATTTCCAATTTTCTGAGGAAACTCCAGATTGATTTCCAGAGTGGTGGTAGTAGTTTACAATTCCACCAGTAATGGAGGAGTGTTCCTCTTTCTTCACCACCTAGCCAACATGTGCTGTGGCCTGGGGTTTTGCTCTTAGCCATTCTGATTAGTGTAAGGTGAAATCTCAGGATTTTGATTTTCATTTTTCTGATCACTAAGGATTTTGACCATTTCTTTAGGTACTTCTCAGCCATTCAAGAGTCCTCTGTTATAAATTCTCTCTCAGTTTAGTTCTATACTCCATTGTTTGATTGAGTTGTTTGGGTTTTTGGTGGTTAGCTTCATGAGTTCTTTATATATTTTGTATATTAGCCAACTATTGAATGTGGGAATAGTGAAGACATTTTTTCCCAATATGTAGGTTGCAGATTTGACTTATTGACAATATCATTTACCTTACAGAAGCTTTCCAGTTTCCTGAGGTCCCATTTATCAATTCTCGATTCAAAAGCCTGAGCCATTAGAGTTCTGTTTAGGAAATTTGCCCCTGTGCCAATAAATTAAAGGCTCTTTCCCAATTTCTCTTTTAATAGATACAGTGTGTCTGTTTTTATGTTGAGGTCCTTGATCCACTTGGACTCGAGCTTTGTGAAAGGTGACAAATATGGGTCTACTTTCATTTTTCTACATACAGACAACCAATTAGGCCAGTACCATTTACTGAATATGCTTTCTTTTATCCATTGTATATAGGGCAAATCAGCAAGCAACAAATTGGGAAAAGATCTTTACCAATCCTACATCATTAGACATAGAGTATTTTTGTATATATTTGTATATATTCATATACTTTGTATATTTTGTGTATAGTTTGTATATACTTTTGAATATATCCAATATATATGAAGAACTCAAGATGTTAGACTCCAGAGAAACAAATAACCCTATTAAAAATGAGGTATAGAGCTAAACAAAGAATTCTCAACTGAGGAATACTGAATGGCTGGAGAATCACCTAAAGAAATGTTCAAAATCCTTAGTCATCAGGAAATGAAAATCAAAACAAACCTGAGATTTCACCTCACACCAGTCAGAATGGCTAAGATCAAAAACTCAGGTGACAGAAGGTGCTGGCAATGATGTGGAGAAAGAGGAATACTCCTCCACTGCTGGTGGGATTGAAAGCTGGTACAACCACTCTGGAAACCAGATTGGCAGTTCCTCAGAAAAGTGGACATAGTACTATTTGAGTATGCAGCTATAAACCTCCTGGGCATATACCCAGAAGATTTTCCAACATGTAATAAGGACACATGCTACACTGTGTTGACAGAAACTTTTTTTATAATAACCAAAAGCTGGAAAGAACCCAGATGTCCCTCAGCATAGGAATGGATACAGAAAATGTGGTGTATTTACACAATGGAATACTACTTAGCTATTAAAAACAATTAATTCATGAAATTCTTTTTTTGTTTTGTTTTGTTTCGGTATTTTTTTGTTTTTGTTTTTTTCTTATTTTGTTTTGTTTTGTTTGGATTTGGCTTTTTTGAGACAGGGTTTCTCTGTGTAGCTCTGGCTGTCCTGGAACTCAGTCTGTAGACCAGGCTGGCCTCAAACTCAGAAATCCGCCTGCCTCTGCCTCCCAGAGTGCTGGGATTACATATGTGCGCCACAACCACCTGGAGAAATTCTTAGGCAAATGGATAGAACTAGAAAATATCATCTTGATTGAGGTAATCCAATCACAAAAGAACACACATGGTATTCACTCACTGATAAGTGGATATTAGTCCAGAAACTTGGAATCCCCAAGATTCAATTCACAGAACAAATGAATGTCAAGAAGGAAGAACAAAGTATGGATACTTTGTTCCTTCTTAGAAGGGGCAACAAAATTCCCTTGGGAGGAGATACACATAAAATATATGGTGCAGAGACTCAAGAAAAGACCATCCAGAGACTGTCCCACTTGTGGATCCATCTCATATACAGTCACGAAACCCAGACACTATTGTAGATACCAACAAGTACTTTCTGTCAGGACCCTGATATAGCTGTCTCCTGAGAGGCTCTGCCAAACCCCAACATATACAGAGGTGGGTGCTCTCAGTCAAACATTGGACTGAACACAAGAACCCCAATGAAGGAGCTAGAGAAAGGACCCAAGGAGTTGAAGGGGTTTAAATTCCTTTAAAAGGAACAACAATATGAATCAACCAGTACCCTCAGAGCTTCCAGGGGCTAAACTACCAACCAAAGAGTACACATGGAGAGACACATGGCTCTAGCTGCATATGTAGCAGAGGGTGCCCTTGTTGGACATCAAAGGGAGGAGAGTTCCTTGGTCCTGAGAAGGCTAGGTGTCCCAGTATAGCAGAATGCCAGGAAAGGGAAGTTGTAGTGGGTAGGTTGGTAAACAGGGAGGGTCGGGGAAGGGATAGGGTGTTTTTGGAAGGGAAACCAGGGAAGGGTATAGCATTTGAAATGTAAATAAAGAAAATATCTAATAAAAAATTTCTTTGTGCTATTCTGGTGTTTTTGCTTTTCCAGATGAGTTTGAGAACTTCTCTTTCCGTGTCTTTGAAGAATTGTGTTGGGATTTTGATGAGGATTGCACTAAATTAGATTGTCTTTTGTAGGATGACCATTTTTACTATGTTAATTCTGGCAATTCATGAGCACAGAGGATCTCTTCATTTTTCTGAGATCTTCTTAGATTTCTTTCTTCAGAGATTGATGTTATTGTTATACAGATCATTCACTCATTTGTTTAGAGTTACCCCAAGAAATTTTCTATTATTTGTAGTTGTTGTGAAGGGAGTTGTTTGCCTAATTTCCTTTCCAGCCTGCTTATCATTTGTATAAAGGAAGGATACTGATTTATTTGAGTAAATGTTATATCTGGCCACTTTGCTGAAGTTGTTTATAAGCTTCAGAAGTTCTCTGGTAGAATTTTTTTTTGTGTGTCCCTTATGTATACTATCACATCATATACAAATAGTGATATCTTCATTTCTTCTTTGCCAATTTGTATCCTCTTGATCTCTTTTTGTTATCTTATTGTTCTAGTTAGCACTTTCAGTATTATATTGAATAGATAGTTAGAGAGTTGGCATCCTTGTCTTCTACCTGGTTTTAGTGGGATTGCTTCAAGTATCTCTCCATTAAACTTGATACTGGCTGTTGTTTTGAAATAAATTGTTTTTATTATGTTTAGGTATGGGCCTACAATTCCTGATCTATCCAATACTTTTAACATGAAGAGGTGTGGTATTTTGTCAAATGACTTTTTTTTTTTTTTTTTTGCATCTAAAGAGATGATCACATGATTTTTTTCTTTGAGTTTGTTTATATAGTGGTTTTTTATATATTGAACAACCTAGCATCCTGGGATGAAGCCAACTTGATCGTGGTGAATAATGGTTTTGATGTGTTCTAGGATTCAGTTTCCAAGAATTTTATTGAGTATTTTTGTATTGATATTCATAAGTCAGATTTGTCTGAAGTTCTCATTTTTGGTTGGGTCCTTGTATGGCTTAGGTATCAGAGTAATTGTAGCTTCATGTAATGAATTAGGTAGTGTTCTTTGGTATTAGGTATTCTTTGAAAGTCTGGTAGAATTCTGTTTGGGTGGGACTGAACCACTTTTAATGACTTCTATTTCCTGATGTGATATGTGCCTGTTTAGATAGTTTACCTGTTCTTTATTTAACTTGGGTGTGTGTTATCTGTATAGAAAAACATCCATTTCATCTAGATTTTATAGTTTTGTTGAGTATAAGCTTTCATAGTAGGATCTGGTGACTTTTTGAATTTCATCTTTTTCTGTTGTTATGTCTTCCTTTTCATTTCTGATTCTATTAATTTGGAAAAAGCCTTTGGGCTCTTAAGTTAGTTTAGCTAGGGGTTTATCTATCTTATTGAATCTTTCAATGAACCAGCTTTTGTTTTTGTTTTTGTTTTTGCTTTTGATTCTTTGTATTGTTCTCTTTGATTCTATTTGGTTGATTTCAGCCCAGAGTTTGACTGTTTTCTGCTGTCTACTTCTCTTAGGAGTGTCTGCTTCTTTTGTTCTAGAGCTATCAAGTGTGTAGTTAAGTTGCTTGTGTCAGATCTCTTCAGTTTCTTTAATAGGGCACTTAGTGAATTTTCCTCTTAGCACTGTTTTCATTGTATCCCATACGTTTTGGAATGATGTACCAATATTTTCTTTAAATTCCAGGAATTCTTTAATTTCTTTATTTATTTGTTCCTTGACCAAGTTATTGAGTAAAGAGTTGTGTAGCTTTCTGTTGCTTTTGCTATTATTGAAGACCAGATTTAGGCCACAGTAATCTAATGGGATGCATGGAAATTTTTTTAATCTCCTTGTATCAGTTGAGGGTTGTTTTGTGACCAATTATATGGTTGACATTGGAGAAGGTCTCATGAAGTGTTGTTTAGAAGGTGTATTCTTTCATTTTAGGGTGAAATGTTCTGTAGATGTCTGTTAAATCCATTTGGTTCACAACCTCTATTATTTTTACTGTGTCTCTGTTTAATTTCTCTTTCAAGGACCTGCCCATTGGTGAGAGTGGGGTGTTCAAGTCTCCCATTACTATTGTGTGTAATTCAATGTATGTTTTGGGCTTTAGTAAAGCCCAAATGAATGTGAGTGCCCTTGCATTTGGGGAATAGTTGTTCAGAATTGAGACTTTCTCTTGGTGGCTTTTCCCTTTGATGAATATGAAGTGTCCATCCTCATCATGCTTGATAACTTTTGGTTGAAAGTCCATTTTATTGGCTATTAGAATAGCAACTCCAGCTTGTTTCTTGGGACCATTTGCTTGGGAAACATTTTTTCATCTTCTTCTCTGAGATACTGTCTTAGTTATTGAGCTGTGGTTCTTTCATGAAGCAAAATGCTGGATTTTGTATGCATTTCCAGTCTCTTAGCCTATGTCATTTTAGAGATGAGTTGAGTCCATTAATACTGAGAGATTTTTAAAGATAAATGCTATTGGTTCCTATTATGTTGGTTTTGTTTAAGTGACTTTATGTGCTTATGGTTCTCTCCTTTTGGGTTTGTTGTAAGATGCTTGATATCTTGTCTTTTCTTTGGTGTACGTACCTTCCTTGTGTTGGAGTTTCCCTTCTAACATCTTCTGTAGATAGATACTGTTTGAATGTGGTTTTGTCCTGGAATATTTTGGTTTTTCTATCTATGATGATTGAGAGTTTTGCTAGGTATAGTAGGTGGCATTTGTGTTCTCTTAGAATCTGCATGACCTCTGACCAGGTTATTCTGGCTTTAATTGTTTGTTGAGAAGTCTGGTGTAGTTATGATAGGTCTAGCATTGTATGTTACATGGCCCTGTTCCATTGCAGCTTTGTTCTGTACATTTAGTGTATGGATTATTAGGTATTGAGTGGATTTTATCTTCTAGTTCCATTTATTTGGTATACTATAGGCTTCTTGTACCTTTATGGTCACCTATTTCTTTAGGTTGGGGAAGTTTTCATCTATGATTTTGTTGAAGACATTTCAGGTCCTTTGAGCTGGGAATCTTTGTTCTCTATTACAGTTATTCTTAGATTTCGTCTTTCATTGCATCCTGAATTTTCTGGATGTTTTAGGCTAGGAGTTTTATGTTTTGAATTTTCTTTAATAGGTGTGTCAATCTATCTCTTCTATGGTGTCTTCAACCCCTGAGATTCTATCTCTTCTATCTCTTGTTTTCTGTTGGTCATGCTTATATCTGTAAATCCTGACCTCTTTCCTAGATTTTTATTTCCAGGGTTGCTTCATTTGTGTTTTCTTTATTGTTTCTGTATCCACTTTTAGTTCTTGGACTGCTTTATTTAATTCCTTCACCTGTTTGATTGTGTTTTCCTGTATTTCTTTAAGTGATTTATTTCTTTCCTCTTTAAGGGTTTCTACATGTCTATCTGTGTTTTACTATATTTCTTTTAGTGACTTATTTATAGCCTCCGTAAAGGACTCTATTATCTTTAGGACTTGCTGTGGTGGAAGAACTGGGTTCTGATGATGCTTACCTACATATATTGGCTTCTGTTGCTTATGATCTTACTTTTGCCTCTCACTATCTGGTTATCCCTCATGTTTGCTGGTCTGTGTGACTCTGTCTGGAATCGGCTTCTTTTGTTTCAGAGTTGCTTCAGGTCTCCTGGTAGTTTTGTGGCCCTTGCTGAAGCAGACCTCCTGTGGGCGTTCCAACCTGGGACGTGAGGGCTGGTCAGTGATCTTCAGATGGGTAGAGAAGCTGCCTTAGCTGCAGTAGAGCTCCTGGGAGACCTTCAGATTGTTGAGTCTTCAGAGGAGCTGTCAACCTGTTGTCCTGTCTGAAGCTCAGGACAATGACAATGTGTGTGGGAGGAGGGGCAGGGGGGTGCTATGTACTATGGTTTCTGTTTCTCTGTGTGCACATGTGCATCAGAACTCCAGTGATACTTTTAGTCTGTTGGGTAACTTGCCCTGCATGCCACAGAGCCCCAGGAAGGTCTTTAGACTGTAGTGTTGGTTGTCCAGTTGCTCTGTGTACAGAGGGGCAGACAAGCTGGAGATCGTTTGCTCATTTTCCCTATATACTGAGTGAACTCCTAGGTTGCCTTCAAGGTGTCATGTCTTCGGGGGTGTAGACAAGTTGGACATCAGTTACTCAGTAGCCCTCTGTGCAACAGATCTCCTGGGAAGCCTTCAGGCTATGGTGTCGGTTGCCCTGAGTACAGTGGCTCTCCATGCGTAGTTGACCTACAACCATCAGTCAATGTAGGTACTTCAAATTGGGATTTGGGAATTAAAGGACAAGAGAAGAATGGAATAAGGACAAACTTCTGGTCAAGGCTCAACATTATTGACAAACAGCAGGCTTATAAAGGCAAAAATCACAAGCCCAACGTCTAGACATGACTGATGACATAAATCACCTTATCCTGGCAGCCCATGGCACAGGTTTCCATTTCCCAGCACAGGTCTCACTTATCAAGCCAAAATTGGAACTCCCAACTGCTGCAGCAACTTCTGCTATGTAGGTCAGGGCCAAACCTTCACATCCTGGGATGTCTCAGGCTGTGGTATCAGATGTCCTGAGTGTCCCACATCTCCTGGGATGCCTTAGGATGTGGCGTCTTTGGGGAAACAGATTAGCTTGAAGTCTGCCCTAGCAGAAAGGACCAGCTAGAATGGGAGTGTAATTCAGTGGCCATGGGTTTTGGGGGTGATGGGTCCACTAGACTCATAGCCGTAGCTGTGGGATGTCATAAGGGTTTTTCCAAATGCTCTGAGTACAGAAGATCTCCTGGGATGTTTCAGGGTGTGGTGTCTTCTGGGGAGCAAACTAGCTAGCAGTCTATCCTAGTAGAAAGGACTGGCCAGAAGACTAGATATATTTTTCATAAAAGTAGAGTAGCCAGAAGGTGTAAACAATCCAAATGTCCCTCAACAGAGGAATAGATACAGAAAACGTGGTACATTTACATAATGGAATACTACTCAGCTATTAAAAATAATGACTTCATAAAAAAATCAGGAAAATTGATGGATCTAGAAATTATCATCCTGAGTGAGGTAGGTAAGTCAGTCACAAAAGAACATACACATTATTTGCTCACTGATAAGTAGATATTAGCAAAGAATGTGGAATACCCACAGTACAATTCATGGACCACATGATTCTCAAGAGGAAGGAAGACCAAAGAGTGGATGTTTCAGTCCTACTTAGAAGAGGGAACAAAATAATCCAGGGAGATAGAAGGTGGGAGGAAAACTTGGGAGAAAAAAAAGAGGGGGAGGGGAAAAAGGGAAGAATCAGGTATAGGAGATGGAGATGTATAGAGAGTCAGGAAATTGAACAGAGGTGTATAGCAATGTGGGGGGGGGGCACTGAGAATAGCAACCAGAAAAGTCCCAGATGCCAGGAAAGCAAGAGCCTCCCAGGACCCCATGGGGATGATATTAGCTGAAATACCCCACAAAGGGGAGGGAGAACCTCACCAGATCATATCCAGAGTTTAGGCATCTCCCCCAGAGTTGAGGATGGAGCCACCCACACATCTCCAAAATTTTAACCCAGAATTGCTCCTGACTAAAGAAAATACAGGGACAAAGAGTGGAACAGAGACTGAAGGAAAGGCCCACCTGTGGTTCCATCCTACATGCAGACAACAAACCCAGACAGTATTGTAGATACCAAGAAGTGCTTGCTAACAGGAGTCTGATACAACTGTCTCCTGAGAAGTTCTGCCAGATCGTGACCAATACAGATGCAGATGCTTGCAGCCTACCATTGGACTGAGCACAGGGACTCCAATGGAGGAATTCGAGGAAGGACTGAAGGACTGGTATCAATGGGAGGGGAAGCCCTTGGTCCTATGAAGGCTTGATGCCCCAGTGTAGAGGAAGGCTACAGCTGTGAAGCAGGAGTGGGTGGGTGGGTTGGGGAGCACCCTCACAGAAGCAAGGTAAGCGGAAATGGGCTGGGGAGGTTGCATAGGGGAACTGGGAAAGAGGATAACATTTGAAATGTACATAAAATATCCAATTAAAAAAAAGAATGTGGATTTAAGTCTGTGGATCTATTCTGGCAAGTGGCAGAGGAAACCAAAATACTATTCACTGACAAATAAAGGTGGAAGTTCCACAGATTTGGAGATGACAGTCACAGATTTCTGAGTATTGCTTCATGTGTTCTATACACTATATTATTATTTGAAATATCCTGGTAGCATTAAAGTTATATCAGAGAAGCAGGGAGAGAGAGAGAGAGAGAGAGAGAGAGAGAGAGAGAGAGAGAGAGAGAGAGAACTTTTGAGTTTAGAACAGGATATATCTGTGGAATATAAAATAAAAGACCCCATTCCAGTGACATGAGTAGAAAATGGTAATAGGTTTGGCACCTTGTGAGTATTAATAACTAGAGGAATACAGTGTAGGAATGAATGGGAGTACAGAAAAGAGGGTGTTTTTTTTTTTTTTTTAGGAAATTGTATTGCTTTAAATTTAAATTGTGAAATATTAGAATATGATTGAAATATTCATTTCTTATACAAAAATAAATACTTATGTTATATAATGACAAACTATGGCAAGATCTCGGGGGACTGGGGACGCAGACAACCGAGCTGCGGGCGGCCGCCTGCACCTAAGAACTGGGAGAACAGCAGTACCTTCATGGGCCAGCTAGACTTGGGTACTCTGCCCTGAAGAAAAGGCGGAGTCACCATCTTTGTCCCCAGCCAGACCAGACAGGCCACCCCAGGTACTGAGCTATCCCAAGTGTAAGACCTCAGGGACCCAGACAACCTAGCTGTGGGCTGCCCCCTGCACCTAGGAACTGGGAGAGTAGCCCTCTGAGGGACAGCCTGATGCAGGTACTCTGCCCTGTGGAGAAGGTGGAGTCGCCATCTTTGTCCCCAGCTACACCAGACAGGCCACCCCAGGTACTGAGCTATCCTGAGTGTAAGACCTTGGGGGACACAGGCAAGCTGCTGAGCTGCTTGCTGCTGCCTGCGCCCAGGAACTGGGAGAGCAGTGGTTCCTCTCTGTGCCAGCCAGACATGGGGCCGGTGCCCTGAGGGATCCCTACTGTCATCCTCGCTCTCTGACAGAGCAGACAAGCAGGAGCAGGTTAAGTCCACAGAGACAAACCAAGCATAACATTGCTTGGGGCAGGACACACCAGGGCTCCAACAGCACCCAAGAGGAGGGCAGCACATCAGCAGTCTGTGACAAGGGAAACCCAGCCATTCAGTATTGTAGAATTAGCCTTATAGGCTCAAAGGAGGTTGAAGCACCAGCCAGTGACTAGACCAACTAACACCAGTGAGAACTAGATGGCAAAAGGCAAATGTAGGAACATTACTAACAGAATTCAAGGCAATATGGCAGCATCTGAACCCAATTCTCTATTAACAGCAAGTACAGGATACCCAAAAACACAAGAAAAACAAGATTTGGATGTCAAAGCACTGGTCATGATGCTGTTACAGGAACACATGAAGAACATAAATAAATCTCTTAGAGAAATTCAGGAGGAAATGGATCAAAAGTGAGAAGTACTTACAAGGGAAACACAAAAATCATTAAAAGAAATTCAGGAGAATATGGGTCAAAAGATAGAAGCCAATAAGGAAGAAACACAAAAGTCATTTAAAGAAATAAAGAAGAAGTTTGGTCAATAGGCTGAGATCATGAAAAAGGAAACACAAAAACCTCTTAAAGAATTACAGAAAAACACAAACAAGCAAGTGAAGGAGCTGGGCAAAATGATCAAGGATCTAAAAACAGAAGTAGAAACAACTAAGAATTCACAAAGGGAGATATCTATGGAGATAGAAAACCTTAGGAGAAATCAGGGGCCATAGATACAAATATCAACAACAGAATACAAGAGATAGAAGAAAGAATCTCAGATGCCAAAGATACCATAGAAACCAGGGACTCAACAATTAAAGAAAATGCAAAATGCCAAAAGCTTGTAATCCACAACATCCAGGAAATCCAGGACACAATGAGAAGACCAAACCTAAGGATTATAGGCATAGATGAGAGTGAAGATTTACAACTTAAAGGGCCAGCAAATATCTTCAATAAAATTATGGAAGAAAACTTCCCTAACCTAAAGAGAGAGATGCCCATGAATATACAAGAAGCCTACAGCACTCCAAACAGACTGGACCAGAACAGAAATACTTCCCATCACATAATAATCAAAACACCAAAGAAACACTAAACAAAGAAAGAATATTAAAGGCAGTAAGAGAAAAAGGCCAAGTAACATATAAAGGAAGACCTATCAGAATCAGACTTTTCACCTGAGACTAAGAAAGCTAGAAGATCCTGGGAAGATCTCATGCAGACTCTAAGAGAACACAAATGCCAGCCAAAACTACTATATCCAGCAAAACTCTCAATCACCATAGATGGAGAAACCAAGATATTCCATGACAAAACCAAGTTTAACCAAAATTTTTTGACAAACCCAGCACTACAAAGGATAATGGGAGGAACACACCAATACAAGGAGGGAAACTTCACCCTGGAAAAAGCAAGATAGTAACCTTGTTTCATCAAACCCAAAAGAAAATAACCAATCAAATATAAAAAACATCAAAAATGACAGGAAGTAATAATCACTATTCCTTAATATTTTTAACATCAATGGACTCAATTCCCCAATAAAAAGACTTAGACTAACAGACTGGATACATAAACAGGACCCTACATTTTGCTGCATACAGGAAACACACCTCAGTTTCAAAGACAAACACTATCTTAGAGTAAAAGTCTGGAATACGAATTGACAAGAAAATGGTCTCAGGAAACAAGCCAGAGTAGCCACTCTAATATCAGATAAAATTGACTTTCATCCTAAAGTCATCAATAGAGACACCGAGGGACACATCTTGCTGGTCAAAGGAAAAATGTACCAAGAAGAACTCTCAATCCTGAACATCTATGCTCCAAATGCAAAAGCACCTCATTCATAAAAGAATCTTTACGAAAGCTCAAAGCACACATTGCACATAACACAATTGTGGGTGACTTCAATACTCCACTCTCCACAATGGACTGATCAAAAAAACAGAAATTAAACAGGGACACAGTGAAACTAATTGAAGCTTTGCACAAAGCAGACATCTGGTCGACCTCCTAGAAGTGGGGGGAAAAAATGGCAAAGTGTGAGTGGACATCTGGTCGACCTCCTAGAAGTGGGGGGGAAATGGCAAAGTGTGAGCGGACATCTGGTCGACCTCCTAGAAGTGGGGGGGAAAAAGTTAACATATATATATATATATATATATATATATATATATATATATATATATATATATATATATATATATATATATAAAACATTTCATCCAAAAGCAAAAGAATATACCTTTTTCTCAGCCCTTCATGGGACCTTCTCCAAAATTGATAATATAATTGGTCACAACACAGACCTCATCAAATATAAGAAGAGCAAAATAATCCCATGCCACCTATCAGATCACTATGGAGTAAAAGTGGTCTTCAATAGCAACAAAACCAACAGAAAGCCCATATACACATGAAAACTGAACAATGGTACCTTGGTGAAGGAAGAAATAAAGAAAGAAACCAAAGACTTTTTAGAATTTAATGAAAATGAAGACACAACATACCCAAATTTATGGGACACAATGAAAGCAGTGCTAAGAGGAAAACTCATAGCCCTGAGTGCCTCGAAAAATAAAATAGAGAGCATACATTAGCAGCTTAACAACACGTCTGAAAGCCCTGGAACAAGAAGAAGCTAATTCACCCAGGAGGAGTAGAAGACAGGAAACCATCAAACTCAGGGCTGAAATCAATCAAGTAAAAACAAAGAGAACCATACAAAGAATCAACAAAACCAGGAGCTAGTTCTTTGAAAAAACCAACAAGATAGATAAGCCCTTAGTCAGACTAACCAAGGGGCACAAAGACAGTATCCAGATTAACAAAATTAGAAATGAAAAGGGAGATATAACAACAGAAACGGAGGAAATTTAAAAAAATCATCAAATCCTACTACAAAAGCTTATACTCAACACAACTGAAGAATCTCGAGGAAATGGATAGATTTCTGGACAGATATCAAACACCAAAATTAAATCAGGATCAAATAGACCGTGTAAACAGTCCCATAACCCCTAAAGAGATAAAAGGGGTCATAGAAAGTCCCCCAACCAGAAAAAGCACACGACCAGATGGTTTTAGTGCAGAATTCTATCAGACCTTCAAAGAAAACTTAACAACAATACTCCTCAAACTATTCCACAAAACAGAAACAGAAGGAACTCTACCCAAATCCTTCTATGAAGTCATAATTACGCTGATACAAAAACCACACAAAGATCCAACAAAGAGAACTTAGAACAATTTCCCTTATGAATATTGATGCAAAAATACTAAATAAAATTCTTGCCAACCAAATCCAAAAACACATCAAAACGATCATCCAGCATGATCAAGTAGGCTTCATCCCAGGAATGCAGGGATGGTTCAATATAAGGAAATCCATCAATGCAATCCACTACATAAACAAACTCAAAGAAAAAAACAACATGAACTTTTCATTAGATGCAGAAAAAGCATTTGACAAATGTCAGCATCCTTTCCTGCTGAAAGTCTTGGAAAGAACAGGAATTCAAGGCCCATACCTAAACATAGTTAAAGCAATATACAGCAAACCGGTAGCCAACATCAAATTAAATGGAGAGAAGCTTGAAGCAATCCCACTAAAATCAGGGACTAGACAAGGTTGCCTTCTCTCTCCATATCTTTGTAATATAGTACTTGAAGTTCTCGCTAGAGCAATTAGACAACATAGGAGGTCAAAGAGATACAAATTGGAAAGGAAGAAATCAAATTATCACAATTTGCAGATGATATGATAGTATAAAGTGACCCAAAAAACTCCACCAGAGAACTCCTACAGCTGATAAACAACTTGAGCAAAGTGGCTGGCTATAAAATCAACTCAAGCAAATCAGTAGTCTTCCTATACTCAAAGGATAAACAGGCTGAGAAAGAAGTTAGGGAAATGACACCCTTCACAATAGCCACAAACAATATAAAGTATCTTGGTGTGACTGTAACCAAACAAGTGAAAGATCTATACGACAAGAACTTCAGATCTCTGAAGAAGGAAATAGAAGAAGATCTTAGAAAATGGAAAAATCTTCCATGCTCATGGTTTGGCAGGATTAATATAGTTAAAATGGCTATATCGCCAAAGGCAGTCTACAGATTCAATGCTATCCCCATAAAAATCCCAACCCAGTTCTTCATAGAGCTAGAAAGAGCAATTCTCAAATTCATCTGGAATAACAAAAAACCCAGGGTAGCTAAAACTATTCTCAACAGTAAATGAACTTCAGGGGGATTCAGTATCCCAGACTTTAAACTTTAGTACAGAGCAATAGTGATAAAAAACTGCATGGTATTTGTACAATGACAGGGAGGTAGATCAATAGAATAGGATTGAAGACCGAGAAATTAACCCACACACCTATGGTCACTTGAACTTCGACAAAGGAGCAGAAAACATCCAGTGGAAAAAAGATAGCCTTTTCAAAAAATGGTGGTGGTTCAACTGGAGGTCAGCATGCAGAAGAATGCAAATTGATCCATTCTTATCTCCTTGTACTAAGCTCAATTCCAAGTGGAGCAAGGACCTCCATGTAAAACCAGACACACTGAAACTAATAGAAAAGAAAGTGGGGAAAACCCTTGAGGACATGGACACAGGGGAAAAGTTCCTGAACAGAACACCAATAGCTTATGCTCTAAGATCAAGAATTGACAAATGGGACCTCATAAAATTACAAAGTTTCTGTAAGGTAAGTGTAAGACACTGTCAAAAGGACAAAATGGCAACCAACAAACTTGGAAAAGATCTTCACCAACCCTACATCTGATAGAGGGCTAATATCCAATATATACAAGAAACTCAAGAAGTTAGACCCCAGGAAACCAAATAACCCTATTAAAAAATGGGGTTCAGATCTAAACAAAGAATTTTCACCTGAAGAAATTCAGATGGCTGAGAAGCTCCTTAAGAAATGCTCATCATCATTAGTCATTAGGGAAATGCAAATCAAAATAACCCTGAGATTTCACCTCACACAGTCAGAATGGCTAAGGTTAAAAACTCAGGAGACAACACATGTTGGTGAGGATGTGGAGAAAGAGGGACACTCCTCCACTGCTGGTGGGATTGCAAGAAGGTACAACCACTCTGGATATCAGTCTGGAGGTTCCTCAGAAAACTGAACGTGACATTATTGGAGGACCCTGCTATACCACTCCTGGGCATATATCCAGAGGATTCCCCAGCATGTAATAAGGACACATGCTCCACTATGTTCATAGCAGCCTTATTTATAATAGCCAGAAGCTGGAAAGAACCCAGGTGTCCCTCAGTGGAGGAATGGATACAGAAAATGTGGTATATTTAAACAATGGAATACTACTCAGCAATTAAAAACAATGAATTCATGAAATTTGTAGGCAAATGGTTGTAGCTTTAAAATATCATCCTAAGTGAGGTAACCCAATCACAAAAGAATATACATGGAATGTAATCACTGATAAGTGGATATTAACTAGCCCAGAAGCTCTGAATACCCAAGACACAAGTAGCATATCAAATGACTCCCATGAAGAAGTATGGATAGGGCCCTGATCCTGGAAAGGATTGATCCAGCATTATAGGGGTTTACCCTACAGAGAAAAAGGAGGGAGGTGATTAGAGTGTGGGTATAGAGAAGGCTTATGGGACATATGGGGAGGGGGGAACTGGGAAAGGGGAAAGCATTTTGGAATGTAAACAAAGAATTTAGAAAAGAAAAAAAAAATAAAGACAAACTATTTAGGATCAATAGCTTCATCCTCCATGATTGCATTTCTTGTAGACAGGATAAACTTTGAATTAAAATGTTGTGGTTGGGTTGGTGCCTTTACTGCACAACTAGACTTCTTCCCTGGCTACTGGAGGTAGCCTGTCTGGTTCTATATCCCTAATATTGTGAGTCACAGTTAAGGTCACCCCCATTGATTCTTGGGTTACTTCCTTATCCCAGTCTCTGTCTCATCCTGGAGATGCAAAACCTGGTCACAAGTGTCAGTTGATCTCAGGCCTTCCTGCACATATAGAGCTGATGTGCTGCTTGGTTTTGCTATGGGTCCTGAACAACTGGAGAGGTGGCTATACCAAAAGCGGTTGGCTATATGTGGGATATGTTCTTCCAGCTGGATTGCCTTGTCTGGACTCAGTGGGAGAGGAAGCACCTAGCCTTGCAGAGACCTGAAGTGCCAGGATCAGGGGATACACATGGGGCTCCCACCACTCAGAGGAGAAGAAATAGGGTATGGTGGAAAGATTGTGGGATGTAATGACAAGGAGCAGACAGTGAGAGGGATGTAAAGTGAATAATAAAAATGTAAAGTATTTTTTAAATGGAAGAAATAAAAGTAGAACCAAGAGCAAAGTCTAGGTACATTTTTTAGATCAAATGGTGAGTTTATTCATTTGTCTCTGTCACTGTTACTGTAAATCCTGTGATAATAAACTAAATGATGAAGTAAATAATTGTGTAAATTAAAAAGACAGTATGGTGGCTATAAAATAGGATATTTGATGGTAAACTGTTGGATGTAATTTTTGTTCTTAAAAACAAGTGAACTCATACATGAGTAGCAGGTATTGGAGAGAAAAATGCTTTGAAGGTAATTTTTACAGAACAGATAGGCACAGTAGATCTCTCTAGGTCACACAAATGTCAACAAGACTAAGAGTATTGCTAAAGTAGTAATTAGTGAGCTAGTGCCATAGTGACTATGGGAATATGGTCACTACATTTCAAGACACACCTTCCCATTTTTCTGAGTAATGAATGACATCCTTAGGTCACAAGTATTCAAGCAACAGAGGGCCCAGTATGAGGATTCAAGTTTTGTGAACTGTAGATGTTTTATGGAATTAAATTCCTATAGAATGATAAAATTTTAAAAATGGTATTAATATATTTATCTTTTCTACAAATGAGGGGGACAGCTGTGCCACAATGCACATGTAGAAGTCAGAAAACAGCACATGGGCATTTGTTTTCTCCTCCCACAATATGGGTCCTTTGGACCAAACTCATCAAGTTTATCAGTGAGTAACTTTTCCTTCTGAATTGTCTACTAGACCTGATAGTTTTATTTGAAAGAAATTAATTCATCAATTCAATCTTTTGTTATTGTGAACTAATTTTTAGTTTAAAAATTTGGACTTTGAATCATGACTTCACTGTTCAAAAAACATGAGAGTCAGATAAATATTTTCTTTTCACATCTCTCTTTTCTGGATATAAATGTTAGCACACTGTTAAAACACTAAGACATTTATATAAACTGGGCATACACTAATAGGACATGGAATTCATAAGTACCACTGAATTATAATCTCTGAAGCATTAATGTTTCTCACCAGTGAGCCCTCACTCTGCTCTTTCTTTATTGGCTTCTTCTGGTTCTACTCTCTCTCTCTGTATATCTCTGTGCTTTATGTTTTCAGCATTCCAAACCATCTGACCTGCTCTGTGCTTTCTCATAGTCAATAGAGAGTGAAATTCTGGTGAGGCAGTGGAGTAGGATATGAATGCTACAGAATATCACTATTACCTCTATCATTTTACAAAATATTATGGTAGGATACTAAAAATGAAGAATAGATTGTGATTTTTAACACTCCTTATGTAAAATTCCTATTTGATTTCTCCTCTCTATATTTGAAAGCTGGCACATTTAGTCTTAGAATTTGCTAACACTTCCACAGCACTGTACATCATTGAAGGAAGTCAGGACAGAAGTTCAAATAGGGCAGAAACCTAAAGGATGCTGGAGTTGATATAGAGGACATAGAGGGGATTGCTTGCTGGCTTGTTCCTCATGGCCTGATCAGGTTGCTTTCTTATAGGGCACAGGACTATCAATCCAGGGATGGCCCACCTACCAATAGGTGGGATCTCCCTGGATCTCTCCCTTTGATCACTAATTAAGAAAATGCCTTACAATTGGATCTCATGGAGGCATTTTCTCAACTAAGACTCCCTCCTCTCTGATCACACTAGCTCACGTCAAGTTGATATAAATCCATCCAGCATAATGTCTTTCAAATATGTAGTGTTTTCATCTTCTAGCCACCTTTGGCACTTGCTTTACTTTAAAGCACCACAGTGTCCATCCTTGTTACATGTGTCCTGACATGCCTACATAAAGCTGGCTATAATCTGTGTCTTTCTTCCCTTTGTCTCTCTTAGAGCTTTCAGAGACCAACTTTTAGTTAATTTAACCACGCTCACTTTTTGGAGTCTGTCTTTAAATGACCCAGTACTAATAGTTATCACTGCTCTAAACCATAATATCGATTGTGTCTTTCCTAGGCCTAATAACAACATTTCATATCATTGAAAACATGATTGCTAGGTGGTGGATAAAAGAGTTATAGTGGAAAAAGGAAACCATTCATCGAGTTCTAAAATTAAGTTGTTTATAAAAATAAGCTTGGGGTTGTGGACAACGAAGCTAAATGTATAAATATGACCCAGAATGCAGAGTGCCATGCAGCTTTATGAGGATGGTAGAGGTTAAGTCATACACTATTAAAAGCAATGTTAATGAAATATGGTCAATACAAATGGTCTTATTTGGATTTGTGTGGTAGATGATAGAGTATGCACCAGAGATTATGGTTCGGTTAGAAAAGAACTGTAGACACTAACTCCCTTCTCTTCTTCAATATGACTTCCTTCAGAATCTATTTATCTTGTCTGACTCCCATGAAAGTAGAAGTCCATCAATAACAATCTGAAGGGAAAGGTTGGTCATATAAAGTCACAAAGTCACTTGTAGGAAAATATCTTTATAGGTAGAAATACATGATAATAAGCTTTGACAAACATGTAGAAGAATACTTACAAACTGTCTTCCCCTTGCTGTCTGTTTCGGTGTCAGCAAATATGTATAAATGTATATATGCAATATATATATATATATATACATATATATTCATATATATGTATATATGTATATATACATATATATGAATAAGTCTTTAAGAGAAAAAAATGCTTTAATGACCTGTAATAAATTATTCTGGGTCACAATAAAATAATAATGATGTCCAATTAAATATGCAAATTTCCAAAGCTTGTTAAGGATATTATTGAAGAGTGGATATTGTGCTTGTCTCTTATTAAGTGGTCATGTGATTTGTGATTATGTTTTAATGACTTTTAAGTTCCAGTAAATATACTAGGGCTTCATTTTTCTTAGGAAAGGGTTGATCAGTCTACCTGGAAACTATTGTGCTTTATTGTAACCCTTGATTACCTTTCGTTTCATTAAAATGCTGTTGAAAGACAATTTATTACTAGTTGTTACCAGAGGATAGATATTCCTATCTGCTAACTGTGGGAACTGGTGGTTTAGCTCAATGCCCCCAGTTGAGATGTTTGCACAGGTTTCTTAAGAGCAAAACATCCTGCAGCTTAGCTTGATTCCTGCCTTCCCACCCAGTGTGGTAGGGACTTCCCAGGTGCCTGACCTATGGCTATAATTGTGTTTTCCTGTTCCCTTCCCTGGCCTCTCAGTAAAGCTTGGGGCATTCTCCTTACAGAATGACATGTGTCTGTGTTTTCTGTTAATCCCCCAGGCTTGTGCCTTGCTTACCTCAGTACTGTGGTGGCGTGGGTGCTGTCAATTGGAGGTTCCACCAATATCGGGAAAGAGGAGCAGTTGACAGAATGGGGATTGTTCCAAGAAAGGCCAGCTGGCAAAGAGACAGAAATGCATTTGGGAAAATAAAGTAAGGGGAGAAAGGTGAAATGGCAGCTACAGATTGGTGCCTGAAATTGGACCTTGGAAACAGAGAGACCAGCTGAGGGATGCTGTCTTGGGTGGAGATTCACAGAAATGAAAAAACGTTTTGTATCCTGCATGGTAAGCAACATACAGCATTAATGTTAGTGCTATAAATGTCATCTTTTGAAGGCTGTTGTTGCAGGGGTGCAAAAGAGATACTAGCGAGGCTGAATCAGTGTAGGCTGGATGCTGAGGGCAGCTAGGATGTGACAGCAAATTGTGACAGGAAATTTTAGTAGGCAAATTGTCCGCAGTCTAGAACTGCATCAGGTGAGAAGAATGGGGAATAAAAAAGAGTAAAAGACAAAAAACACCAACAAAAGATGGATTTTAGAAACATGAGAGAGAAAGAGAAAGAGAGAAGGAAAATGGATTTGAAAACTCTCCTAGGGACAAGGGTAAACATGGAGACGTCCTGTTTCCTTTGTGAACTCCAATGGAGATATTCTGGGATTGTTCCTTCTAAACCGTATGTGCAAACAACAAAACCAGTTCAGAGCAGTAACTGAACAAGTGCTTATGACTTTGGCACAGGATAATACATCTGCTCAGATTTGGCTCAGCCTGTATCAAGAATAGGTAGTCCATGATGGGTAACTCCTTTCTAGTCCACACCAACCCGAGACAGGGGCTCTGGGAATGGCAGAGACTTCCAGAGACAGGTAGTGGGAGTTGGACAGAAGGTGTCCTAAGACAGACGCTATTCCTTTTTAAAAATTAAAAAAGGGGGAGCTATTTGGAACTGGCGAGCTTAGCTCAATGCCCCCAGCTGAGCTATTTGCACAGGTTTCTTGAGAACAAAACATCCCATGGCTTAGCTTGATTCCTGCCTTCCCACCTGGTGTGGTAGGGACTTTCTAGGTGCCTGACTATAATTGTTTTTTCCTGTTCCCTTCCCTGACCTTTAGTATATATATATATACTAAATATATATATATACTAAATATATATATACTAAATATATATATACTAAATATATATATATATATATTGCTGGTCTCTCAGTAAAGCCTGGGGCATATCTCTTTACAGAATGAACTATGTCTGCTTTTCTGTTAATCCCCCAGGCCTACGCCCAATACTCCTGGCAGCGTGGTTGCCATCGGCTAATGGCACAGTCTGATTATATCTTATTACTATGCTTTTATCGGTCTTGATAAAAGAACAGTAGACTCATTAGTACCTCATTTTAATATATAAGAAACACAGAAAATTATATTTTCTGAGGTGGAGCTTAGTTAGATCAAATAGACTTAGTTATAGTTGAATTTAATGATATTGAGAGCATGAATAGATAACGCAATGCTAGTTTTATTAAGTACACATGATTGCAATATTCTTATAAAAAGCATTCATACAGAAAATGGGATTATATTGTTTTTAAGTCATAGTATGGAAAAAAGACAATTTTTATATCTCAACAAACTGAATGCAAGTTCCACAAATCTAGACTATAGATTGCCTAGTTAGCATGTAAGCATAATCTTTCAAAGGTAGTTACTAAAAGGAATGAAGGAAAAGTAACAGAAATAGCCAAACATCTCCAGTGTTTTCTGAAACATATCTTTCTGGAATGTTCTTCTAAACACATAGACCACTTCTGCAGAGCACTGGCAGACTACAGGGCTGATAAAGTTGTCCAACTGATGTAGAGGCATCTACATCAGGCTCTATTTTGTTTTAACTCCCCCACTAGGAAAAATACAAATAAAAAGCTGATCTCAATAAGAATAATAGAGATTGCTACTATTATCTAACTGATAAATGTATTCTGTCTTTCTATACCCCAAAGTCTTTTGAGTAACTAGAAACCACTGATAGTCAAATAATCAATACATTCCAAATGTATCTACTACCTGACTCCTGATATCATATGAATGGCTATTTGTCAAGTTTTAAATTATATTTTACCTAGAAAGTCCAAAGTCTGAATTTCTGTGTCTGATGGTAATAATCTTATTTGAAAATAGGATCCTTGAAGATGGTTGAAATATCATGAAGTCTTTAAAACATACCCCAATAGTGAACTTATTATTCATTCTTTAAAAAAGGTTAAGTATTGTTATATAATTCTATGTGTATGGAGAATAGATAAAATGAAAATATGAAAACAAACAATATTCCATAAACCATAGAATGCCTGAAGATTTCAGAAGCTAGGTGAAACATGAGCTACTTCACGGTCCATAGAAAGAATTTAATAGTTCCTTTCTCTGTCATATAATTTTGGATTCTAGAATTTATTATTATTTCGGATAGTCATTTAAATTCAAATTTACTTACATTTCACTGTTAAACTAGAATTTAAAGCAATTAATACTGAGGAAGTGAATTTCTTGTTTAAGTCATCAAATGTAGTTTTATATTATGATGAACCTATACACTACATACAGCCTTAGGTTAGTGTCTGATACCACGAAATCTGATGGCAGAAAATCTCGCATATATGGTTATATTTCCTAATTATCTAAATGTACAATGTAGACATTAGTCTTAGCCTAGCTGTAAGAGTTATCAATAATGTATAAAGCAAGAAACATATAGATTTTTTTAGTGTGCAATGAAGAGGAATTGTTCCTCGGTCTTCTGTTTGACATTAAAGCAAAGAGTCAGGCCAATTGCCAAGAAGTTGGTAAGACTGCTTTTCACAAGATGGCCATTTTTACTATATTTAACTTGTCAATACATAAGCATGGGAGATCTTTCATTTTCTGAGGTCTTCTTTGATTTCTTTTTTCAGAGGCTTGAAGTTCTTGTTATACAGATCTTTCACTTGATTGGTTAGAGTCACACCAAGATACTTTATATTGTTTGTGACTATTGTGAAGGGTGTCATTTTCATAATTTCTTTCTCAGTCTGTTTATCCTTTGAGTATAGGAAGGCTACTGATTTGTTTGAATTAATTTTCTATCAGGCCACTATACTGAAAGTGTTTGTCAGCTGTAGGAGTTCTCTGTAGAGTTTTGAGGTCACTTAAGTATAATATCATATCATCTGCAAATAGTGATAGAACCCAGATGTCCCTCAACAGAGGAATGGATACAGAAAATGTGGTACATTTACACCATGGAATACTACTCATCTGTTAAAAACTATGAATTCATAAAATTCTTAGGCAAATGGATGGAACTAGAAAATATCATCCTGAGTGAGGTAACCCAATCACAAAAAAATACACATGGCATGCCCTCACTGATAGGTGGATATTAGCCCAGAAGCCTGGAATATCCAAGATACAATTCACAGACCAAATGAAGCTCAAGAACAAAGAAGAACAAAGTATGGATACTTTGGTCATTCTTAGAAAGGAGAACAACATACCCACAGCAGGAGATACAGAGAAAAGAATGTGGAGCAGAGACTGAGGGAAAAACCATCCAGAGACTGCTACTCTTAGGGATCTATTCCATATACAGTTACAAAACCCAGACATTACTGTGGATGTCAAGAAGTGCTGTCTGACAGGAGCCTGATATAGCTGCCACCTAGGAGGCTCTGCCAGTGCATGTCAAATACAGAGGGGAACACTCTCAGCCAACTATTGAACTGATCACAGGGTTCCCAATGGAGGAGCTAGAGAAAGGACCCAAGGAGCTGAAGGGGTTTGCAACACCATAGGAGGAACAACAATTTGAACCACCCAGTACCCCCAGTTCTCCAATGGACTAAGCCACCAAACAAAGTGGTTGAAGGGACCCATGCCTTCAGATGCAGGTGCAGCAGAGGATGGCATTGTTAGACATCAAAGGGAGGAAAGGCCCTTGGTCCTGAGAATGCTAGATGTTCCAGTATAGGAGAAGGCCAGGACAAGGAAGCAGTAGTGGGTGGATTGGTGAGCAGAGAGGGGGGAAATGGGTTAGCAGAATTTTCAGAGGAGTGTGATACCAGGAAGGGGGACAACATTTGAAATGTGAATAAAGTATATAACTAATAAAAAAAATTGGAAAAAAAAAAGAATTTGTTGAGACCTGCTAGAACTCAGAGGCGAATAGACAAAAATTTTCCCCCACTATAATATCCAAAAAGCCATACATTCCTCCCAACAGGTCTGTGTTGATTCAGTAAGAACAGTGCTGAATATCTGATCAAAATAATTTTAAAATAATAATTGTGTTTTGAGTCACTAGGTTTTTCACTAAAGAGTTGTAGGAGTCATGGAAGACTAATATATCTCTGTAGTCTGTTGCTGTTGGGTCTTGGAAGAGAGGTTTGGGAAATCCATATCAGTATGTAATGTTTGGTTTCTTCTGTCATGTAGAGTGATGCAACAGAAAATTCCAAGCCTAAATATCTGGCAAGTAACTATAGCTCTAGTTTAAGGTTCTATGAAATGTGTGTAAGACCTCAGGAATATGCAGGTTATTTCTCTTGAATTCGAACTGAGAGACCATTGATGACTGGATAAAATATTCTTTCCAATCCAGTGTCAGAGGGTGGGGAAAGAGGAAGACATTTATGTTGTTACCTGCAATCTCAGCTTGCTGCTGACACTGTAACTTCTCTGATCTTCATTGGACAAAATGGCCAAGTTGATCCATTTGGCTATCCTGGACACACCAGGATAGCTAAATGAGTAAAGACAAGAAATTGAAGAACAAAGGAAGGGATAAATTCTGAGTTATGCCATAATTAATTTGCAAACTTTCTGAAGTGGACCACTTCCTTGGTAATGTGTTTTAAGGATAGAGAGGTCTACAGAGAGAGACTCTATCTCAAACTAACTAGCTAACTAAAAACTACATTATAAAAAACTAGCAAAACAAATGCATTATAAAAAAATTATCAATTCAGTGTTTTAAAGTAAACTCTAATGGGGAAAAAGTAATTATCTAGCAGCATAATGAGAAGAGGAGACATTAGAGCAGGTCTGTCCTGAGAATTGGCAATGGTGGAATACATTATCTATACAGCATATGAGTAATGCTAAACCAATAAAAGTTGGCCTATTTTTTAACATTGACACAGGCCAACACTTTTTTTTTGAAATATGGTAGTTGTTCCCATCAGTCTCAACTAGCCTGGACTCCAGAGATCTCTCAGTCACTGAGCCACCAACCAGGCAGCATGCATGAGCTGGTCTGAGCTCCCAATCTCCACAGATAAACTGCAAAGGTCTCAGTAGCAGAAGATGTGCCTAACACTCGAGAGAATTGAACCCCAAGGACTGGGGAAGCCTGGCAGGGGTGAGTGGGATGATGGGAAGGTGGTGGTGGAGGAGAGGGGACATCCTCTTGGAGACAAGGGGGAGAGGAATGGGATGAAGAACTATGGAAGAGAAGACATGGAGGGGGACTGCAAGAAAATAAAAGTAATTCGCCATCTGCTACCACCTGAGTTTTAAAAAAGAAAGAAATGAGGTCATTCTACATTGACTTAGTGATCTTCCTATACCAGTTCCCCAAGTAGTTTAGGAAGGGCTCACCTGGGCTACAATTCTAAACAATATGTTTTAAAGTTGTATTTACTACCTTTGTTAACTTACATTTTTAAATGCTACTTCTACTAAGAAGAACGGTTGATCTAAACTTATCATAAAATTACTAAAACTTATAGAACAAAACATGTCTTGGTTCATTTATCTGTGTAAAATATCAAAATATAAATGACATTTTTCTCAAACATAAAAAAAGATATAATTAATTTAAAACACTGAATGGTTAGGTTGTTATTACTTGTTTTATTTAGTTAGTTAGTTAGTTTGAGATAGGGTCTCTCTTTGTAGCCCTGTCTATCCTGTAACTTGTTGTGTAGTCAAGGCAGTCCTCTAAGTCAAAGAGACACAGCTGATTTGTTTGCTTCCAAAATTTTTAATAAAATTTAAGAAGTTTATACAAATTATACATTTATAAACATATCTTTGTAGAAAATGTGTCTCACCTTTTTGGTCTAAAATGTCAAGAAATCTTTACAACTATTGTTATGGAAGAAATGGTGACTGTAACTTCCAGAAATCTGCTAAAACACAATAACTAATATGTTGTTATTCAGTTTAAGTACTTTAATTTCTAAAAACACATTCCGTATTAATCTTTGTCTCCCTAAGCATTTCTTTTTTCACTAATTTAATCATTCTCACCAAGTACAAATAAAATATTTAATATGTGATTGCCTAATAATATTCATTATTCATAATTTTTGTTTTCTTTTCCATTTAAGTAGTGTGAATATAAATTATTTCAAAATTAAGTCACCTAGGTTTTCTCAGACAGTGGTTTGTTGCTGTACCTCTTGTTTTTAGCCTTCCTATTCGCCCATATACAAGATCAGTAAGGTCAGGTACTATTTTCTTTTTGTGGAACTTTGCTATAAGGATATAAACCCAATTTTATTACTACTTCAACACTTTATTTTTAACTATATGAGAACACATTAAAATTTTATTTTTAAATACAGAAAGAGAGAGACAGGGAGAGGAGGAAGGGGAGATGGAGAGGAGGGGAATGGGGGAGATAGAAAGACACACACACACAGAGAGAGAGAGAGCGAGAGAGAGAGCGCTTTGTTTTTCTTCATATTCATGGCTTCTTTTTCACTAATTTTACTACAAGCATATACATATATGGATATATATTCCTAACCATAATTTGTTCTGTCCATATAATGTTACTTGTATATATATTTTCAGGATTAACCATTTGGCCCAAGACAACCAATTGGTGTGCTCTTCCCCTGGGGAAGACCACATTCCCTGTCTCCAGCTTTCCTTAGTTGTTTGTGGTGCTTGAGTAATTTTGAGACCTTGTGAGCTTTCCCTATTCACTTTGCTATATCTATTGCTGTCGTCCTTGATCACATCCCACATGGGCAGTCGTATTGGTGAGATGATATAGGTATAGCATCGGCCATTAGATAGAGACACTACCTCACAGCAAATTTCCTTATACTTGGACTCTTAACAGTCTTTCTGTCTATAATCTGTGATGTGCTGGAACATTAGGTACAGGTGAGTTTTGTAGATGTATCTGTTGATACTAGACTCCACAACTCTGTATTTTGGCTGGTTGTAGCCTTAAGTAGTGGTCCCCATCTATTTCAAAGAGGAGTTTCCCTGAAGAGGTGTTAAGACTAAATTTTTCTGCAGATAGAGGGACAAATGTTTACAAATTGCTATTGTGGATTATCTTGGTTTAGTAAATTAATAGTTGTAGATTCTTCTCCATTAACTTTTCAATATTGTAACTTTTCTAACACTGAGTAGGTTCCAGTATCATGCATGGTATCCCTCTAGTTGAATAGATCTTAAGTCCTGTTAGAGAGCTGTTGGTTACCACAAAGATATGTATGCCATAACTATATCCTTAGAGTTATTGTACCATGCTGGCCAGAAATATGTGTCCTAGGACCCATAGCTCCATAGGACTGTTAGTTATCTCCTTCCTTTGGAAACTAGCATTATGTCTTCTGTTACCAAAAAAGCTGGACATCAGAGAGGAGACATTGAGATCAGAGCCTTAATGGACAGTGTTTCACAAATGCCAGAAATAAGAGACACTATCTCACAGCAAATTCCCTTATACTTGAGCTCTTAACAATATTTCTGTCTATAATACACAATGTTCTCTAACATTAAGTACTGGTATGTTTCATAGATATATCCATTGAAACTAGATTCTTATTGAACAATAGCTTCCATCATGTCATTATTGAGTTATTAGTAGTTTTGAAATACAATGTTTTTCCTGAGTTTTTGACCTTAGTCATTCTGACTGGTGTGAGGTGAAATCTCAGGATTGTTTTGATTTGCATTTCCATGATGACTAAGGATGTTGAACATTTCTTTTAGGTGCTTCTGAGCCATTCGATATTCCTCAGGTGAAAATTCTTTGCTTAGCTATGTACCCCATTTTTAATAGGGTTATTTGGCTCTCTGGAGTATATCTTCTTGAGTTCTTTCTATATTGTGGATATTAGCTCTTTGTAGGATGCAGGGTTGGTAAAGATCTTTTCCCAAATTGTTGGTTGCTGTTTTGTCCTTTTGAAAGTGTCCTCTGACTTACAGAAACTTTGTAATTTTATGAGGTCCCATTTGCCAATTCTTGATCTTAGAGCATAAACTATTGGTGTTCTGTTCAAGAACTTTTCCCCTGTGCCCATGTCCTTAGGGGTCTTCCCCAGTTTCTTTTCTATTAGTTTCAGTGTGTCTGGTTTTATGTGGAGGTTCTGGATCCACTTGGACTTGAACTTAGTACAAAGAGATTAGAATGGATTGATTTGCATTCTTCTGAATGCTGACCTCTAGTTGAACCTGTGGAGAAAGAGGAACTCTTCTCCATTGCTGGTGGGGTTGTAAGCTAGTACAACCACTCTGGAAATCAGTCTGGCAGTTCTTCAGAAAACTGGGCATAATACTACTGGAGGACCCAGCTATACCAGTCCTGTGCATATACCCAGAGGATTCCTCAGCATGTAAAAAGGATACATGTTTTTATTACGTTCATATCAGCCCTATTTATAATAGCCAGAAGCTAGAAAGAACCCAGATGTCCCTCAATAGTGGAATGGATACAGGATGTGTGGTATATTTACACTATGGAATACTACTCAGCTATTATTATTATAAGGCAAGTGGGTGGAACTTGAGAATGTCATCGTGAGTGAAGTGACCCAAACACACATGGTATGTACTCATTGATAAGCAGATAATATCCCAGAAGCTTGGAATACCCAGGAAACAATTCACATATCAAATGATGCCCAAGAAGAAGGAAGTAGAAGTCCCTGGTCCTAGAAAGGCTCAGTGCAGCAATGTAGGGGAATACCAGGATAGGGTAGCCTGAAGGTTTTGATTAGGGAACAGGGAAAGGAAAGAGGGCTTATGGGACTTCGGGGAGGGGGTACCCAGGAAAGGTTGTATAAAGTTAATATAATTTTCTGTCATTATCTATGGCCAGATGAAGAGACAGGCTACACTTGAGGTAGAGCAGATGTACACTGTTAGGAGCAAGACAGATTAAGTAGACCATTTATGTATTTAGTTTTTATTAGATTCTTTTTGAATTACATTGCAAATGTTATGCCCTTTCTTCATTTTCCCTCTGAAAACCTCCTATTCCATTTCCCCCTCCCCCTGCTTACCAACCCACCCATCCCTGTTTCCCTGTCCTGACATTCCCCTACACTGGGGCATCGAAACTTCACATGACCTAGGGCCTTTCGGCTCATTGATGTCCAACAAAGCCATCCTGTGCTACATATGGGGCTGGAGCCATGGGTCCCTCCATGTGTACTCTTTGGTTGGTACCTTATTCCCTGAGAGCTCTGGGGGTACTGGCTGGTTCATATCCTTAACTTTCAGTTACAGTTGCCCTGGAGTATTTCTAATCAAGGAGGGACAGGTTATTTTTTGTTTATAAGAAATAAATCCTGTTGAAAGCAAAAATTAACTTTTGTCAGGGCCATGAGCGAACTGACTTTGAAGGTCTACCTTGAATCAGAAGCCAGGAAGGATCTAAGCATCAGTGAGGCACAGCGTAATTTTGTTGAAAGAGACACATTGATGATTTTTAGCCTTAGGAATCCAATGTCAGAATGCTTGCTGATCCACAGAAAATGTGGAGTCAAGACTTTGTGTTATTTTTAAGACACTAATTTGTTGGTAGTTCTTAAAAAGTAGCATAATAAAATACAGAAATGCATTGAGTACTTATATTTGATGCTTCATACAATTTACTAAACTGACTATATAACAAAGTGGATTTAAATAATTATATAGGAGAAAATTTTTGCCTCAATAACATTTCCAATTATTATTGATGCATTTCATGTTACATTTTTAATTAAAGTTTAAATATGAATCATATACATACTGGTATCATTTTCATGTTTGAAACACATGATTCTATACCTGAGATAGATATACAATAATATGCTCATATTATTTAGATTTAAAATAAAATGTTATGTGAATCAATGCAAGACATTGTGTTTTAGAGATAAAATTGTTAGAATCAATAATAATTGCCTACTTTCTCATTTAGTTATAATTTGCTCAATAGACTGGAATTTAAAATTTTATAATATAAATATGTCCTGAAAATATAAATTTTACTGAGATTTTTCAGTATTTTGTATATCACTTCTTCAAAAATACATGTATCTTAGCAAAAATAATGAATGTCCCTAGTTCAAAGAGGAAAATATCAGTTAACCAGTTATCAGTGATTTGATAAAGAGAAATTTCTATTTTATAGCACTTCTGAGGAGATTGCTAACAATAAGTCACCTTCATTAAGATTTTTGACTTGTAATGGATTCTTTGGAGGCTTCCAAGAATCTACAACTCAGACCTCTTCTTAACTGTTGCATACTCCATAAATTATCTACCTTTTAAATCTGAAGATATACCTACCATGATCAAGTCTCAAAAATATTTACATCTGCATGTAAATGACTAACAAAATGGAAAATGTCTTAGAAGTGCTATTAGGATTTAACAGCAGGGGTTCAAGGAGGCTGCCTCAAAGACATTAACCTCATAGCATTCCCACATTGTCACCTAAGAGGTTCATTTGGGGAGGGGAGAGAAAAGGCCATTTGGGGTGCAGTGGTAGGGCAGAATGAGGAAGAGAGAGACAGAGACAGAGAGAATTGAGAAAGAGTAGATTTTTTAATGGATGTGCTTGTAACATAGGAAAATATTCAACTTAAACCATTGCATCTGGAGGAGATGGGTGGTATTTCTGGGATCTGCTTGTGCTGAGTCCTTGGGCAGGCTAGCAGAGTTCCTGATTCATAACATGTGCCAGCTGATTTGAGGAAACATCATCTAGATATTGTTGAAGAAATATCACTATCCTAGGTCTTGATGTGTGCTGACAAGATCAAGGAGTCAATATGGTAGGGCTTTGGTGAGATTTTTTTCCTTGATCTTGTATGAACACCTTGCTGTGTTTCCTTTAGTGTCTGCAATCAAAGAATTTTCAAATGAGTCTGCTTAGAAGCACATTCTCTCCATAGACACAGAACCCCAACCTAATGAACTCACATAATCTTAAATATCCTTCTTATGGCCTCGAGTCTAATAATTACAGCATTTGATGTTGAGTATTCACCTCAAGAATGGAAGGGTTAGATACAATTTAGTCCATAGTAAATACCATATTCAAGCATTTCAGTAAGTACTAGGCATTCACACAAAATCTACAAGAATGAAAGGACATGAAGAGCAAGGCATTAAAAAGGAAAATTATTCACAAGTATTTCAAATACTTGGTGTCGTTTTGTTTGGAATAAATTCTATCCCATTTTAATCTAAGGCTCTTAACAGTATTTCGCCTATTGCACCAGATTGCTATTTTGTCCAAGTGAGCTTGCCTTGTGTTCTAATCACAGACCTCCACTATTACCTGCAGGGCCTGGAGACTGTATGTAGGTGCCCTTGTCCTTTGGCTCTTCTCATTTGTACCTGAGACATATGGCTTCTCTGTGTTTGAGTTCTCTGCCATCAACCCCTCAAGTTCTTTCTAATTAATGCTCATCAAGACTTAATAAAATGACATTTTAATGAAGTCACATGATTTTTCCAGGAAAAATACCCTAAATTTTATGACAACTACTTTTCCCACATAGTGCATAAATTTAATGGTTGTAAACTGTGATATATCCTAAATTTATTATATAGTTGTCAAATATGTTATTTATATATTGTATCATTTTAAAAATTTTTGATAAAAGGGTTTTTCAATAAATTCACAATGAATTTTGGTAAGGAAACAGGAATTTCTTAACTTTATATCTGGATAACTGTCCCCCTTTGTCTGGTCCCCCCCCACAAGTCCTTCCCCCATTCCCCCCTCCTCTTTGCCTATGACAGGGTAGAAACCACCCCTTTATATTCCCCCCAACTTGGCACATCAAGTGTCTGCAGAGCTTGGGGGAGCCTCCAGCCCTAAGGTCAGAAAAGGCACCCCAGTTAGGGGACAGACAGGCAACAACTTTAGGGCTAGCCCCACCTCCAATGAAAGACAGGTGCTCCTTCATGAAGATAGAGCTCCACATCTGCTACATGGAAGACTATTTGACTGGTAGTTCAGCATCTGAGAGCTCCAAAGGGTCCAGGTCAGTTGACTCTGTTGCTCTTCCTGTTTAGTTCCTAACTCCTCAAGGGTGTTGATCCTTTCCACCACACTTCCATAAAACTCTCCATCCAATGTTATTCTGTGTTCTTCTGCATCTATTTTCGTCATTTTCTGGATAGAATGTCTTAGAGAAAAATTATGCTAGATTATTGCCACGATGGCCCAGTGAAGGTCTGTAAACATGATATTTTACAGACAGAGGTGAAAGAAAAAATGTCTCCTGGGAATAATGGACCTCCCCATATATTTAGAAGCAGATAAATCTCACGTGGCAATTTCTTAAACTCTATTTGCTTATAGCTAAAACATGGCCTAACCAAACAAATATAGATATGTTAGAATCTATCTTAGCAAAAAATTCTGCTTTGCTTCAACCATTTGTTATTATGGTAAAGAAGGCATTCCAGAAATTCCAGTCACAGGTTCTAGCTACTACCTTTCAGGGCAGATAGTTTCCAAACAATAGCCCAGACTGAGTATTGGGCAAGGTAGAAAAAATTTACATTTGAGTTGGTCCCTAGCTACCTCCGCCCATAAGTCAATCTAGTTCTGCCTATTGACTCTTGATTTTGCTTGCAGACAGGCTATCTCAGGCCCACCTGAATAGCAAGGGAAGCTTTCTGAAGAATTGGCCTTTTGTGTTACAGGCCTCATGCAGGGAGCCCCTAAGGAAAACAACTTTTCTTAGCTTAACCAGGTATGATTCAGGGATTCAGGATACAGTTTATACTTAATAACTCAGAGAGACTAAATAGAGTCACAGAGAGTGAGAGAGAGAGAGAGAGAGAGAGAGAGAGAGAGAGAATGTCAAAGAGGCAGACAGAAAGACAGTAGATACTTTTGATTTACAGAGAGGCAATAAATTCTCTCTACCTAAGAGAAACACATTCAGAGGAGAAATGAATTAGTTGATTCATCAAGCTGCAGCCAGTTAGCTTTACCAGGCTAGAGGCTAGAGACTGCTACCAGAGCTAACCATTAGAGCTGATCGCCCAGGGCCCACGATGGCCCCAAGCATGGCACAGAGAAGAATACAACCGACAGACTAGACAAAAGGACTCTGAAAAGACAGCACAAGCAAGACAGCTTCTCAAGTTCTACAATGTCGCCATTTTTGCCAGGAGGCTAGACAAGAGAACGCCAAGAGGCTAGACACGAAAACCATCTTTCTTCAGCTCCTGAGCTGGCGTGACATCTAGACCAAGATGAAGAAGCAGTTTAGCCACATGGACCCTGGACTTGGGGTAAACACCCTGTATTGCCCGAGAAAGCCTAACTAGCCTTTTACAAGTGTATATGATGCTTAATTCGAGATGTTGACTGGACTGGACTTTGAGAGATACCTGAGAAATACACTCAGATTTTAAACCACCTCTGTGGTCATGTCAGTTTGTAATGTTTCTGCCGGACCTGTGTCTTCCTGGACCAAGGAACCCTGGTTACTCCCGTGGCAGACCCCCAACATGGTCAGTAACAGATTATTGTTCTTATCCTTGAACTGGGTATCATGCCTAGCTACAGGAGATTACCACTTCAGGTTCCATATCTCCACTGCTAAGAGTCTCAGCTAAAGTCACTCCCATAGACTCCTGGGAACCTCCCTCATCACATGTCTCTGGCATATTCTAGAGATGCTCCTCATACTCCCATCTGCCCACCCCTGTCAGAACTGATTTACATTTACTTGCCTGCTCCTCTGTCCTCTCCTGTCTCTCCCCACATTTGGTCCTAACCCTGCCTCACATACTCCTTTTCATTTGTTCTCCCACACAGTACCCTCCCTCCATCTGCCTCTTATGACTGTTTTATTTCTCCTTCTATGTGATATTCAAGCATTCTCCCTTGGGCATTACTTCTTATTTAGCTTCTTTAGGTCTGTGGAGTGTAACATGGGTATTCTGTACTCTTTGGCTAATATTCATTCATGAGTAAGTATATAACATACATTTCCTTTTGGATCTGAGTTACCACACTCAAGATGATATTTTCTAGTTCTATCCATTTGCCTGAAAAATTCATGATGTCCTTGTTTTTAGTAGCTGAGTAGCATTCCATTTTGTAAATAAACCATATTTTTTGAGTTTTTATTCTTTGGTTGAGGGGCATCTCACTTGTTTATAGTTTCTAGCTATTAGGAATAAAGTTGCTATGAACATAGTGGAGGATATATTATTGTGGTATGGTGGGACAACTTTTGTTTTCATGCTCGGCAGTTGTATAGTTGGATCTTGAGGTAGAACTATTCTCTCCCCATTTTTCTGAGAAACTGGCAGATTGATTTCCAGAGTGGTTGTACACGTTTGCAATCCCACCAGCAGTGGAGGAGTATTACCTTTCTCCACATCCTCACCAGGATGCACTGTTGCTTGAGTTTTTTATCTTAGTCATTCTGAAGCTTATGAGATGGGATCTCAGAGTAGTTTTGATTTACATTTTACTTGTGGCCAAGGATGTTGAACATTTCTTTACGGTTTTTAGGTCATTCGAGATCCCTCCATTGAGAATTGTCTGTTTACCTGTGTACTCCATTTTTCAATTAGGTTATTTGGTTTGTTGGCATCTACCTTCTTGAGTCTTTATATAATTTTTATATTAGCCTTCTCTTGGATAAAGTGTTGGTAAGATCTTTTTCCAATTGGTAGACTCACTTTTTGTCCAATTGACAATGTCCTTTTCCTTGAAGGTGATTTTCAGTTTCATGAGGTACCACTTACTAATTGTTTAACATAGTGCCTGAGTTATTGTTGTTCAGCTAAAAAAAGAGAATTCAAACCAGTTTCTCTTATGAACACCGATGTAAAATAAACTCAATAAAATACCCACAAATAGGATCTAAGAACACATAAAAACACCATGCTCAAGTAGGCTTCATGAAGAAGTAGTTCAGCATATGAAAATCCATATAAACAAATTGAAAGAAAAAACACAAGATCATCTCATTAGACACAGAAAAAGCCTTTGAAAAATCCAACACACCTTTGTGTTAAAAGTTTTGGACAAGTTAGGAATTCAAGGCACATACTTAAACACAATAAAGTCAACTTTATCTGTAAAGTTAATACAATAAAGTATCTTTATCAAATACTTCAAGTCAACAGACATCAAATTAAATGGAAAGAAACTTGAAGCAATTCAACTAAAATCAGGGAAAATACAAAGCTGCCCATTCTCTCTTTATCTCTTTAATAAAGTAATTGAAGCCCTATCTAGAGTAATAGCACCACTAAAGGAATTCAAGGGGATAGAAGTGAGAAAGGAAGAAGTCAAAGTATCACTATTCACAAATCATAAGATTGTATATATAACTGATCACAAAACCTCTACCAATGAACTCCTACAGCTGAAAAACACCTTAAGCAAAGTGACTAGATATAAAATTAATTCAACAAAATTAAAGCTCCCTTCTAAACAAATAATAAACAAGCTGAGGAAGAAATCAGAGAAACAACACCTTTCACAAAAGTCACAAATAATATAAAATACATTGGTGTAACTCTAAACAAGCAAATCAAAGAGAAGACAAGCACTACAAATCTCTAAAGAAAGAAATTGAAGAAGATATCAGAAGATGGAAAAGGGATTAACCTTGTAAAAATGGCCATCTTACCAAACGCAATCTATAGATCCAACATAATTCTTTACAGACATTGAAAGGACAGATCTCAGCTTAATATAAAAAAAACAAAATCCAGGATAGCTAAAATAATTCTGTATAATAATAATAATAATAAAACTCAGGAGGTATCACTATCCCTGTACTATAGAGCAATACTAATACAACCTGCATGGTATTGGTATTGAAATGGACAGGCTGATTAATGAACTCAAATCAGAGACCCAGAAATAAATCCACACACCTGTGGACACTTGTTTTTGTCAAAGAAGCCAAACCTATACAGGAAAGAGATCATCTGCATAGAGAATAACGCAAGTAGATCCATATTTATCAGCCTGTATTCCACCTATGGACACTTGTTTTTGTCAAAGAAGCCAAAATCATACAGGAAAATAGAGATCATCTTCAACAAAGGGTGCCTGTCTAACTGGATGTCTGCATATTGAAGTATACAAATAGATCCATTGTATCACCCTGCATAAAACTAAAGTCCAAGTGTATTGAAGAAGATCTCAACATATACACAGATACAGTAAATCTAATTGAAGAGAAAGTGGGAAATAGCCTGGAACGCCACCTTGATCTCTAACAATGGGAATCTCTTGGGAGACTCTATGTTCCGAAGGTAGATCTGAGAGAGTATATTGTCCTTTGACCATAGGAAGGTGGATTTTGGAGGCCCAATATTAACTTCTAAGAGTAACATCTGCTTTGGAGTGGACGGATACTGATGCTGAATGGGAATCACTGTTTTTCTGCCCTTTAGGAGAACTACTTCTATGAAATCCTAAAACATCATACAGGAACCACTGATTTTGTGAACAAATAGAAGAATGACTCAATTCTACTTAAGGAAGAATTGTATTTTTTTTTTAAATAGGATCCCTGTAGCAGGAGTGGCAGCAACATTTCTGTGTAAATGTTGAGGGCCATGCAACTGCAAAAGCTTCTCCTGCTGGAGGACCTAATTGAGGACTTCCAGAGACACCAAGGATTGCTGGTGCAGACAGTGCCATCCAATGGGGAACTACTCTTTAGAAGAGATGCTTTCTTTGGACCAATGTGGTACAGGTAAAGTGTATTAAAGAAACTTTCTGCAGTGTTCAGATGAACTTGTTGCAGAGTTTCTCACCCGCTCACGGATTCTCTGTTACTGACTCAGCCCCATCTCTCCTTCACCGGCCAAGGGACTTAGAGTAGGTGGCAAGCAGTCCATGGGATAGGTGGCAGATCCTGACTTATTCCATAGAATTTCTGACCAGCAATATTTTGCAATCAGAGGTAGGAAGAAACACAAACAGAAAGAATCATAATTGTTAATTAAAAACAAAGAGACACAAAAGATAACATACTTCAATCACTAACATGTAAAAACATTGTCTTCATAGGCACTATATCTTATTTTAAATCTCTCAATAGTGTAGAGACATGTCATAGAAAAAGTGGAATCTTGGAGCACTAAAAATATAATTATTATAAAACCATGTTATAAATAGATATCCAACATTTTTCCTTAAGGAGGGGACAGAAAATAATTTCCCTTATATTATTGTTAGCTCATTTTATTGATAACTGATGCTCCCATAGTAAATCTAGACATTACTGGAAATGTTCTAAACTGCCCAGCAGCCACTAAAGCCAATTAAACTGTGATTTATTACCAAACCACAGAAAAAATGGTACTATTCCCAACCACTTTCCTTCTGGAAGTTAGGCACAAGAAAAGTAGAGTGCGTTTTTGTGGTTAATGGTAAATATAAATTAAGTAAGTTGGTGAGACTATTTCTATTTCCCAGTGGTGATCACAGATGCCCCTCTGAAGTTCCTGGCAGCAGTGTCAGCAAGAGTGATTGCTGTTAGTACCGAGATGCTATGAAAAGCATCTGTGGTCACAGAATTCCCCTTTTTCAAGTGATTAAATGATGAGGCATTCACAAAGAATATAAATAAATAAATAAATAAATAAATAAATAAATCAAAAACAAAAAAAATGTCAAAACAATGAGTATCATTACCTTACTTTTCCCAAAATAACAAAATAACGGGATAACATTTCTACCTTATTTTCCAGACAAGATTTTTCTATGTAGCCTCCTTACCAGTCTGTCCTAAAGCACATCGTAATTGTTGCTTTTTTAAAATTTCTCTTAAGTAATTTGTGATTATTATTATGCAGTTATTATCTGTGGTATATGGAAACTACTTTCTAAAAATTCAGATTGTGGAAAATATTTTGATCTATTAATTTTAGATTTTTTTCTTATTATAATCACTCAACTGTTAAATCTATTCCAGAACATAATGCTTATTATATAATCATTTCATTCTTCCTTATAATTTTAATTTTAATTTTTTCTCTTCATTTGTTATAAAGTTAATTTATGCATAAATAGAACAAATGATGATTACATTAGGATTGTTTGCAGGTAATTCTAATATATGATTCTTCTTAACTTTTCACTGACTGTTTTTATTCAGTCTGGGGCCATCCTGGTATTTGCTGTGGTGGGTGGTTTTCTCAATGCCTCAAGATGCAACTTTGGGAGACTATGGTCTTAGTCGAATTGTTAAGATTTTCATCCTCTTGAGGCTTAGCATGCAGAGTGTGGCCTTTTCCTAGTGGGTAGTAGATATATCAACAGTCTAATTACCATTGACATGGTGGCACAATTATAATCAGCTTCTTCTATCTTTTCCTTTCATGGGATGCTGAATTTCCCAGGGGCTTTCTGATGTAAAAGGAGCTAGCAGAAGCTTCCTCCAGCCAGCCCGCCATTGTTCAGGTTTACAAATAGTCCAGCGCTAAGAAATGAGCATCCCTCTCTGAAGGTGCTTTCTGGACTCAGATTCTTCTAGTACATGAAATATAGTTTCCTGGAGGGGAGTGATAAATAAGGTTTTGACTTCTTGTTTGGACAGCGCTGTCCCCTGAGTTTCTGTTTTTTCCAGGATTATAAGACTACTTAGAATTATCACACACTTCCTAGGTGATCTACAAGAACAATTAGACTGATTATACTACTTCCTGGCCTTTCAGAAGAGGACTTCAGGAAATGGCAGATGTTGGTCACCTATCTGTGGACCTGCTATAAGCTGCTTTGTCTCTAACAATGTTGTTACAGTTCCTAACCAGTCTGTTTCTTCTTGCTGTAGGTGGAGTTGGCTTTGTTTATTTAAATATTTTCTGGGTTCATATCAAGTTTAGCAAGTACAAGGGAAAATGTATCTACCATTTATATTTCAACCAAATTAGAAAATCAAGTGTAGATTTTTGAGATGGCACCATGACATCAGTCTCTACAGTACATTCAAGTATCGATCAGTGTTGGGTACATTTTTAAGACAGCTTGTTTCATTGAAAAACAACACATAAAAATCATTACAAACCTTCTGGAAACTTTGGAGTATATGTAATACAAAATTTCAGAACATATGCAAATGCTCATTTTTGTACTTGTGAAAATTATGTTTCTTAATAAAGGTTTTTTTTTTTATAACTGTCCTTTAGATTTTTACCATGTGTGATGAGTCATCATTGTGACATATCACAGCGCAGCTGGTTTCCAGAAGTGAAAATATCTAAAAGTTATGCAGCTATAATACTTTCACTCTATGCGTAGTACTGCCAATATCCCCATTTAGTATAATAGCTTTGGGGAAAACAAAAGTCCAACACAGAAATGCTGTAGCAATGAAAATACATTTCTCTGACATTTCAGCAGAAGAAATCCACTTATAAAATTTGTATCTAAAAATACCTAGTACCTACATAAGAACTTAAAGGAAATGATCATTTGAAAGTAGTTTTAATTACAAGAGCAGAAAGTACATACAACTTTTTGTAACTTTGTAATTAAGCTTTTTAGTTTATAATTGTTTAATCTTTATAGAAAAAAGGAGTGAATAAACTGTGAACAAGAATTTCATGACTTGAATTTAAATTTCCTGAGTTTTAGATAGTTTGCATTTATCATGCTAACTAGGGTATTTTATATATAGGTCAATGGATAGAAATTATTAAGATTTATGCCTAATTGACTTTACATTTAATAATAATAATATATAGTGTACATGGCTCTGCTTCCTATTAGTTTCAACTGATATGTTGAGTATGCCGTTATGTAGGCTTTCTGCTTCCTTCTTATGTGTTCAATGTCTACACAATATCTGAAAACACACACCTGAGTGTACTGTTTTCATATTTGTTCCTCATTTCTTCTGTGATAAATCGTATTTAAGATCTTTGTCAGACATTGTTTGGGCTTAGAGACATGATAAGTAATCAAAAGAAACTACAGTTTGTGTGTGTGTGTGTGTGTGTGTCTGTCTGTCTGTGTGTGTGTCTGTATGTACATGTTTATAAATTCTACTAATATTATAAGGATAAAGTTAACAATTGGAATTGTAAGAATAAGACTCATGAGTATTAAAAAAGAACTCAAAGTTTCCTTTACAACTATTTATAATATCAAGCATGATTTCTAAAATTTATGTTAAAATACTGACTCCCCAAGGAAGCCCATCAGCATATGGAGTAAATCATTTAATTCTGATAATTCTGGTTTGTTCATGTCCATTTGTTAAAATTATGGAATAATTTGTGAATTTTAAAAATAGATTTAAGTCTTTTCTTATTTTAGAGTCATTTGCTTGTTTTATAACTTGAGTTTCCTTTGTTGCCTGTATTTCTGTAAGTACTGTGGGAATCAGATTCCTAGTATGTTGTAACTTTTTCATCCATCCTATGTCTGTATAGTGAATTATATCCTTTCTTTTTCAGCTAAAAATTATTTACATATTTGCATGTTGTCTCCCATTCACTTTTTTGTATTTTCTGATCACTCCTTTATATTATTGCCACTCAAAATGCTGCCATTCATTTTCTCTCAATTCTGCTATTGCAGCTTGAGTTTTCACTAGTTTATTAGCATCTGTCCTCAAGTTATTTCCCAAGTTTTCATGCCATAGATATTACAACTGATGTCCCAGAGGATTTGCTGTTGTTATTGTAGGTATCCTTTACCTACAGGATCTACAGTGGTGGCATGATGAAATGTGAAGGAGAGACTGATGTGCCTGCTCTCCTACATGTAACCAATTGATACATCCAGATTGTCTTTTAGAATGCCCAGTTCACAAAAATAAAATAAAATAATGTAAACCACAATTATGCAATTGACATCCATACCAAAATATATTGCTGGCTTTCTGCTTCAGCCTCGGATCTACAAAGCTGCATGAGAGCGCTGCCTTTCATTGTGTGCATTAAAGGTTTGAGCCACAAATTATACAAATAGATGCAATTTAAAATTCAGGAACGTTTTCTTCTGAGATATGTTTCATGTGTGTTAGAGCATGAGAATACATGCAGTTACTGTCAATGCAAGGGGACAGATCATGTTTTATTAAATTACGGATAGTATAGTACTATCTACTAATTACTGGTGTTGTAAAAGTTAGAGTCTCAGAGCACTCCAGAGACAGGGGACTTTGCAATGAATTTGTCAAGTTTTCATGGCTTGTGGGCTATGAAGAACTGAAGTTGTACTTCTTTTTTTTCCCCCCTGTCTTTTTTTTTTCACTTTTTAAAAATTTATTGATATATTTATTTACATTTCAAATGATTTCCCCTTTTCTGGACCCCCACTCCCTGAACGTCCCATCAGTCCCCTTCCCTCCCCCTGTTTTCCCACCCAACCCTTCCCACTTCCCTGTTCTGATTTTGTTCTGTATGGCTTCACTGAGTTGTACTTCTTGGTGGCTCGTAGTCATCCAGCTTCTGACTGAGACTTTCCTGTGTTCCTTATAAAGCCTGAGTACAGGGAGTTAGTGACATCACTGCCCAGGATCCAGGTACATATCACTGGTTTTGTGAGGATCAACTAAAAGGAAGAGATGGCAACAGAAATGTTATTACCTGTCTTTGATCTGGTAAATTGCAGCTGAAATCTTCTAGGAAATGACGAAAAATTCCCCTACTTCCATTTCAAGCAACCCTACGTTTCTACTGATGAACAAAAATCAGGCTTCAGTGGCTGGAGCTGTGAAAGTGTTGCTCACATTCACAGTGTCATCCTGACCACCAGATAGGGCCACAAAGTGTATGTGTTCCTCTATCCAGTCAAAGGTGGCCATGGCCACATGGTCTAACATGTAAGCCAATTTTTTATTGCAGCTCTGCTGAGAGAAAGTAATTAAACTCATTTTTACTTTTCAGAAAGTCACAAAGGAGGAAGAAACTTCTGTTTTGTAAAAAAAAATACCTATTTAATTACCAGAATCATAATATAAATGAACTTATCAATGACATATACTATTGTAATGTGAATCTATGATACAGACGTTGCAGAATAAATTCTGGAGAAATTTCTGTTTTTTCAAGTCATAGAAGCACTTAGTGATCAGCTACAAGTAAAAGCATGTTTTCCCTGGATCTTTTGCCCTCATGGTTTTCCTTCAGTCTAGTTGTCAGTTTTAAAGGTGTTTAATGGAGAGCAGTGAAGGCTCATAATAGATCTCCTTTCTGTCAGACTGGGCTGTGCTTCGCATGTCTGAAAAAAAAAGAAAAAAAGAAAAAAACAAAGTAACTGCCACTGCAGAACTTGGGTTATCTTGATCCAGCATCTTCAAGGGTCACATCACTGGTAAGGAAATGGAGGCTGATTTTGCTTTCTTGTATAAGTAATGAGACCAAATAAAATTGAATGAAATTCTGGTACATAGTCAACCATAGGACAGATTTCACACTCATTCTTGGCACAAAGATTCTGTGAACATTAACCTTATCATTCAAATTGCTTATAATATATAATTTAATTTAACATGTAAAATATCTTTCAAGAGCTGAAATTTCTATTTTATTGCAATCATACATCTAAGAATCATTAAATATATGTTTTATTTATATAGATATTTAGCAATCACAGAATTTTCTGAGGTATTTTGCAATGTCATTGTATATTCTTAACAGCACTGTGAGGCTATTATTGTTGACCATGTGAATGTAATTTTTAGAGATATTAAGTACTTTTGTTAGTTCCTGACTTGTACAATGTGTTAACAAGATGAGTGACCACTCAGCAGAATCTTAAAAACTTTACCTAAGAAAATTTAAAATCTCTGAGGTGATACCAAAGACATCTTGGATTTCAATACACTCGCAGTTTGTTCTGTTGACAAATACCAATTATGCAGTCAGTAATCCCATCTTTCCTTATGACCTAATAAATATACCAAAATACTAACTTATTATAATCCTTATGATATATCTTGATGCCAGGTTTTGAGAAATAAATCTATATATTTGTAGATGAAGATGTACAAGTATAATCCTTACACAAATACCTGGTCCCCAAACCTAGTTACTTGATCTAGTAGGCTCTGCTATATTGCTCCTGTTTTCTTTTATTAGAGATTGATTTTTAATTCATGTTAAGGATTGTCACCCCTCAATTAGGTGACACTTTCAAGCATAGCTGCTTCCTCTTACAAACTAACTTTACCTTCATTGTTAGGGACTGAAACTGTATATTAATGGTATGTCTGTATTCCAGCCAGATCATTCTGTAATCTAGGGTGTGTCTGCATTCCAGCCAGATCACATACACTTAGAAGGTTTTGGGATGTGATCCATTGCCAGAGCAGCCTTGTTACTGGATTAAAACTCCTCTACTTAAACTATTTGAATGTTTTCAGAACTTGAGCTTTCCAAGAAATTGAACTGGGAGTCATCTGCTCTCTTTGCCCTGTGCTATATGCAAACTTCTTTCCTCTCACACATCAGTATGAATACTAATGAACAATCACTCAGAGAATCTTAACAATGGGAAAGTATCAGCCAGGTTATACTCCACCTATTTTCACCATTTAGAACCCAGTTCAGTTTAGGACATGCAGCCTTAAACTCTGCCAGCTTAACTAAATTATATTTAGTTTCTTCCAAGTGATCATCTTGCATTATTTGAAAATAAGGAATAGAATGAAGAAGTAATTTGAAATTTGGAGGAAGTCTCATGAACAGCTGACGAGTTGATTCAGTGGTCTGCAATGGGAGAAATGGTAATCATGTTTGACTCTTGACAATCTTAGTAGCTTTTTAGATTTTATAATCCCCTAATGGGGTCATATGTACTTTCATCATTGAACACATAGGGTTTATTTGTCCAGGTCCTTTGTACAAAAAAAAAAAAAAAAAAAAAAAAAAAAAAAAAAAAAAGCACACACACATAAAAAAAAAAACCAAAAAAACAAAACAAACCTGGGTGTTATTTTTAAATTAGGGCTCACAAATAGGTTATTTTCTGGGATCACAACAACTTTTTTCTTTTACTTTGCCTCTGCCTATTGTTCCTTCCTCCCTTCTAGCTTCCTGAAAAATTGATTTCATGTCCAGAGATTCTTATGGGAGACTTATTTTGAAAGGATGTGCAGGTAGCTACTTTCTCTGGAGCAATCATCCTGCCACGTGCACTCTTTGGTTGGTGGTTTATTCTCTGGGAGCTCTAGGTAGTGTGGTTAGTTGATATTGTTCTTCCTATGGTGTTGCAATCCCCTTTAGCTCCTTTAGTCCTTCTCCTAGCTCTTCCATTGGCGATCCCGAGCTCAGTCTGATGGTTGGCTGTGGGCATCTGCATCTGTATTTGTGTATTTTTCAGGTTTTGTTAGAACCTCTCAGGGTACACCTATATCAGGCTTCTGTCAGCAAACTCTTCTTGGCATCTACTAGGCTGTGCGGCTTTCTTGTTTTATGTCAAAACTGCTGATTCTATGCAGCCTCCCAGTATATCATGTACTCTCTTTTGAACAGTGGAAAATTTGACAATTAATTTTACATAAGACAGAAAATATTTTAATTCTCTATTTCACATTGCTACTTGTTTATGGTAATTAAAAATAATTAAGTCTATGCTGCTATTCTGAATCTTTTAAAATCCTTTCTGGTTTCCTGACATCAACTCTTTTTCTTTTGCTTAATATTTGTAAACATTCACCGTTTAGCACTTTAACTGTTAGTAAAACACATGCAGGATGAATAGAACATACCTGAATTTACTTAATTATACCTTTGATCAGTTTATATATACAGAAGTTATTGTATGAAACAGTGCTTAATAATTGAAAGATTCAGTTCAAATATGCTCTATGTCTCTTTCAAAAATGCAGTATCAAATCAGACTAAGCCTAATTGCTCATTGTAAAATGTGTAAGTAATATTGGTTTTGAAGTAATTTTAGTAAGTGTTGAGTCAGATGCTTCATTGATTTCCTTGTTTCCTTGTTAAATAGTATTGTTATACTCTAAACTTGGCATTTGTCCTTGTCATGCATCTGGAAATATTTGTTTCCTAAAAATGCTATAAAAGAGATTAGCTTTAACATTAAACACAAATTTAACATCTGACTTACTTTGACAAGCATGGGTTAATAATCTGCAATTTTCTTAAAGCTCTGATGTTAGCTACTCCTAGATACTTCTAGAACAGTAAGGCCAGAAACAACAGTTACAAGACAGATTTGTATTTAAGATTCCTTATGTAGATGAATGTCAACATAGAGAAAATTATGGATATTTGCAGTCATAGGGAACCTACTTTTTAAAGGTATCATATTATATCCCAAACAGAGTCAAACCAGATGCTATTTACTTTTCTTTTTAAACAGTGAAATTACATCAAATGGTTAAAAGTACAAAGTGAATAAAATTTAAGTAGAAAGCAAAACAAAACAACACAAAATGTTATGGACTGGTAAGCTGGCTTAGTGAACAGGGATTCCTGGAACCAGCAAGGTAGAAAATAAGAGCCAGTTCTATAAGTTGTACACACACACTCACACACACACACACACACACACACACATGAATAAATTAACATAAGTTAAAAAGTTAAATGCAGTGTTGTTATCATTATATTAACATCAGACAACAAACTCTCAAAACAGATGCATGAGAATTATCTAGCTTAGAATATTATGGCTCTATATACAAATATATACATTTGTATATTACATGTACATATACATGTAAGCATACATGCATAGTATGTATTTTTCTATTTCATTATTTTTGTATAGGAGTATCACAGCAGGTACCACAGACCACAATTCTGTGTAATTTGTTATCTACTATCAAAGTAGACTCTAGGGATCATTCCATAATAGCACAACTTAGATTTTTATCTTTGAGCCATCTTGCTAGTCTATAGATAAATTTCTTGTGATATTAGGGATTCAACCCAAGGCCTTGATTTCTTAATTGATGGTTGATATAAATAATAAAGGATGTTATCATTGATGCTAATCATTCACCCTACTGTCACATTTGTGAAGCTCTCTTTGTCATCTAATCTTTGTTCACTTTGCACCAGCAGTAAAGTACATGCATTTAAAACTGTGACTACAAATGTAGAAATCTATGAATTACTATTATTCAATAAATGAACTGTCATATCCAAGCATTCCTATAAAGAGAGTTTTTGGAAAGAAAAGGAAAACATTACAAATTATCCAAAATAGATTACCCACCCCTGCGTTTATCTAATTCAACATTAATGATGGTTGTGCCTAAGTACCATCTGTCTAACAAATTCCTGAGTAACACAGTTCTAAAAAATATTAAATATTCTTGAGAGTGTGAAGTAAAAATTTTTATTGAAAATTTTCTCGTCTGTAAGAAGAGCAAGAAAATTACAAGTACATAATTTATAACCAAGTCCTTAAGAAAATCTGAGAAACAAGAAGTTATAGATATCACTTAATTGAGTAATTCTATCTCAGTGGCTTACTTTGGGGCTAATGTCATGCAACCCACTAAAATTTAGATTGCCCATGGGAATGGATTATGTAATATGTCACCAAAGATATGATGGAAGTGTCTGTTCAGCATTTAGCATATGCACAGATATCAGTAACAAAGTTGCTTTGTCGACTGGAGATACAGCAGTCAATTTTGACAAGTTTCTGCCATGAGTTATTTATATTATATTCTACTTTGTTTAGTGAGTCACAAAGGTTTTAGGGGTCAATAAGTGTCATATTACATTGATCTCTTTTTAAAGCAGTAATGAGCCATTCAGAGTTAATAATTAGCCAGGGAGGGCTCTAAATTCTTACCATGAGAATGGAAAAAGCCACAAACAGTAACAATCTGATGATTCCCTGACTTTATTTCTCTGCTCCAAAGTGTTAACTCTTGTGCATTAATATGGTGTTTCCATAATAATACACATGATGCAGCTTTCCAAACCCAGGCTGCATTACCTACAAGCCAGTTTTTACCTACCTTTTCTACTTCTTATTCCTTCAAATGCTTTTAGTGTTCTTTCAAGTGCTTTCTTTCTTTCAAGTCTTATCTACAGACTTCTTTAAATCTTATCTATAGAACATTAATCCAAGTTAAGCCATCTGGCTTATAATTCAGGGTATCAAAATGTTGTTTACAGAGGTGGACTTGTAGTTGTGAATGGATTATTTTCCCCAGTCTGAAGCAAACCATGCACAATACAGTAATTGTACATTAGGTAAATTAATAAACAAGGCATAATAAAACATATCACACTGAACTTAATAGAAAAAGGTTGACAATGGAAGCCAATCAGGTTGGGAAAAGGAAGGATGGGAAATGGGAATGGAGCAGACAGGAAAGTGTTTGATCAAAGTGCATAAAATGCATGTGTCAAATGTCATAATGAAATGTATCATTATATATAATATACTGCAATGAAAATTAAAATGAACATTTATGCTTATTACATGAGAAAAGTCATTGAGTATATATTCCAGAAAATGTATGCTTCCAAAGAAATCAAGGAGGGAAGAAACAAAAATTGTGTTGGCCTAAGAATTCCTGGAAAGGCTTGGTCTAGCATTGTAGGGGAGAACCAGGACAGAGAAATAGGAGGGAGGTGATTGGGAATGGGTGGAGAGAAGAAGGCTTGTGAGACATATGGGGAGGGGGGAACTGGGAAAGGGGAAATCATTTGGAATGTAAACAAAGAATATAGAAAATTAAAAAAATAAAGAATTGCCACTAACCTTTCATTACTTCATACTAAAATTTCATTGAAATAGCAGCATCTGGCCCTAAGAAAATGCAGTGTCCCATGGGACTCCTTGTTTATTATTATTATTATTATTATTATTATTAATTTGTACTTCTATAATATCTCATCGAGACAGCCCAATCTGCCTTCACACTGATGGCAACCACATGCACATTTTATTGCAAAGGTGGAAATGGGAGGCATGTGTCTTCCTGCCTTGGAGCATCTTGTCATAGAAACAGAAAAAGCAGTATGGACAATATGAGGAATTAACAGTATGTTGCCACAAGAGTACTAACAAAGACTCTAGTATTTAGTTTCTGGAGCACATGCACATCTGTTCTCTGATAATCTAAACCTAATTCTGAATATGGAATGGCTCAAGTTTTATTATTAATTTATTATTAAAGTTAAAATATTAATTCTGAATATCCAGTACAACTGTAGAAAATAACAGGTATTATGTTTACCAAGAAATAACAATTCTGAATACCAAGTTGTTTGTTTGATTTCTTTTCTTTGTAAATATCTATACTCCTTATACAGGTCATGTTTCTAATAACAGTGTACCATTCTGTGTTTCCTGGGTGGGGGGAACCTAATTATTTATAAGTATCATTAGTGTTATAATGAAATCAACAGTTATTAGAGCCATCTGAAATTTTGTAGAAGAGCTGACAAAATAAATCTCATTTACCCTTATTAATAGTTGGTGAATTGAAATATCTATAGTCCTTAGACAGCCTGTACTCGCCATTGTGTTGTTTCAATGTCTCAGACAATTCATACCAAATATGTGGATTAAGACGACAAATAACCCATCCTGAAACTTAATGACATTTATAATCTTACCTGCCTTAATTTCTGTTAGTAACGTTCCTACGTTTGCCTTTTGCCATCTAGTTCTCAATGGTGTTAGTTGGTCTTGTTGTCAATGGCTGGCGCTTCAACCTCCCTTGAAACTGTAAAGCTGTTTCCACAACACTGGATGACTGGGTTTCCCCTGGCACGGATTGCTGGTGTGTTGCCCTCCTCTTGGGTGCTGTTGGAGCCCTGGTGTGCCCTGCCCCAAGCAATGTTATACTTGGGTTGTCTCTGTGGACCAAACCTGGTGCTGCCTGTCTGCTCTGTCAGGGAGTGAAGATAGCAGCAGGGATCCCACAGGGCACAGGCCCCACTCCTGGCTGGCACACAGAAGAACAGCCACTCTGCCCAGTCCTGAGCATGGTCTGTGTCTCCAGAGGTCTTAGACTCGGGATATCTCAGTACCTGGGGTCGCCTGACCGGTCCACCTGGGGACAAAGATGGCAGCTGATGACCTCTTTGCAGGATACAGGACCTGCACCTGGCTGAAACACAGATGAACTGCTGCTCTGCCCAGGTCCTGGGCACAGGCAGCAGCTTGCAGCTCGGTGGTCTGCATCCCCAGAGGTCTTAGACTCAGGATATCTCAGTACCCGGGGTTGCCTGTCTCATCCAATTGGGGACAAAGATGGCAGCTGCTGACCTCTCTACAGGGTACAGGACACAAAAATCCCTTAAAGAAATACAAGAGATCATGGGTCAACAGGCTAAAGCCCTTAAAGAAGAAACACAAAAATCCCTTAAAGAATTACAGGAAAACACAAACAGTCAAGTGAAGGAATTGAGAAAAACCATTAAGGATCTAAAAGTGGAAGCAGAAAGAATAAAGAAATCGCAAAGTGAGACATCTCTGGAGAAAGAAAACCTTGGAAAGAATTCAGGAGTCATAGATGCAAGCATCAACAACAGAATACAAGAAATAGAAGAAAGAACATCAGGTGCTGAAGATACCATAGATAACATTGACTCAACAGGCAAAGAAAAATGCAAAATGCATAGTTTGTAATCCAAAACATCCAGGAACTCCAGAACACAATGAGAAGGCCAAACCTAAGGATTATAGGTATAGAGGAGAGCGAGGATTTAAATCTTAAAGGCCCAGTAAATATCTTCAACAAAATTGTTGAAGAAAACTTCCCTAACCTAGAGAAAAGATGCCCATGAACATACAAGAAGCCTTCAGAACTCCAAACAGACTGGATCAGAACAGAAAATCTTCCTGGCGCATAATAAAACACCAAATTCACTAAATAAAGAAAGAATATTAAAAGCAATAAGGGAGAAAGAGCAAGTAACTTATTTATCATTTGAATATAGGAAGGCTACTGATTTTTTTTTTTGAGTTAAAATTATATCTAGCCACTTTGTGAAGTTGTTTTTCAGCTGTAGAAGTTTCCTAGTAGATTTTTGAGTTGCTTAAATACACTATCATATCATCTGCAAATAGTGATAATTTGACTTCTTCCTTTTCAGTTTGTAATCCGTTGACCTCCTTTTATTTTCTAATTGCTATAGCTAGAACGTCAAGTACTATATTGAATAAATATGGAGAGAGAGGACAGCCTTGTCTAGTCCCTGATTTTAGTGGGATTGCTTAAAGTTTCTCTCCATTAGTTTGATGTTGTCTACTGGTTTGCTGTTTGTTGCTTTTATTATGTTAAGGTATGGGCCTTGAATTCCTGTTCTTTCCAAGACCTTTAACATGAAAGGATGCTGGATTTTTTCAAATGCTTTTCAGCAACTAAGGAAATGACCATGTTGTTTTTGTTCTTTGAGTTTGTTTATGTAGTGGATTATATTGATGTATGTCCATATATTGAACCATCCCTGCATCCCTGAGATGAAGTTAAATTGATTGTGGTGGTGAATGATCATTTTGATGTGTTCTTCGATTCAGTTAGCTAGAATTTTATTGAGTATTTTTACATCGATATTAATAAGGAAAATTGGTCTGAAGTTCTCTTTCATTGTTGATTCTTTGTGTGGTTTTGATATCAGCATAATGGTGGCTTCGTAGAAAGAGTTGAGTAGTGTTGCTTCTGTTTCTATTTTGTGGAATAGTTTGAAGAGTATTGGTATTAGGTCTTCTTTGAAGGTCTGATAGAATTCTGCACAAAAACAATCTGGTCCTGTGCTTTATTTATTTATTTATTTTTTGGTTGGCCATTGTTTCAGTCTCTGCCCCCCCCCCCCACTTTTCCTCTGCATTTCATTTAGTCTGAGCAAATTTTGTGTCAAAAGTTTGATGGGTGGGTTGGTGATGTTATCCCTCCACCGGGGGTCCTGCCTGGCTAAATAAGGTGGACTTTTCAGGATCCAAGTCTTCTTTGTTATGATTCTCAGCTAAAGTCCCCTTACTTACTCCTTGTAATATATCTCAACCCTGGGGTCTGGAACTTCTTAAAGATTCTCCAAGTGTCCCTTCACCTCTCCCCCAACAGTTGAATTTTTCCATTCATTTTACTGGTCCTCTGGGCCTCTCATGAGCCTCTCCTCATACCTGATCCTGTCCACCACTCCCTGCTGCCACCCAGGTTCCTCCTTCTCTCTGCCTTCCTTCACCATTTTGCTCCTGAGTGGGTATTCTGAGCTTTTGAACTAATATCCACTTATCAATGAGTATATTGTATGCATGTCCTTTTGGATCTGTATTACATCACTGAGAATATTTTCTATTTTCTACCATTTGCCTGTAAAATTCATGGTGTCTTTGTTTTTAATAGCTGAATAGTATTCCATTGTGAAATGAACACATTTTCTACATCCTTTCTTCCCTTGAGGACGATCTACATTGTTTCTAGTTTCTGCCTATTATGAATAAAACTTCCCTGAACATAGGAGAACACATGTACTTTGGGTATGTTGCAGCATCTTTTGGGTATGTGCCTAGTAGTAGCATAGCTGGTTCTTTTGGTAGATCTATTGCCAATTTTTCTGAGAAACCACCCATATTAACATAAACAATCTACAGGTTCAATGAAATTTCATAAAGATATTAACACAAATTGTAAAAGACCCTGGAACAACAATTCTAAACTTCATATAAAAAAAGGCAGGCAGAAAACCTAGGATAATCAATATAATCCTGAACAATAAAAGAACATCTAGAGTTATCACTATCACTGACCTTAAGCTGTACTATAGAGCAATAGTGATAAAACCTGCATGGTATTGGTAAAGAAACAGACAGGTTGGTCAGTGTAATAGAATCAAAGACACAGAAATAAAGCTACACATCTGTGTCATCTCTTCAAGACTTGGTTAATCTCATAAAAATGTTTTTTTTTCTTTTCCAGAAATTCACAGTCTAACAAATTTTGTTACTCAATGTAAGCAAAAGCAATGAGTTTTAAGAGTTCCAAGGGAGGGACATATAAGTTTAATTTTAAGCTATAATTTTAAAATTATATATTTATTTCATCAATTATATATTATTTCATATTCTTATTTATCTTATGAAGATAATATTAATGAGTTATACCATGGCAAACACAGATAGCTCACACTGGCTGTCCTTTCCTTAAACACTGCACAGGGACAGTACCTGCTGATGATTTCAGTCTCATAATGCTGAGGGAACTGTTCTGTTGCTGAGGTCTGTATTTTCAAAAGTGACATACAACATCCAGTACAGCCTATATTGCTGTGTATGGCTTGTGTTCTTCCCCAAACAGTGACAAATAATACTCTATGAGTAAATGTTGACATAGACTTATTACACTACAAAGATATTGGGAAAATTTAGAAACTAGCTTTGCTTTATGAATGTTCAAGATCAGAATTTAATTCTTAAATGAAAGAGATGGGTTGCTGCCAATAGTATCAGTATTCAGAATTCCTCCTAATTAGAGAGCCTCCCCAGAGTTGAAAGAGTGACACAAAAGGCAAAAGCTTCCTCCACTCTTGCTTCTTAGATGATTCTTAAAAGGTTACTTAGAACTGTGTGAATCTGAAATTATGCTACAGTGTGGTCTTAGGAAATTAATTGTGATCAGTGTGTGTTTACTTAAAAGAGAAAAGTAATAAATTAACTCATAAATCTAAAAGAAATAGAATTTTATATAACTTTAATGCTACTTTCCATAAAAATTGTTCACCCATGTATCAAAACATATGATATGAATTGAGACTGCTTATTTCTTTTGCTTGTCTGTCAGTCTTTCTACATTTTCACCTAGCTCGTGTTGTCATGGAGACTGTGCATCTGGAGGGCACATCGCAGTTGAGTACTTCTGTTCTCATTACTTCTTCTGATTTAAAAAGAGTTGGATAATTTAGTATACATGTGCTACATTGTCTATCTGAAAATATGGAAGAAGTCTTTAAATATCTTAAGTATAGCGGGAAAGTCAACTTACATGTCAATATTGCTTGACAAATATAAGTGTTTATAGGCAGGGTATTGCCTAATTTCCAATGATATCAAGGTTGGGAATTACATATTTAGTAACTTGTCATTTCCAAAATATACACCTCTTCTTGAAATGAAGGCACATTTGACATTATATCCAAAAGGCATCTCAAAGGGCACAGAAACTTTCTCTATTTCTCAGAAAAAAAAATCAATAGTTTTCTTTTAAACATCAAGGCTCCTGTTAGAAAGGAATTTAATATCAGTACTTACAGATCTGGAAAAGTATTTTCTATTTCCTTAGAAAAGGGAGCAATAGGATTGCCCTTTGAGATATAAAGTATAAATTTAGATAAAATGCAATAACAGGAGGATCTGCAGCTTTGCTTTGTAGGAAACGCAAAACCACTGCTGCAGTTGCAGCAGCAGTGAGACAATCCTACTTTATCTTACTAGGAAGGTGTGGTGATCACTCATAGATAATAACTGTTCCTTTAAAATATTAATGCACATGTGGTGGTCCCTGTACTCTAAATGCCCAGGAAGGCAAATTGGAGAAGCAACATCCACTTGTTTATGTTCAAAGAATGAGTCATTTCCATGACTGTTGGTGCTTTTCCATATTTTACAAAAAAAAAAAGAAACGAAAAACAATCTCTTTTAAATCTTGATGCAATTAAACATATAGTTCTACAAATAATTGCCATTACTTACTAAGTTTTTAAAAATATGTATATATGCATGTGCACATGCACTATGTGTATATGTGTCATATATGTGCAAGTGCTGATGGAGGCCAGAAGCCTGGGGTGGATCACCCTGAATTACAGACAGATGTGAGTCACCCATGTGGGTCCTCAGCCCAGTAACAAGTGCTTTTATCTTCTGAGCTATCTCTTCAGCTTTGTCATTATCCTTATTTTGTGTGCTCTTAGAAGACCCTGTAAGATTTCTCCATGATTTCTATAGGAGAACTGACTTGGGTGGCGTACATAATCAGAAATGAAATACATAGATCAGTTTATTTCTAACTATAAGAAATTCAATACATCTCTTACTTTCTCAAGCACTCTTATACTAAGCTTAACCTCTGTGTATATGATGGTTTAGTCACTTTGGAGCATAGAATTTCTCCTAAATTTGATAAGATTGGAATACAGGTGAATCAAATAAGGGAAATACAACACTCAGTACCTGCAAACTCCTAAGTTTAATTTCCTTCTTAAATTTGAAAGTAAATTTATAGAAGTAGAAGATATTATACAGAGTAAGGTAACCCACACCAAAAAGACAAATTCTTTTATTTTCTCCTATGTGTGGATGCTAGCTATGAAACTTCAGACACATGTTAGTAATCTGGAGAAACTGCAGCAAGAAGGAGAGTAAAACTACCATGGGAAAGAACTTCTATAGAGGAGCCTGTGGGGCTGGAAGTGAGGAAACTGAAAGAGAGGGATTTAACTAGAGAAGGAAAATGAGGCCAACGAAGATGGAAGAGGAATAAATAACACTAAGAATGTTTTAAAAACCCATAGGAAAGAAAGTTTATATATACTTAAATATTCCTATAACCTTTTTAGATAAGCAGTTGACCTCTAATCAAATGTGTGGTACGAATGGATGTCAACATTAATGGAACTGATATGGGTATTTCTATGTATATTTTCCTTAGGGTCTGATTACTCCTCCCTCTGTTCTTCCATCTCACATGAGGGAATAAAACTCTGTTGCAAATATCTTCCATCATGATGTTCTGTCAAGGAAAGTGGCACCAAGAATCCATGGGCTGCACCTTGTGAGAGCATCCAATACAAATCCTTCAACCTCTATACTTTTGTCAGATATTTTCCCACAGAAAAGGAAAAAAAAAAAAACAGAAGAAACAAATACAGCAACAGTAACTACATCATGGAAATTTACCTGCAAATATTTCTCCTAATGTGTATACAAAAGACAGCTTATAGCTTGATGAATGTATGAAAACATTCAGAGGGAATGCTCATTTGTGCAGCAGTTAGAAAGCAATGGACTTTCCACCTAATGCTTACATTTCAAAGACATTTTCCCAAGTATTAAAGAAAGTTGTAGCTTGTGAGTCAGTCAAGATGCCTCTAGGAATATACATATTTTGAACACTCAACGAGCTACATTTGCAGGAAAATGCTTAGAAACCTTAAGGAGAGCATCTTTGGGGAAGAGAGAAAGGAAGGCCAAAAAAAAAAAAAAATGTGAAAGCTTAGTCCAGTTGCAAGGATGAGGTGAGTGTGAAAATCTCTTCCTTCTTTTGAGACACCACATATAGGCATCCTGCTGTCACAAAATTCTAGAAATTTGTATATCTGCTTATTTTTACATTTGTCTGAGATGTCCTTTACATAAAATAAAATATTTGTCTCTGTGAGTGTAGGTATGCTCGTTTGTAAATATATATAGTATATGTATGCATATATAGATGTGTAAAATATTGTGTGTGTATGTATGAATGTGTATATATATATATATATATGTGTGTGTATGTGTGCAGAGGTATACATGTTTATGTACATGTGTTTATATACTCTATATCTATGAATGCATATATGTACACACATGTGTGTACATATATGTATATGTGAGTGTTCATGTATATATGTGCATATATATCAGTTTTATAGGAAAAATATTCACGAAAATTTTGCCCACAAAATAATCAAATAAGAGCAAATATAGTAGGTTATAGCCTTGGGGTAGGTACTAGGCAAAGTGTACTAGATCTCTTTATGTTCAGGTTTAGAAAATTATGCAGTGTATCTTTCTCCTGTGTTGGCAATATTGAACAATGGATTGTGATAGTGGTTTAAAAGCAGTTCTAAAGTCATCAATTGTATGTAGACTACGTAGTTTGAGTGAGTGAATTCTATAATTCATATATTACATCTCAATCTTTTTATAAACAAATAAAACTAAAATGTGCTCATAGAATTCAGATCAGATAAACTGACATCTCAGCTTGGTCAGAAAAGTGATGGATCTATTGTAGCCATGGATAAAATATTAATTCAATACAACTATTTGCCTTATGCCCAGATGCAGCTTCAGGCATAGAGCTATCAAGTAGATAATAAGCTTAATGTCTTAGTACTTCCAATAATATGGAAACTACATTAACAACATGACAATTGCAAAACAGACTGACTCTAAATAGCTGTAAAATATTGATTTATTATTAATAATTACTATAAAACTACAGGAGGATTCATAGCCTAATGTTAATATCTGAAGAAATCTTAGAGGCAATTTCTGAGAGACAAGTAGACATTATATTAATGATAGGAAGAATAACATAAATTATGCCAGGAAGAAAGGGTAATCAATATTATCACAAGGCATAAACCAAAAATGTAAAAAAAAATGTTCAATATGAATGTGTGAGAAACGGCTTTAAATCATTGGAAGACAACTGAATGCAACACCTATTCATTGCTACCTGTAAGAAGGACATGACAAAGGAGATTCAAATAATAGTGAGGCTTTAACTGGAGGCCGGATGAGAAAAGTTTTCTTTATGTAAAGACTTTTCAGTAAACTGAGCAAGAAGTAAAAGGTGCTTGACTCTGGTAAGCTTTTGTCTACTGTTCAATTAACACCCACCATGTAATCAAAATGCAGTCCTACCAAGGGCAATCATGATTTCTTGATTTTCTGTGAATGAAATATGAAGATCATCTTTCCCCTTCTTTTCATTAATCTCCCATTCCTTGAGGATATTTAGTTCTAACAGGACTCCATTTTTTATCTAAATTATCCAAATTAATGTAATATTTTATCAAATATTTTCCATAATTTTCTGTCAGATAAAGGCAAACTATGTAGAGTTTCCCAATGATATTAATTCCAGGTGATTGGTGGATGTATATGAGATGTCTGCTATTTATTTGTCTTGGTGCAAAAATCTAAGTTCTCTATTTAAAGAACATAATAGAAAGTCTATTCTGGAAGCAAACATGAATGAACCCCACCAGGAATACAGATTCAATTTCCACATTCCAGTATGGAGTTGTAGTAACTGCACAAAGAAAATTGTTAAGTCAAGAAAAGATACAAATATATTATGGAAAATATTAAGTGGGTAGGTCAGAGAATAGCAGAGAAATCTCAGCCATAACTTCAAACACTGTCTTATGACAACCTTAGCCTTTTGGTTAGTGGAAAATGGGGGTCAGTTTGTCCATTCCAAAGAAATTATCTAATTTTTAAAAGAAGTTTAGGTCACATACAAAGGGGACATAATAAGTGACTATTAAGAGGGCTAAGAATGGTTAAAAATAAGTGCTGTAGGATCTTCTGGAAGTAAGGTGCCCAGTTTTCGGAGGAACCGCCAGACTGATTTCCAGAGTGGTTGTACCAATTTGCAACCCCACCAGCAGTGGAGGAGTGTTCCTCTTTCTCCACACCCTCTCCAACACCTGCTGTCTCCTGAATTTTTAATCTTAGCCATTCTGACTGGTGTAAGATGAAATCTTAGGGTTGTTTTGATTTGCATTTCCCTAATGACTAATGAAGTTGAGCATTTTTTAAGATGTTTCTCCGCCATCCGAAGTTCTTCAGGTGAGAATTCTTTGTTTAACTCTGTACCCCATTTTTTAATAGGGTTGTTTGGTTTTCTGAAGTCTAACTTCTTGAGTTCTTTATATATATTGGATATTAGCCCTCTATCTGATGTAGGATTGGTGAAGATCTTTTCCCAATTTGTTGGTTGCCGATTTGTCCTCTTGATGGTGTCCTTTGCCTTACAGAAACTTTGTAATTTTATGAGGTCCCATTTGTCAATTTTTGCTCTTAGAGCATACGCTATTGGTGTTCTGTTCAGAAACTTTCTCCCTGTACCGATGTCCTCAAGGGTCTTCCCCAGTTTTTTTTCTATTAGCTTCAGAGTGTCTGGCTTTATGTGGAGGTCCTTGATCCATTTGGATTTGAGCTTAGTACAAGGAGACAAGGATGGATCAATTCGCATTCTTCTGCATGCTGACCTCCAGTTGAACCAGCACCATTTGTTGAAAAGGCTATCTTTTTTCCATTGGATGTTTTCAGCCTCTTTGTCGAGGATCAAGTGGCCATAGGTGTGTGGGTTCATTTCTGGATCTTCAATCCTGTTCCATTGATCCTCCTGCCTGTCACTGTACCAATACCATGCAGTTTTTAACACTATTGCTCTGTAGTATTGCTTGAGGTCAGGGATACTGATTCCCCCAGATTTCCTTTTGTTGCTGAGAATAGTTTTAGCTATCCTGGGTTTTTTGTTGTTCCAGATGAATTTGATAATTGCTCTTTCTAACTCTGTGAAGAATTGAGTTGGGATTTTGATGGGTATTGCATTGAATCTGTATAGTGCTTTAGGCAAAATGGCCATTTTAACTATATTGATTCTACCGATCCATGAGCATGGGAGGTTTTCCCATTTTTTGAGGTCTTCTTCCATTTCCTTCTTCAGAGTCTTGAAGTTCTTGTCATACAGATCTTTCACATGTTTGGTAAGAGTCACCCCAAGATACTTTATACTGTTTGTGGCTATTGTGAAGGGGGTCATTTCCCTAATTTCTTTCTCAGCCTGCTTATCCTTTGAGTATAGGAAGGCCACTGATTTGCTTGAGTTGACTTTATAACCTGCCACTTTGCTGAAGTTGTTTATCAGCTGTAGGAGCTCTCTAGTGGAGTTCTTTGGGTCACTTAGGTAGACGATCATGTCGTCTGCAAATAATGATAGTTTGACTTCTTCCTTTCCAATTTGTATCCCTTTGACCTCCTTATGTTGTCGAATTGCCCGAGCTAGTACCTCAAGTAAAATATTGAAAAGATAAGGAGAAAGGGGGCAGCCTTGTCTGGTCCCTGATTTCAGTGGGATTGCTTCAAGTTTCTCTCCATTTAGTTTGATGCTGGCTACCGGTTTGCACTCCTGGGCATATACCCAGAAGACTCCCCACCATGTAATAAGGATACATGTTCTACTATGTTCATAGCAGCCCTATTTGTAATTGCCAGATGCTGGAAAGAACCCAGGTATCCCTCAACAGAAGAGTGGATGCAAAAAATGTGGTATATCTACACAATGGAGTACTATTCAGCCATTAGAAACAATGAATTCATGAAATTCTTAGGCAAATGGATGGAGCTAGAGAATATCATACTAAGTGAGGTAACCCAGACTCAAAAGGTGAATCATGGTATGCACTCACTAATAAGTGGATATTAACCTAGGAAACTGGAATACCCAAAACATAATCCACACATCAAATGAGGTACAAGAAGAAAGGAGGAGTGGCCCCTGGTTCTGGAAAGACTCAGTGAAACAGTATTCAGCAAAACCAGAACGGGGAAGTGGGAAGGGGTGGGTGGGACGACAGGGGAAGAGAAGGGGGCTTGCGGGACTTTCGGGGAGTGGGGAGGCTAGAAAAGGGGAAATCATTTGAAATGTAAATAAATTATATCGAATAATAAAAAAAAAATAAGTGCTGTAGACTGACAGCATTTATCTTCTCTCCATATTACTAAAGTCTAAGCCCTGCAAATGATTTCAGGTAATAATTCCTGATTCTTTTGAAGAGCTTTCATGAACATTGCAAAGGATTGCTTGAGCAATTTCCTGAGTCATTGTTGTGATTATGTGACTGGAAAGTTGAAGTTGTGTTATTTAATTGCTTTTTTGGACTGCTTGCCTAAGTATTTGGCTTTAGATTTTGTGGAGTATTCATCTCCAAAGCTGGAGTAAGAATACCATCTAGATTCATCCTTGTTATTGTTAAAGAATAATGGATTATAAAAGTAGGTAAGTAAACACAACAACAGTTGTTTTGAGATAAATTATCTCTGAATAGCTCTGCATTCTGATGTTTAAATGGTCATTTATTATAGGATAAAAAGGAATATTAGAAAACTTGTCTGCCCTACAATAAATTTTGGTAAGTCTCTTGTAATTTGTGTAGATTCACAACATATTAAATCCATACTCTTGTGTAACATGAGGAAAATCCCTCTCCAGGACTCCATTTTTATCTAAATTATCCAAATTAATGTAATATTTTATCAAATATTTTCCATAATTTTCTGTTAGAAGTAATTATTTGGTGTGATGAAAGTTGAAAATATGATGGTGATACCAATGAGTCCAATGTATAAATATAACTTTTATCTTCCTGTAGTAATTGTTTTCCCTAGGCTTCCTGCCTTCATCTGCTAAATCAGTCCTAGACCTTGAAGTTTCTAGCCTCCATATAACCTAATCTAAGCCTAGAATGTTTTCAAACTCTGTGACTTAGTTCTGAATAAGCTCACATTTTTTTTTTTTTGATTTGGTTTTTTCGAGACAGGGTTTCTCTGTATAGCCCTGGCTGTCCTGGAACTCACTCTGTAGACCAGGCTGGACTTGAACTCAGAAATCCACCTGCCTCTGCCTCCCAGAGTGCTGGGATTACAGGCGTGTGCCACCACCACCCGACTTTTTTTTTATACTTTCTGAGATCTAGCTTGCTGGATATTCTGGTTCAAAACTACTCTACAAGTTGACTGATACAAATTGACTTCTTTGTGCTTCTCACTGAACTGCCCTACTTGGCCTCAAACTAACTCTAGTAATCTGATTTAATCTTCTAGCTCTTTCTTATTTTCTAGATCATTTTATCTTTTCTTGTATCTAACTTGTTCTCTCTTCAACCTACCTCTGTAAAACTCTCCTACAAAACTGCCTCTGAATTCCATCAGCTGACTACCATGAAATCAATCACTACCATTGTCATTCAACTCACTGACTCAATTGAACTACTACAACAAAACTGACTAGCACTTAAAGATCTGCATACCTCTGTATCTTAAGCACTGGTATTAAAGGCATGTACCACCATGCCTCCTAAGCTTTTCTTTACCAGAAACTTGGTCTCTACCAGGCTGGCCTTGAACTCAAAAGATCTGAATGTCTCTGTCTTCTGGGACTAAGGGCTTGTCTGTATGCTAGCTGGATCACACAGACCCTGAAGGTCTTTGAATGTAATCTTTGTCTAAGATTACAGAGCAATCTAAGTATTGATTTTATGACAGGTAATATTCTAAAAGTGAACTACAGTATGAAGGTTCCTCATTCTTGACTTGGTTAAAATTTCCACCTAATCCAGGAAAGGATAAGGAGCTTATTTACACAATACATTTTGCTACCCATATCTCCTAGTGTTGGGGTTCCCCTGAACACACAAGAAACAAAAGAGAAATCCAGTCCAGTTTAGCAAGGCATTTCTATTAATCAGCTTGCATACTGACTCAAAACACTCTGCTATTGCTCAAGGACTTCCACGTAGTAAGGAAAACTTGGCTAAAGCTACTGCTGAGTGTCAAATCTGCGTGCATAAAAGAGCAATACTGATCCAAAATATAGTACTATTCCCACCTGGCAACCTGTTATAAAATTGATTACAATGGAAAACTTCCATAGTGAAGGGACAGCACTTTGTCTGTACTAGAATAGATACTTTTTTCTGGCTAGAAGTTTGTCTTTTCTGCTGTAATGCTTCTGCCAAAACCATAACCATTGACACTGACTGACAGAATGCCTTATTTTTGTGAGTTACCATCTTCTGAGGCAAGCAACTGCCATCTTGGAGCATTCAGATGTGTTTCCCGTCAACAGACCACCATCCCAGCTGGGCTTGTTGAGAGATTTTTATACCCACCTTTCCTTGTATAGTAGACAACTGATTCCTACCATTACTGTACATGTCTTGGCAGAGGGGCTAAAGTGTGTGTGTGTGTGTGTGTGTGTTTGTGTGTGTGTGTGTGTGTGTATGTGTGTGTATAGAAAGAGTGTATTGTGTGAATGAGTGCTCTATCCATGTGTATATAGAGAAGCCTCACCCCTGTTGGCTAAACATTCCAGTTTTACATGGTTTGAGGATTGTCCAGATACCTGTAAGTAACTTACCTATGCACTGCAAGGAAGCCCAATGAACTTACTGGCTCTCCACAATTTTCCCAGAATGCTGTTCATTTATTATTTCCACCTTAAAAGAATGAGTACACATTGCTTATGTCTCTCTCTGGGAAATACGTTTAGCAACAATTATCCACAAAGCATTGATTCTGACAAAGGAACCCAATACCCAGTTAAAGAACTGTGACAGTGGCTCCTGACATTGTATGTATTCGTCTTAGCATGTGCCTCATTGTCCCCCAAAGCAGCAAACTTGACAGACAAAACAGTGGAATGTCCTTTTAAAGATGCAACTTAGGAAGCAGTTGGTGGCAATAGATTGAGAATGCAGGGCTCTCCATAAGGCTTTATATGTTTTAAATCATTGTCCAAAAAATGGATTGGTTCTCCTGTAGCCAAGATTCAGGGGCCCAGGAAACAAAGAAGTAGAAATGGTAGTGGCATCACTATCTTCGATAGCAACCCACCAGAGCAATCTTGCTTCCTGTTGCCACCACTTTCTTCTGTGTAAGCCTAGAAGTTTTAGTTCCAGAAGGAGGACTGTTTCTGCCTGAAGGCATAATAAACATTCCAATGAATTGGAGTACTTCCTCCTAGCCCTCTTAGGTTCCTGTTTCCCATGAGTAAAATGGTTAAGGAAGAAATATCAGTCTTAGAAGGTGTGATTGATCCAACCACCAAGGGAAAATGGAAGATTTCTGTACAGAAGAGGTAAGAAAGAGCATGACTAGAATGTTGGCAGGCCTTTAGGGAATCTCATGCTATTAACAACTCATATAACTGAGTTGGTTAATGGAAATTTAACAGTGTAATACAGGAAGGATGAAAAATGGTCCAGACCCTTCAAAACTGAAAAGAGCCACTCATTAAAGTAAAGAACCGAGACTCATTGAAATGCTTTTGAGGGTAGAGCAAATGTAAAATGGGTACTGGAGAAATGGTGTTATAAATACCAATGAAGGGCACAAAATCAGTTACAGAAACAATGATTGCAACTGACATGAATATTTTAGTCCCAGTTGTTAAGAATATTTTGTGCACCTACTAGGTAGATATTTGTGGTTTTACTTCTCCCTTTTGATATTTATTTTATTTAAAAATTGAATATCATATATGGGTATTATATTCACATATATTTTCTCTCCTTCCAGACTGTAAATGTTGCATCCCTGATATTGAATTCATAGCTTTAAATAATTTGTGAGTGTGTGTGGGGGTGTATAAATATAACCTGGTGATTCTAGTTAGGACTGATTGAATATTTATGGATTTAGGACTGACCACTTAGTACTGAATAAGCAATTAAGGGGCTCATCGGAAGACATTCCTCCCTAATTCTGCCACTCTTTAAATCAGTAATTGTCCCTAAATCTTCACCTGGGGTTGGGGCCTTATAATATTACCCCATCCATAATGGTGTGCCAAAAGTGTCATTGTGTGGGTCTTGTTTATGCCATCATGTCTATCATGAATTCATGTTTGCAGCATCCCTTTCAAATACAGAAAACAATCTCATAGCACATATCCTGTCCTTGGCTCTTACAATCTTTTTGGCCCTCTGAAGTGGAAACTTCTAGTTTCTTTGGAAAGTTATATCAAATTATGTTTTTCTGGGGCAGACAGGTGAAAGGATATCTTGCTAAAGCAAACACATGAAAGACTGTTTCCCTGAAGCGGACACAGGTAGAAGGATGTATAGCCAACACAGGAAATGACACTTGATGAAGACGTATAAATAAACAGACAGTGGGAGATGAGCACTGAGCATTGGTTCAGTTTTCTCTGCCTCTTTATACTTTACTCATGACACTCATGTATTTGTTCACCTTATATAGCATTGTTGAGTTCAACTTGTGATAACTCCCACATTGAGAGCCAATTGCCCAAGAACTGTTTTTAAGGCTCCTGGGGCAGCTTGCCCTTCTGTGGCCTCATCTCAGGCCAGTTAGCAAGCCTGGCCATTTTTTCAGAATTGAACTATAACTGCCTGTTATCTGCTTGCTAGAAGGATGGGTCTGTAGTTGCTGGTTCATGCCTGGTGTCTGGCTGCCTAGAAGACTCATCTGCAGCTGCTGAATCATATTTGGTGCTTGCTGAGGCTGAACTACTATCAAAGAAGATTGAGCTCTTCCCAAAAGATTGTAGTGTTGTGACAGGAAAGTGTTAGTGATCCCAAAAAAACAGACAGGAGATTATCTGATGCAACTCACACCAGGGCCTTTATTCTATTCCAGCTAGCTTGCTCCCCCTTCCCCCAACACAACTTTGTCACCCAGGATGATTTTGGTGGAGAGAGGAGGCCCAAATGTATATTGGGTAAGGCTTTATAATAATCAGCAAGCAGGGAATACATGTGCAAGCATCTAATTGGAAAGCTACTGTGGCCTTTAGCATAATTGGCTGGTGCTGGAAACCATATCATAAATTTAATTTTTGTTCTCCTCCACATTGGTAGTCATTAGGCAGGGCGTGGGCTGGTGTAGGTTTGTTGAGCGAATAACATGAAGACATTGGTCTTGTTGAGGGTATAACATGGAGATGCTAGTCTTGTTGGGGCGGGGTATAATCTGGAAATGCTAGTCTTCTTGGGAGTGTAAGCTGGAGATAAGGGGTGTAACCTGGAGATTGGAGGGTATAACTTGGAGATGATGGTCTTGTTAGGGGGGCAACTTGGAGACTAGTGCCAGGTACCAGCCTGTTAGTTTACCTGAGCTCAAACTTAGATCAGGTTCTCTAAAATGAAATGTGAACTTAAAAGATTTGCCATCTCAGTAGTAGATTCTCTCCTAGGATCCATGACCTCACCACCCCTGGGATGTTTTATATTTATTTTTTGTAACTATGCACTTTCATTTCCTTTCTTTCATTCTAAATTAAACCTTGAAGGTATTTGTGGCATGCCACTCATATACAATAATCATATTTGAGCTTTTATTTCAGATTAACAATTACCAACAAAATAAAACTACAACAAATATAACTAGTAAAACCACCATCATCACTATCTTTATGTATCATATACATGATATATAAAGATATATATGCTGATATTTAGATATGCTAAGTGATAGCTTTTAAGCAATGATCATATACTTGAATTTGGGTAATACATGACATAATAAAGAAGAAACAGGACACAGAATGATATATAAGATATTATAATTGAAGAGACATAAATTGAGCAGAAATGCATGCACTTCACCAACAACCACCACCAAAACCAATCAGATAATTTGAATGACACCATAAGAGACAGAAAACCCAGAGCAAAGAAGAGATTGGGAACCAGATTCTAGTTTGAGGATAGAAGATATTCCATACCTTACTTTTTCAGAAGAGGAAGGTACAAACTGAAGTAAACCATAATAATAAAAGCTTATACCACATGCATAAAATGATACTAGACTATGATGACCTACATGAGAAAATATCATCTTACAGAGTTATTTCATGTTAGTGGAATATACATCACTTTTCTGCATTGCATCTCTGTGTGAGTGTGTGTGTGTGTGTGTGTGTGTGTGTCTGTGTCTGTGTCTGTGTCTGTCTGTCTGTGTGTCTGTCTGTGTGTCTGCAAATCAGAATGTAGTGCTTAGCTGCTGCTCCAGTGTCTACCTGTATGCCATACACCCTACTATGATAATAATGGTCTAAACCTCTGATTAACCTTTTTTTATAAAATTTATAAAATGATGTCAGTTCACAAGTAGAGTACTTACAATGTATATATATATTATATATATATATACATATATATATAACTGTATTATATATATATTATTAGAGTTATTGCATAACAATAAATGTTATGCTGATCTATTGCTATCTATTGCTAGATAGCTCTGAGTGTACACTTGCCATCACCACATTACCAGGCATAGTAAATGAAGGATGATTATATGCAGTGATGATTATTATTTATCATCATATATTTATTATTTTATATGTGAAACATATGAGGTGGGTAGTTGTTTTAGTCAAAGTTCTACATTAGAAAAATTCAAACAAGCAAGCACATGGCAAAAACTATTCAAATACCAAGCAATAGGGGCTGCCACTCATGGCTCAGCTGATGGAGGTTCTTCTTCCTCTCTTTAAGGCCTGGGCACAAGTATCCAATCACTGAGCCTCTCTTAAGAGTGTAAGGCATGGACTAATTATACAAAGTTTTCCTCTGACTTGTATACTTCTATATTAGACCACATTTGTATCATCTCTCTGTCTGTCTGTCTTTCTCTTTTTCTTTCTCTCACCCTCCCTCCATTCACCCCTCTCTTTGTCTCTCTCTGAGTATGCATGTTTGTACACTCATGTGTGTCTGCAAGTTTGTACACTTATGTGTGTCTGCATGTTTGTACACTCATGTATGTCTGCATGTTTGTACACTCATGTGTGTAGGCAGCATCCTCCACATGCACACAGTACTAAAATATTTTTAGGAGAAAACTAATACTATATTTGTATCCTCACAAACATTGATGCATATACTCAGGCAAATGTGAGAGCTATGACTCAGAGTGTGCTGACCTGAGAATTGGGAGAGTCTACAGAGACCCTGGTCATGCCCACTATTCCTGCAGAATAGACTCCTCCCCCCCCCTTTTTTTCTGGAGGAGAACTACATTTTCCTGGTTTTCTAAGGATTTACAGGGAGAGCATGAGGTCTGTTCATATTACAAGGCCCTGTTTCTTAGAAAATTAATCACATTTCAACAATGCCTCATAGAAATACCTAAAATAACTTTGCACAAATTATTTGTGCATTCAGTATTTCCTTGAACTTGAAATGTAAAAGTGACTTCCAATATAGCATTGTCATTCATCTTAACAGCTATAGAAACTGAGCCCTAGGAAAGTAAAGTAGCTGGATCACAATCACACAAATTTCTTCAGTAGAGGCTGTATTAAATACAGTAGTTCTACTCTCGAAGGATAAATTTTCCATAACCCACTCTGCTCCTCTCATAGGATTTCTTGGTGACTTCAAGGTATACTGAAGAGTCACATTTAACTGATAATCATAACAGGAGCATCAATTTCATTTTTATTTAATGAACATCTGAAGAAAATTAATTTTTCATCTCAATGTTGAACTGGTCATTTCTATTCTACTTAATCTTCATTAACCTACTGTACTGTGGTATTTAGTCAAAGCATGTCAAGGGTAGTGGACATACGTGATAACACAATATGCTCTGGTTCTTACTACAGTGATACAAGAAGGGTTCAATGAACATTTTATATTGAGCTATTTTAGTAGTAAGAAGAATAAAGCCTCAACTTTTTTGACTTATGAGAGATCTTGGTGAAAATTAGAGTAAGTGTCTTGACTAATAGGATAATTGTTTTTTAGCAATGGGACAAGAAAAAATAGTCTAGAAAATGCCATATTTTGAGGTAAGGTCAATTTAGCAGTAAATTATGCATTCCTATACAACATGTGGACATACAGTTTCTACTGTTGAATTTTACATTTTACCTGGAGCTAAATCTATAAAGTCGATGTGTTTTGCTTATAAATTTAGATAGTTTTAGTACTTTGTTTTAATACAAACTATCATAAGTTGTTCACATATAAATTTAGGTATAACTACACATAAGTAAAAAAAAACAGTGAATTACTAAAATAGATTTTACCTACTTGACAACAAAATAATATGTAGTCATCTATTGTCCTATGATAAAAAATAATATTTATATTCATCTTTCTTCTATTTATACTAATATTGTAAAATAGTTTTCTTCAATGTTTAATGATTACACTATTTTTGTGAGTGTGTGTCTTTACTGCCCCCCAAAAATGGAAAACATCTTAGAGAACTATAATTATTCTGTGAAAGTCTTTCTGAAGCATGATTTATTTAGTTCTGGTAGCTAGGAAGCATTTAATTACCTCATCACACATTACTTTGTTATGAACTTGGACATAGAAGGTCTAGTATAAATTCACATTACTTTTGATATGACCTCTGACAAAAAGGTCTAGAATAAGTCTTGAGAACAAAAATTTAATGAAGCTAGTGACTGCAGATAACATAAGAACAGTGATCAATGCTATTTAAATATTTTCAGTGAAAGATTAAAAAATGAATTTGAATTGGATTATTTTTGAGTACTTTACTTGCATTGCAAAGCATTTTGTTATTTACCTATCTAATACCTAGTATTTCATTTTTATTAACTAAGTCAAAATTTATATTGATAAAAGCTATCCCTTAAGTCCTCACTTCTGTAGGTTTTGACAAACATATGCTATTTTAGTTCCTACCCAGGTGAAGCACATTTCACTGTCACATTTTTTTCCTGGCACCATTTGCATTTAGTGCTCCATACTCCATTACTCTGAGCCCACAGCACTCAATCCACTCTGGCCTGGCATCAAAGGTAAAGATTTGGTGTTTAGGCTTTCTCAAGTGAAGGCTGAAAGATGTATACTTGTTTTTTTCTAGCTGCTGTGGTGATGTGCTTTCTTTCATCCAAGACAAAGTATGCTTAAGACCTTCCCATATTGTTTAGAGTCTCCAAACTAGGATGATTTTATTTTATATTTGAATATCACCACTGTACTGAAGCCTGAAAATGACTTGTTTTTTAATTTTCCAGTTCCTGGAAACTGCCAGTATGCAAAGTGCCATGCAAAGAGCCTGGCTCTGGCTAAGTGTCCATGCAAATTATCTGGTCCTGGACTACTTTTGGTAAGTGGTATCTACTTAGAAAACCATCCATTTTTTGCATCCACTCTTCTGTTGAGGGATACCTGGGTTCTTTCCAGCATCTGGCAATTATAAATAGGGCTGCTATGAACATAGTAGAGCATGTATCCTTATTACATGGTGGGGAATCCTCTGGGTATATGCCCAGGAGTGGTATCTACACAATGGAGTACTACTCAGCCATTAGGAACAATGAATTCATGAAATTCTTAGGCAAATGGATGGAGCTAGAGAACATCATACTAAGTGAGGTAACCCAGACTCAAAAGGTGAATCATGGTATACACTCACTCACTAATAAGTGGATATTAACCTAGAAAACTGGAATACCCAAAACATAATCCACACATCAAATGAGGTACAAGAAGAAAGGAGGATTGGTCCCTTGTTCTGGAAGGACTCACTGAAGCAGTATTCAGCAAAACCAGAATGGGGAAGTGGGAAGGGGTGGGTGGGAGGACAGGGGGAGGGAAGTTGGCTTATGGGACTTTCGGGGAGTCGGGGACTAGAAAAGGGGAAATCATTTGAAATGTAAATAAAAAGTATATCGAATAAAAAATATATTTATATATAAAAAGGAAAACCATCCATTTTATTTTATTTTTTTTTTTTAGATATTCCCATATTGTGGGTACAGCATTTGAAGCAAAACCAAATAATTATTTGAAATTCCTCAGTTTCTGTTGTTATATCTCCCTTTTCATTTCTGGTTTTGTTAATTTGAACACTGTATCTCTGCCTTTTGGTAAGTTCAACTTAGCGTTTGTCTATCTTGTTGATTTTCGCATAGAACCAGCTAGTTCTTGGTTTCTTTGATTCTTTGTCTTGTTCTCTTTGTTTCTGATTTCAGCTCAAACTTTGATTATTTCCTGATATCTAATCCTCTTGGGTGTGTATGCTTAATTTTTTTCTAGAGCTTTCATGTGTACTTTTAAATCAATAGTATAAGATTTCTCTAATTTCTTTATGAAGGTACTTAGTGCTGTGAACTTTCCTCTTATCACCAGTTTCATTGTATCCCACAGTTGGGATATGATGTGCATTCATTTTCATTGAATTCTAGAAAGTCTATGATTTTTTTTTTATTTCTTCTTTGACCCAGTGGTCGTTGAGTAGAGAGTTGTTCAGCTTTCATGGGTAAGAAGGCATTCTTTTTCACTTAAACTGTTGTTGAAGTCCAATTTTAATCATTGGTGATCTGATAAAGTACAATGGGTTGTTTCAATCTTGTATTTCGAGTCTTGCATTTTGACAGATTCTATGGTCAGTTTTGGAGAAGGTTACATGAGGAGCTGAGAAGAAAGTATATCTTTTGTGTTTGGATGAAATATTCTGTACATATCTATTAGATATGTTTGATTTACAACCTCTGTTAATTTCATTATTTTTCTCTCTAATTTTTGTTTCCATGTCCTGTCAGTTGTTGAGAGTGGAGTGTTAAAGTTTCCTGCTATTAATGTATAGAGTCTGATGTGTGATTTAAGGGTTAAGTTTAGGTTCAGGGTTAGTGTTACAATTAGTGTTAAGATTAGGATTAAGGGTTAGGGTTAAGGTTAGGGTATGGCCACAGTAGGAGAGGATATACCTAGCCCTGGAGAGAATTGATGTGCCAAGATGGAAGGATGCCTAGTAGAGACCTTCACCTTCTCAAAGAAGAAGGTAGTGGGGTGATGGAGGTAGAAACTGTATGAGGGAGGTTTGGGAGGAAGGGTCAGCTTTTAGGATATAAAATTGATTAATTAATTAACTAATTAAAGCAATACCTAATAACTGCTCTATGTCTTTGATAGTCAATATTTTTTATTATAATGAAAAGTAAAATGTATCATGCACACTTTCAGTGATAGACTCTGACAATCAGTTGCCTCTTTGACAATAATAAACAATGGAAATTTCATTGAAGCACTGGTTACCTAACAGTGGAAACCTATTTCCACACTCTAAAATAAGATTTTTAAAGAAGGTTCTGCATATTCATGTGTTTCAGTATCTATGAGTGATCCCCTCACTGACAACTGTAGACAAATCTTAAAGTACAATTTGTCAAAATCATCATGATTTGCCTTATCTCCTTAATTTCCATCAGTTACTTGAATTATAAAACAAATATTTGTGCATAAAGTGTTACAATTACCTTCAATATAAATGTCTTCATTAGGAATAGAAATTAAGGCTTTGCCCAGTGCTTGCATCTAGCTATAATGAAGAAAATTGGTAATATCGCTTGTAGTCCTAGAAAAGGATGTTATGTTTTAAACTTTATACTTGTGCAGGAAAGGAATTGCAAAATTAGGCAACTTAAACTTTACATCTATCTTACTCTAACACTCTACAATTTGTGATAAAGAACTATACTACACATGAAAATAAATGCCTTTTCTTGATAATACCACTAAGCAGCAGCTTGGCTAAAATTGTAAAAGAAAAATTAAGTCAAGGGTAGCTTTCTTTCCTTCACTATATTTCATATTATTTTATCATGGTTTAGGACATATCACTGTTTCTGTTGGAGCATTACTATAATGATAGATATTTATGTTTCAACATAAATTAAGTTAGCTGCTATTAATTTTGTTATATTCCTTTATAAGTTTTTAGTCCATTTAAATACTATTTACTCCCAAATATATTCAAATTACTATTTTCTCTCAATATTTAAACATTAGGCATTTTGATTTTTCTGTTTCCATATTAAAATACACATACTTCTTATAAAGAAAGTACAGTTTTTATACACTTAAAAGCATGGAAATTATAGTAGTATGCATTGTTCTTCCTTCAATGGTTTTAAATGTCATATGCTGTTTTCTAAGTATAAATCAGATAAAATAATGCTAATATTGAAGCATCATAGATATTTGTAATGATGTGTAATCAGGTTTTTAGGGGTGTGATTACATAAATACTTTAATGGTACTATTACATTATTATTTCAGTCTTGTTTTCCTATCAAACTGATAATTCAAGATATCATGAAGCACTATGAAATATCTGAATGAATTAGGAAAATTAGGAGCTATGTACAGTTTTATATAATATTACCTGAAAACACTCCACATATAAATGTCAGTATTAAATAAAATTTTCAATATGCCTCAAATTCTGAAGAATACATGATAAGGATCTATGCACATATTCTCTCTTCCAGACCATTCAAGGACACACTAAACTTGTAACAAAGCAAATCTAATAACAATACTTAGGGATTATTAGAATTCTCATTGAAATGCATTGATTTTCCACAAAAGGGATATATGTAAAGAAAAACTCTGAATCAGTTAGATGTCATTTGTAAGAAAAATGAAAGCTTCTAACTTTAGCATTAATGGTTATGGAGCTCTTGAGATATTCACTTCAATGAAAAGTGTGTTGTTATTGAGGATGTCTGAAGGTCTATGTTATGTAAGGTTATTGCTTTTCCTTACATAACAATAACACTGTGGTTGATGCTGATAATACTATAATAGCAACGGAATATCACATTAATAATTGGACAGAACAAAACATTAAAAGTATAGGCATGCATCAGGGGAGGGAGTTTTATTCTAAGACATAAAAACAGCAAACGTTAGTTCCAAGATGCTGTTCTATTGTTTTATATTATTAGCCTCATTTTTGTTAAGTTTTACATATGACAATACCAAAGTTCACATCAATGGTGTTTCCCTTGAGTTTTAACTTTAATAAATGATACAGAGATGTAAATGCAGTGCAGGTCCTTTTTATAATTAGACGAAGGGAATGATTCTGGAGGCACTGGAAAGGAAAAATGAGTATAGAACAGTGAAAGAACATCCTGGTTAATCAAATTGTAAAATTGCCATTTTAAATAAACATAATATTTGTAGACTAACAAAGTAAAACAAAACCACAACATTAAAAATATTACCTCTTTCATCTCCATGCATATATGAATATACATGTAAATTTAGTGGTATGTAGTATAGTGCAGAACAAGCATGGGTGGCCCTTCAAATCACACACACACACACACACACACACACACGCATACACACACACACACCATCTATATAACTCTCATGGAGACAGTCTAAAACATGTATGCATAGTACTTTTGGTCCGAAATATCCAAGGAAAACTTATGTGAATATTGTTGGTGACTATTATCGACATTATCTTAGACTATAAAATGGTAGCAAAATTAAAATATGTGAGGTTATTTACTTAATTTGTTCCTAGGAAACATTCATTGTCCATGTGCAGAGACCCAGGCCTTTCTCTGTATGATGACAATACTTACGGTGTCCGTTTTTTTTTTTTTTTTTTTTTTTTTAATATTATGTACCCTTTTGACTTTAATTCCAGCATCTACTGTGTGGTGGATAAGACACACAGAATATAAAATGTTTTAGTCAATGTGCCTGAGTTCTCTGAAAAGGCCAACCAATGAGTTAGTACTTCATGTGTGTTTTGTGGAATAGATCAAGAAATATAGTGGCATTTTGCATTTCTAATGGGTAACAACAGTTCATGGGCTCCAGCTATCCATCCTCTTCTTTGTCACTTGTTCCAGCACTCTTTGCTTTCCTACCTCTAAAACATGAACATCTTTGCTCCACCACTTCTCTCTATTGTGATCCCCTCCCTGGGGCAATTTGCATAAAAATGAACCAGTTAACAATGGGTTAAAACCTCTGAAAGTGTGGCTCAAATGAAGTCTTCATGTTGACTTTTCTCAGGTTTTATCTGCAATAACAAAAAGCATGTGTCCCCTCCTCAAACCGAATTTGTAGACCTTTGTCTTCCACTAGCAATTGTAGACTACTCTACATACCCCTGCTGATAATGTACTTGAGAGAAAGGTGACTTAAGGGTGTTCTCACCTATGTGGCCAAATAGTTTCAATTGGTACAATAGTCTCATAGAATTTAATTCAATTAAATATGGCATGGATGCTAGTGAAACAAATGAATGTACTGGTTTGTAAACTAAGAGAAAGTTGTAATTAAACAATCACAAATATAAAAGAAGTATGGTCTTTATCTGTAGTATATTTAAGAATCTGGCAAGAGCTCTCAAAGTCTATTTTTGTTTTTTAAAATGACTGTAGATAACACACAGTTCAACATTACAGTCAACAGTGTCATCTGATAAACCATTTCCTCTATGTCCTTGGCTACCAATGACAGATATTTCTTCTGGCGACCAAATCACTGCCATTTCCAACCTACAAACTGTGTCCAAATTTTGTGAGAGAAAGCAGAACATGAGAATATTCTTTCTAGGAGAATACTATATCAGTTGGTCCTAGATTGTTTTTAGAGCCATCTAAGGAAATAAAAACCTCCCTGGACCTCAGGAGTCTCATTGATTTACCTGGAGAAATTTAACCTTGATGAACTCAGAAGCTGATGTTCTGTTTTGGTTTGGTTTTGTTTTGTTTTCTATATTCTTTGTTTACATTCTAAATGATTTTCCCTTTTGCAGTCCCTCACCTCCCACCCCCCCCCACCTTACCTCCCCCCTCCCCCCCTCCCCCATCCCCCCACCCTCCCAGCCCCCCAACTCCCCACTCCCCCATCCCCATAAGACACATAAGCCCTCTTTTCTCCACCCATTCCCCAATCAACCCCTCCCATTTCTTTGTCCTGGTAATCCCCTACTTTGCTACATCAAGCCTTTCCAGGACCAGGGCCCTCTCCTTCCTTCTTGGGAATCATTTGATATGTGAATTATGTCTTGGGTATTCAGAGCTTCTAGGCTAATATCCACTTATAAGTGACTGCATTCCCTCTTGACAGTATCTGTTATCAGAGCAGGAAAGTACTGGAGAGCTATTTTGTAATCTGTGTTTAGCTCATGTTTGCCAGACATGTCAGTGAGACTTTATGGATATACTTTCTGAGAGGTACAATCTCTGATCTTCTGATCTTCTTGGTCTTACAGTCTTTCTAAATATCTTTATTAATGAATATTAGTCTTCATTAATATATTTAGCTAATATTATCACCATCCTTTATGGTCTATTGTCTATATTCTCCTTAGTCCTATAAGCAATGTAATAACACTACCTTTCACATTAAAACTGTGGTTCCTAACCTTCCTAATGCTGCTGCTTTAATATAATTTTTTATGCTGTGGTGACCCTACTCATAAAACTATTTTAATTACTACTTCATAACATTTGATATGTGACCCTATGAAACAGGTATTTGGCTCCAAAGCAATTGCAACCCCCAAGCTGAGAACCATTGCCTTAAAGTGAGGCAAGTTTTCCAGTCTTCCACTACATTATATTCTGAATAATGAGAGATATCTTTTTCCTTTCAGTTTTAAAGAAGCTCACATAAATGTGCTTTCCCCCTTTTGATGGCTGCTCCAATTCAGGCCTAATTTTTTTTGTAAAATATTATCCTTATCACTTCACCCTCTCTAATTGTAAAATGATGCTTTCATGCAAAATCTCTTCCCATATACATTTCCTTTCACTCACATGGACTTCTTCAGGACTTTATACCATACACTTTTCAGTCTAAAGTAAGCTACTTTACATTGTGTACACACAGGTAAAATATCATGTTGTTGTTTGGGGGTAAAAGGCCTTGGTAGCCAAATGCATGCTGTGAAGGTATCTGTCTACCATAATGCACAGTGCTTTATACTGATATATTTTGAGAATTAAAAATGAACCTAGACATATATGCAGGATTGTGAATGAATTCTTCCTGTAGGCTAGTTTGTAGAGATTGTACTAATCCCACCCTGCCTGTCAGAACAATTGTGTTTTGTTGGAAGAGGAAAGAGCCTCATATAGTTTTGCTCCCATTTATAGAATACAAATCAACACTGGCTGTATGGCTGGAGAGCCCTGCAGGGCTTCAGGTTCACATCCATAAGACTGGCTCCTGTGAATAGAGGGATCAAGCCACTTGAGACATCTTTGAATAAATTTTTGAGGAAAAAAAGTCATCACAGGTTTTCCTCTGAAATACTTTTTTTCACCTCATGTTAGTTCACAACTCTCAAATTCATTCCGTTTTACTTTGAATAATGGCATTCAAAGAGCCTCACAATTCTAAAATGGAACACATCTGAGACTGCCCGCTATGGGGACGGAACATGAAAAGGCATCTGAAACGTTTGAAATGGAAAACGAGGGGGAAAAAATAAAAACCTGTGCAGATCAAAATGCATTTCATGTTCAAATTTTTCCAAAGAAACAGACTTCCTAAAACTACTTTTCAGTTAGTTTTAGGATTCCATTGGTCAGTATGAGATAATAGAGGCAGTCATCAAGTCATATTAATGCCTTTTTCAGCTCTCAGATAAACAAAGATTAAGAAGGTAACAATAAGAGTACTATTATTTTCCAAATACTTCTGTTTGTTTATTATGTTTGAGGGATGTTCTAAAGCCCAAGATATCCTAGAACCCACTCCATACCCCATTTAGCTTTTCAGTTCCAGGCTATCTTCCTGCCTCAGCCTATATCTCAGTCTGAGAACTCTCACACCTACCTTACCACCTGTATCATCACTCACTGTTACAAAGTGTGTTTTAATCTTTAGAGTCTGGGTATTAGAAAATGGTGGCTTACTTAATAGGATATTTGAATACCCAAGCACATGTGATTGTGAAGTGAATGACATTGGTGCTGGAAACTCCTGCTGGCTAATCTTGATTGACAACTTTACACATCTGTGAAGAGGGACCCTTTCTGAGTAATTGCCTCATGTTGACTTTCAGGCATCATGTCTTCAGGGTATTATTTTTCTGGCTAGTTGATATATTATTTTTACAATAGCTCAAGCCCTCTGTGAGTGGGACTGTTCCTAGCCACATGTCCCTGGTCTGTTTAAGAACAAAAGCTGAACAATCCCTGAAAACCAATCCAGGAAGCATTAGTCCTACCTAGTTTCTGCCTCAATTCTTGCCTTCATGTTCCTACTGCGGCTTCCGTTGATGGACTGTCATTTGTAAGCCAAATATTTTCTAAGCTCTACCAAACTGCTTTTAGTCATTGTTTAGCATAAACAGAAAACAAGCTGGAAGAGAAATAGGTACCAAACGTTTGGGTATCACTGTGAAGGAAATGATAATGTTGGGTCAGGAGAGGACAGTGTAACTGTTGGAACTTTGGATAAAAGGACAATGAGGAGGATTCTATGGGACTTAGTTGGTATGAAGACCTAAAAAAATAATGCAAACAGAAGAGGCTTATGAAATTTCGGAGGACAGCAAAGACTGTCTCATATGATACTTTTAAACTAAGAATTTATAGAAGTAAACATTTGTTTTAGTGTAACAATAAATGACTGTCAACTGGGGTACATTATGTAGACTATACTGACCTTGAATTCCTGAAATTCTGTCTGCCTTCGTTGACTTCTGAGGGCTGACCTTAGGTCCTCATGCTTAGAAGTCAGGTACTTTAACAACTTACCTGATTTTTAAGTCCCCTTCTCATGACTGTCCCCTTCATGGACTTCTGGAGTTCATCAATGGGGTAGATATTGAGATGGGCCAATTCAAAGCTCTGGATCTTGGCATGAGAGGTATCTGAGCAGGTCAGCCAGCTGCCTATCCTACTCTCATGTAAGTTTTATGTATACCTTACAACTCGGATAATGATCAGTGCTACATTGTACTATAGGTCTCTAGAATTTAATAATTTGTTAATCTGAAGCTTTGTTCCAATTAAAGAACTAGAAGCTAAAGAATGGGGAGATGACAAGGGACTAAAACCACCATTCCATTTTCTGTTTCTGAAATGCTTGTAGGTAGATAGATGGGTAGAGAAAGCATGACATGTTTATAAAAAATGTCACTCTACTTTAATCACTACAGATCTCCAGTCATGTCTAGTGTCATGAATAAGTATTAAAGATATCACAGTATGTTAAGCAAATCTGAGAGTGAAAAACAACTACTGTTAAAGTTCACTTGCATGAAAAACTTCATTATATTTAAATTACTTAACAGTAAGGTGGACTTTTAAACATTCATACACATATTAGAACAACCAAAGATCTTTGTAGGAATGTTTAGAGTTAATGATCCAGAGCAGCAACATCAATTCAAAATGCATTCATCCATTCTCATTACAGTATATTCTGGTATTTTGTATTTTGTAACATTGTCACTGTTAATTTTTTAAGAACTGAATCTAATTTGAAGGACAAGAGGTATAAGTTTTTTCGCCCTTTGTTAATGGATATTTTATTTATTTACATTTCAAATGTTATCTCCTTTCCCTGTTTCCCCTCTGGAAATTCCCTATCCCATTCTCCCCCCCATCTCCCTCCCCCCCCCCCGTTTCTATGTGGATGCTCTCCCACCCACCCACCAGCTTCTGCCTCCCTGCCATGGCATTCCCCTACACTGGGGCATGGAGCCTTCTCAGGCCATCCTCTGCAACATATGTGGCTGGAGCCATGGGTCTCTCCATGTGTACGTTTTGGTTGGTGGTTTAGTTCTTCAAGCTCTGGGGAAGTATAGGTTTTCAAAACTGGCTTCTTACATTCCATCTAATATACCTTAGATACATCCTTACTGTATGTATACCCGCAAAGTTATTTTTGTTGAGTGTCATTATCATGTAAATGTTGCATACAGACCTATAAAGAGGTTCTATTAATAACTAAGGATTATTCTAGTTCATAGATGTACCATAGTTTCATGAGCCAGCCCTAGGTCAAAAAATATTAGTGACCTGTTCAAAATTGATAGCTATGACTAGAACTTAAGTAATAGTGATCTATATATTTTCATGGGCAGTTTTTGATGCACGTGGAAATACACCCCATCAGAGTGATTATTGTTTTACATGATAGTTTATGTTTTTCATAATCAAATCAATCATAGCTAAATAATGTTAGAGGGTAATCTAATTTCCCCGTTCTAACCAGTTTTCTGTAAGTTACTTTGATAATGCATTACTGTCTGTTCTTGGGATTCGTCTGTTATTTTAATTGCATTGTAAGGTTTGCAGTAGGGTTTTAGCATGTTTAATCTGAATTCTAATTGATTTTTACTTGTTTTTATTTATATATGGAAATGCATCTGTGTGACCATTTGCCATGGTGTGTGTGTGTGTGCTAGTATGAGGCAAATGAAAGACCCAGTTTCTTCAAGTTGGTATTAAAAATGTTTGTATTTTTAAATAGGGTCTGAGTACTGAGCAAGAGTAAGAGCCAGAAGTATTCTTAAACCCTGAGCCATCACTGGAGGCACAGCCATCATGTTCTCATTTGCTCTATCTTCTTAGTCATAACATGTAGTCAAATCTTTAACACTATTTTATGTTGCCTCTACCCTAGCACTAAGTTTTTAGCCTCTATATGACTATTATTAGTTATTAAAATGTGCTTTTCAAATGTCTTTATAATGCAAAAATCAAGTATTCTTCCTCTCAATGGTCAATCTTTTTCACCAAATGTTTTTTTTCATGTTTTTCATTTTATTTTTTTTTTATTTTTATTTTTTGTTGCTATATTTTTTTATTTACATTTCAAATGATTTCCCCTTTTTTGGGTCCCCACTCCCCGCAAGTCCCATTAGCCCTCTTCCGTCCCCCCGTTCTTCCATCCACCCCTTCCCACTTCTGTTCTGGAATTCCCCTATACTCTTGCACTGAGTCTTTTTAATGTTAATAAAACTCCATTTGAAATGTATTTTTTACATTCGAGTCCCATACTGCTTTTCAAATCTGAAAATATTTTACCTAAATCACTATAATAGATTTTTGTTATTATTTTTCAGCAGCTTCCCTCTTATTTTAATCTATCATGAGATAATTTTTTCTGGAGGAGAGTGCCATTTAAGTTTTGGTTATCATGTTTTGGTAAATAAATGCCTACTTTTTTGTAAAATGTAAATTGAAATGTTTATCCTTTCCACATTGAAATGATTTTTATCAACTATCTAGGAAGCTTTCATCCATATCTGTGAGTCTATTTTGGTCTGTATTCTGTGCTATTAATTTGCCTGTCTATCCTTCTCCAGCTTCCCAATGGCTGGGTTATAATAGTTTCAGAGGAGACCTTAATATCAGTCAATGAGAGCCCTGAATTTAATTCTCCATTTGAAAATTGTCTTGGCAGTTCTGATTACCTTTCCCATCCATATCAAACTTACAACTCTGTGAGTACAGCTACAAAAATTTTGTGCTAGGATTTTGATAGTAATTACATTTGTTGCCTCAAGTGGGGTTTTTGAGGGTTTCTGTGCTGAATATTATAACTTATGAACCCTGAAGGTATCTCTAATTACATAAGCTTTTTGTGATTTATTTCATCAGAATTTTGAAAGTATTCTAGGATATAGATCCTATATGAGTTTTGTTGGGAAGGAACTCGATTATTCCATTTTCAAGTGTTTATAAATGATTCTGCTTTTAGAAATTAAGTATTAATAGCTTACTTTGAATATGCAGATATATAATTGATTTTTGTATGCTGACCTTGTATGTATCCTGACTGCTTTACAAGTTCAGTTATTAGATTTATGGTATTTTTATAGCTGGTTTGCATATTTTTACATACCCAACTTATTCTTCTATTATTGGCAATGTTAGCACCTCATTTGAAATTAGAACATTTTCTACATCTTTTTCAGTCCCTACTTCATTATGTGACCTTTCCATCTCAGGCGAACACAGTGATGAAATGGAACAACCTTGACTTAGTATCATATGGTTAAGTCATCTGGTCATTCCCCATTAAGTACCAGATTGCCTGTAATTTGATGGATGATTTGTATTACTTCGAAGAATTTCTTTTCTATAGCTATGTGCTGATGGACTTTTATCATTAATGGGCATTGAAATATAAAATGGTATTTTTTTCATATTGGCAAATAAAGTCACATGAATTTACTTCTAATAAAGTAAATTGAACTGATGAAGTCTGAAAAAGAAGGCTCTTATTTTGAGATATACCCTAATTGGTTGTAGCATATAATTTTATTAAACAGGTAAATTTTATCTATTAATTCATTCAGTTTTTCTCATGTTCTTGCGCAGTATTTGCCTCACTTTTTTTTTTTAACACACTCTTCAAATTGGTGTATGATGATTAAGTTTATGTGTTACTTTATAGAGATAAAAGACCCTCAGTAGCTGTTAAGATTTCACTTCTGGGAATTGTTGCAGGTATTTATGCAAAATATTAGTACACAAATTGGTAGACTACATTAAGATTGACCTTTATTAGCATGGCCAGGGGCATCAACCAATCAATGGAGAATTCTAATACAATGAATGGCTTATTCCACCTCTGTCTTCTAGTTAGAATACCTGTCTTCTCTAAAAATCCAAGAGTTTGCCTAAGAGGACTTTATACTTGAACTAAATTAACTCCTAGCCTGGGATCGGCAACTTATAAAAGACATTTTATTCTATAAATCACATGAGGCAATTTCTATAAGGCTTTTACAGATTTCACACAGTTTAACCTATTGATTTTCCTTTTTAGAATATTGACTTACACATCGAATAATGCTGACCTCATAATTCACCTTAAATAAACAACTGCAAAATATCATGTGTTCTGTTGATGGAGGAGGCTGTAAATAATAGGGAACGTTGTTAAGCTGTTCATTAGCAAATTTTTGTAACATTATATAGGCCCAGGATCTGAGTTTTTGAAGAATTCAAATTCTAAATTTATCTCATTAATTTCTAGTTCTACAATAATTCAAGATATATACTGAGCACATTTTAAGTCTTCTTAATCATTTTAAGTCCAATTATGGGTCCAGATTTTCATACCTAGAGATTTTTAGTAGCATCTCTTTATTCATTTTCTAATACTGGTGATGACTATCATAGGTCTACCCTCTCTTTTAAAAGTTATTAATTTTGTGAATAGAATTGGGGCAGGTGGGATGGGAACAGGAGGGATTAGGTAAGGATAGGATGATGGGAGAGAGTACTGAAAGAGACAACTAGAATTAGGGGGCATTTCAGGGACAAGGTATAAATCTGCCACAATGAAAACTCCCTGGCACAATGAAAGCTCTCAGTAATCTATGAATTCCTGAGATACAACCTCTAGTAGTGGAGGATACCGAAACTGAATCTACCATCTCCTGCAACCATTCAAGTCTTCCAGTGGAGGTATTGGAACACTAACCATTCAGCAAGTGGTAGAGACAGATGCAGAGACCCACAGCCAAACAGGAGATAAAGCTTGGGGAATCCTATGGAAAAAGGGAAGGATGGATTGTAGGACCCACAGGGGTTAAGGATGTCACAAAAAAATCCACAGAATCAACTAACCAGGGAACTATGAACATAAGGGATCATAGAGACTGAATTGCCAACCAGAGAGCCTGTGTGGGTCATCTGCATAAATATTATGATTGTATACCTTGGTTTACTTGTGGGACTCCTAGTAGTGGAAGTAGGGGCTGTTTCTGATGTTCTAGCATGCTTTTGGGACCCTTTACATTCCTCTGGGTTCTTATCCAGCCTTAATAGGAGGAGAGGAATTGAAAGTGTTATGCCATGTTTAGTTGATATCCTTTGGAGGTTTGTGGTGTTTTGAAGGACAAAGGAGGAGTAGAAGATTGAGAAGAAGAAGATACGTGGCAGGGAGCACTGTGGGGTAGGAGGAAGGGAAAACTTCAGTCAAGATAAAATATATGAGAGGACAAATTAAAAACACAAAAATTAAAAGTTATGCATTTAATACCATTTCGATGAAGATATTATTAGATGTTTTAAATATTTGAAATATTTTCATGATTTTACATTTTATTCATTATCTATTTTAATGACTAATAAACCACTTCTCTTTGTTTATACACACACATATACATGCATATGTATGCATACATACATACATATATACATACATACATACATACGTCTATCATGTGTCCTGGGATTTTTGAGAGACTCTTTTTATGAATGTACGCCTCCACTCATAGTCAAGCAGGTGATGATACTGAGCTCTAATGGTTGTGCTGCTACTTCTTGGTGCAGCGATCACAGGTTCACACATCTACAGCCAGATTTCTACAGTTTAGGAGACTTAAAGTAGGACTTACTGCAGCTTATAAAGTATGTACTCCACCAGCATAATTACATCCTCAAACATTTCAGTTTCTGTTTTCCTTTTAATTAAGTGCACACCTGTGTTTTGTGTATCTCTGTGTGAGTATTTTCACATGAGCGCAGGTGCTAATGTAGAGAGGAGGGAGCAGATCCCCTGGAACTGAAGTCACACATGAGTGCTATCTACGGGGTCTAGTTACTGGAACTGAACTCTGGTCCACTGCAAGAGTGGAATGTGATAGAATGCTGAGCCATCCCTTCAGCCCCCAGTTTCTCTTCTCTAACCCTAAATATTGCAACATTCACTTCAATTTTTCTTGTCATTTAATAGAAAATATTTATTTTATATATAAGCCTTATTGTTACAGTTGTGTTATTATTTGTTTCTAGTTTTATTCCATATTTTGTGAGCCTGGCAATCAAAAGGGGATACTTTTGACCATAATTTATATGTGCCATGTTCATAATTCAGCTTAAATGAAACAATCATGCAAATCCTTCTGTGGTTTCTCCTTTGACCTTAATGCTATTAGATATGTCTTGTTTACTTTAAAATATTTTGTATTATTTTCTTGTTCTTTTAATATCCAGATTTCCAGCTTACTCTTATTTGTCTCTCACTGCAGCTCAATCTTTGATTTTTTTCTCAAAAAAATGTTAACATATGAACTAGAAAATTATTCCTAGATACATATGACACCTCCTATCATGGGTGAAGTAAAACAGTTACTGGTACTTTTGTAAAGCAGGGCCTGATCACTAAAACCAACAAAATTATTAGACATGCTGGGGTCTAAGATTGTAAAACTCGCTGTGATTTTTCAAGGTCTCCATTCTAATTGCCTCTGTGTGTCTACTTCAATCTTCATTTAATCATGAGAGATCCATTTCAGTATTTTTTGTTTTCTTTCTCAGTCAGAATGTTAGATCAGAAATAAAGTTTAACATTATGGCATGCAGAACAAAATACCTGGCTCTATCCATGAGATTTGTCACGTGGTTACTGAAAATGTGTAGTATATCCCTTTCCATGTCTTCATAGACTTTCTGATCTCCTTCCCAGACTGAAGTAAACAGAGCCCATAACTGACTCATTGATCATTCTACAGCTCCTTTATATTTTCTATATTAGCAATATGCCAGCTCTAAGTGTATTTGTAGGTAGAGCCAAGTTTTGGTTGACATTGAATTTGTATCAGTCTATAATTATCCCAGATAAATCTGTCATCTTTCTTCTGACACCAGAATAATGACTTTTTGTAAAAAGTGACTATAAACTATTTCTCCAATTTTGAAAGGTTGAAGAGATTCTGATGAGTTAAGTAATGGTTTTTATCTGTCCAGATACATGAATTTCTCAAAATAGCCTCAGTTCTTATCCAGAGTTCTTCATTCACTGTCACTAGTTTCGAGAGGTCTGAGTTAGCCAGAGCTAGGCTGACTATGACAGGCTGCAAACAGGCAATTAGGGAGACTAAGTTTCTGTTTCCCGGAAATGAGAACCTAGATGCAGTCACCTATGGTCAGCCAACCACAGCCGCAGGCAGTCAACGTCAATGTAAGGACACCTTGTCATCTGGCCTGCGGTAAGAATGGGTAGCTAGAATGAGTAAGCAACCTCATGGGAAGGCTCTAGAGCCTAACCAATTAATTGTATAATCAGACAGACTTCTAGAGACAAAGCTAACCAATTAAGGTAAAAGTGTACATACCCCTCCATGGAATTCCCCTAACTGATGATAAAAGTTGAGCCTGCAAGTCTACTAGAGGTCTCCATTCCTGAATGGGGAGACCCCTGCACATAGGAAATTTAATTGAATAAACATTCTTTGTTTTTACATACTACTTGTGTTGGTATTGGCAGGATATGGAGTTCATTAGGGCTGACTCCTGGGATTTACCCTGCCCATTCCTTCTAGAAACTTGGCTCTGCAGCAGTCATATTTCCATGGCTTTCACTATTGCTTTCTGATCTAGTCCTTTTCCTCCTGACAAACATCAATAATGTTTACTAAAGTAGGTAACACGGAGCCCCACAGCTAGAGAATAGGCAGAGAGAGAGAGACTGTGAAACATCGGAACTAAACGGGATGTCTTCATAAAACACTTCCTCCAGGATCTCAGGTAGCTATGCAGAAAAGGAGGTAGAGATGGGTGGAGTCAGAAGGATGGTTCACACCAAGGTCAATGTCTTCAAAACAAACTGTCCTGAAACACATATGAAATCACAGAGAAGTGTCAGTATGCACAAGTCCTGTACAGGTTCATGCCAGAAGTGTTCCTAATTCTGAGAGGGGGAAGTGGACACAAGTTTTCATCCCCAAACAAACAGTTGTATATATCTGAAACACATTTTCAAAGAAACAATTCTGAGAGGGGGAAGTGGACACAAGTTTTCATCCCCAAACAAACAGTTGTATATATCTGAAACACATTTTCAAAGAAACAATTCCTTTTCTTCAATGATTCTCACTGGTTGTATTAACTAACATAGGGCTAGGACCCATCCCCAACAGTCCATGGTCAAAACAAAATGAACTCCATGGTTTATTTTTGTTTGTTTTGTTTTCTTTTCACGTGGCTTTGCTTCGGCATTTATTATCTTACTGGTTTGTTGGTTTTGTTTGTATTTGTTTGTTGTTGATGTTTTGCTTGCCTATTGTAGCTTCATATTTTATTTTTTTGTATGGGGTTTGTTTCCTTTGTTTCTAGTTTGTACACATGTATGTGCTTGTTGTTCTTTTTCTTTTTTAATCTTTGTTTTTTATTCATTGACTGTTTATTTTCTAAAGAGAGAGAGAGAGAGGGGATAAAAAGGCCTGAGGTTGGATGTGTGGGGAAGATGAGAAAGGAGAACTGAAATAAGAATATATTGTATGGAAAAATTAATTTCAATTAATATATACATATGTATGCTTAATAATTATTTCTCCTTCCTTCTGCTTCTCCTCCGAAGTCCTTCAGAGTCTCGAACCAGCACCTGCATTGTTCCTGAAATTCCTTCAGACACTGTCACGGAGAGCCTCAAGGATGCCTGTCTTCACTGATAAAGGTTTTTGTAACACATTTTCAGCAATTGTTTTCTCGACTTAAGTCAGATGAGCATTCTAGAATACAATAGTGAGACATTATTTTCACTAGAAAAGTTTTATCATTAATCGTTTCTTATGGGAAGAAGGGGATATGTGTGGGAATGAGATAAGGAAAAAGCCAGACTGTTCAATAAGTCTCCCTATGCTCCCCAAATGGCAGCGGCTAGGGAAATAAATAAAGTGTGGAAATTCGACTATCTGCTGGTGGTACCTAAAGAACCTGTAATGGACCTGGGTGGAACTTTTAGTGAATACCTTGATTGCTGTGGCTTTCATTTGTTTCTAAAACATTATCATGCCTTTGTTTTCTTTGGAAATTTTAGATTAATGCACTTTCTGTATATTAATTTCCTTAGTTATTTTATCTGTAATTTTTCATTTGTGTACAGTGTATTTTGCTATAACTAAAATATCTGCATCCAAGTTTGATTTAGTATGACTTTAATGTGTACATATGTATTCTTATCCTGGAGTAAAAACTTTAAAAATGCAGCATTCTCTATATTTATTTTATAATTATATATATATTTTTCCCTGACACTATATTCAGCATTTCATATGAATAAAAATTAGAAAAGCATAGTTTCCATTTAAAAGTTAAGTGTTAATTTGTATTTAGCATGAGACCTACACTGTGTATTCATTGGTGTTCTTGCACTGAGACATTTACTGGAGGAATATTCTTTGATGGCATAACAAACCTTTATAAGTTCTTTCGATGAAAATAGAATCGTGTTAAACCCTCTCAGTTTTTCTTCTTCAGGAATGTCTTTATTTCATCTTAACTTTATAAAGATAATTTCTCTGGCTGAGCAGTTCTAGGCCAACAGTTGTTTATATCCTGAACCCTGATAGAATTATTGCTTTGCCTCTTGGCTTTCACTGTTGCTGCTGAGAAGTAAGCCACTGTTTTGATGATATTTGATTTCAATGAAACTCTCCTTTATGTCAGCATCTCCTAATTTTAGCACAGTGTACCTGTATGTAATTTTATTTTTCTTCAATTTTTTTTATATCTTGAGATTATAATTCAGTTGCATCGTTTCTGTCTTTACTTTCTCTTCTCCAATGCCTTCCAATCACCCTTTTGCTCTCTTTCAAAGTTATGGCTGGTTTTATTCCATTTAATTGTGCATGTGTGGGTGGGTGTATGTGTTTCTAAATATGACATTGTGACATTTTAGATATGTCAGAGAACTTTTGCAGTTTCACTACTCTGGAGCCACTATCCTCGCTGCCACCTTGGCTTGTTTCACCAGCTCTAAAATGTTCAATAACTAATTCTATAAGGACTTACTTTTGAAAATATGTGCTATAAATGTATCCGAGTAACTTAATACTACATTTACTAATGCTACCCACTGAAAATATAATCTAATTGAAATACTGTACTCATGAAAAATATTCTATAAACTTCCTTTCTGTTTTTTCTTCAATTCCTTGAATTCCTGTTGAATTTACATCAAGCAAATTTGTTTTCAAATTTTCAGTTGTTGACTCTTTCTTGATTAGTTTAATTTAAAGGTCTACTTTTTAATGCTGTCAAATAAAAATGAGCACTTTAAAATAATCTTTTTTAAAAAGTGTTTTAATTTTTAATACATGCAGATATTTATAAAAACAACAGAGATAATTTTTTGGTGTCTTGGTGTTTCTAGACTTTATCAATGTTTTTCTATCGATTTCCATCTATTATAGATGTGCTTTTCATGTGTTTGATGATGATACATAGAATTCCCATAATTTTTTCTCCCTATTTATCAAAATCCTAGAGGTAAAAATACTGACTGTTTCTATGCAGCATGGGTTTCTACATCCAAGCTAGATGGCAAATCAGCTCAGGTACAGGCACCATCTTGACTGGACTCCTCCTTCTCTCCATCAGTCACCTCAGAAACTCTCAGTCATCACCAAAAAATAAACTTCTGTTTGAGCAGTGAGGTCTTTTCAAAATTGCAACTATCCTGTCAGAACTGGCCTCACACACTGATTTCAATTCATCTTTAAGAATTTTGATTGTAGATGTGTGTTGGAAGAAGCAAGTTGGCCTGACATGATGTATCTAGTAACAGATGTTCTCTAGTGTCTCTTAAACATAATAATCTCTGCATTAACATTGCATGCCTTTGGAATTTTTTCATTTGCCTGGCATATTGTCTCACCCACAAAATCTTCACCAGTCATATTATAAATAAACCTATTCTCTAACAAAACAGATACAGATTTTCTAGGCAGGTACTGCAAGACTGAGCCACAGGCCCAAATCACAAGAAGAATTTCTACAGAAAGAGTTTTATAATTACACCAGCTCCCATGTTAGGTCAGGAGAGAACATTTGTGTCTGTGTGATATCCACATTTTGTTTCGTTGCCTTGCTGGCCACAGACCCCTCCACAAACTGTCCTTGATTCAGATATTTCCCACATTTTGTTCTCCCCTAAGAACCACAAAGGCTAAAAGTTCAAAGGAGTTTTCTTTTGTCCCTGCCCTATGAGATCACATCTGTTCTCAGGATCTCAAGATGCTTGTGCTCTTGAAAGTTCTCTGCTACAACCTTCGGGATTTGCTTTTGTACCTTTGACATTTTCCATGTAGATTAGGTAAGGCTCACCATCTTACAGCATCTACCTCCACTTCAGCTTTCCCACACAGTAGATACATCACAAATTTATGTGTTGGCTGCTTGATTTGTCTGTATAAACACTGCATTCAAATCAATGGCGAGGTGTTATAGTTTTCCTCACAGACATCTACAAAAGTTCTTCTCTTTGCTTCTTCTACAGTGCTACATGCCGTCCCCCCCGCCACTCAGCTCATTATGTTATACTGTGCTGCTTTTTTATTTCAGGTTGCATTAAAATCACATTAAGTATGGTGATTTTATTTAAATGAATACTTAATCAGATAATCTCTCTCTTTAAGAACTGCCAAGGGATCTCTAACTCTTGTTAAATGTAGTAATTCAGAAGTTCATCACAGCCTGCGCTCTGGATGACTTCTCTCTTAGATACCAAAGTCCATTCCGTTCTACACTTCTTTCATTGATACTTTTTTTTTGCATTTTCATTTAATGATCACTTCCTCAGAGAAGGTTTTTCTTTATTATATGATGTGGCTGTGGTAGCTGTGTTTGAGTTAGTATTTCTTAACCTCAACAGTGTGCACCAGCATGGCTGAGTAATTCGTTGTGAGTCATCTCCCATACAATGTAATATTCAGCAGCAGCGATGGCCTCTGTCCACTAGGTGTCAGTAGCACTCCCACCTCCTTTCCCCAGTGGTGGAGACACTGCCCATGAAGCTCAGGGGAGGCTTGGGCATTTCTTATAGATTTAACACGAAGTGTTATTATCCTGGTATACTGGTATATTGTCTTATTTATATCAATATCTCCATTTATTTCTCTAAAATTGGGCTATTTTTAATTTTTCTAGTGATAAACAGTATAATGCATATAGCGGTTATATCTAGATAGTTTGTCTACTAGACCCAGCATAGAATCTCTCTAAGAGTAAGACCCTAAGTGAAAAACCCTGTTTCTGCTTGGACCAAATTTCTATAAGCATGTCCATTTCTGGATGACTTGCTGGGCTGGTGCCATCATTAATTCTAATGTCATGGCAATAATTTGTCATCTAACAGTCATTACTTTAATGTGTTTGAATCAGGGTATGGCCATGGACTAGGAGACCATGTGTGCTAAAAGAATGACCCCTGAAAGTCGCATGGTCATTTCCAGCACACCTCGTGAGCACATATCACTCTTCTCTCTTGAACCAATATTGCTTCTTCTCTTGCTCCATGCAGGTCCACAAAGGAAAACAGACCTAGAAAGATTGACCCGGGTGGCTAACATATATAAAACACTAGTTCTTTATCCAAAAAAAAAAAAAAAAAAAAAAAAAAAAAAAAAAAAAAAAGAGTAAGACTCTACAGATGACTTGGCCAAGTCAAATTTAAACTGAACTGAACATTTCTGTAAGGATCTGTATTGATTGTTAACTTATATACAAAACTCTTGTAGCCATGCAGATCACCAAAGCAGGTGGTGCTACTCTCTATAAAAATGCCTAAGAAGACCCAGTTGTATCACTCCAGGGCATATACCCAGAAGTTTTTCCAACATTTAATAAGGACACATGCTCCACTATGTTCATATCAGCCTTATTTATAATAGCCAGAAACTTGAAAGAACCCAGATGTCCCTCAACACAGGAATGAATACTGAAAATGTGGTACATTTTTTACAATGGAGTGCTACTCAGCTATTAAAAACAATGATTTCATGAAATTCTTTGGCAAATGAATGACACTAAAAAATATCATCCTGAGTGAGGTAACTCAATCACAAAAGAACAAACATAGTATGCCCTCACTGATAAGTGGCTATTAGTCCAGAAGTTTGGAATACCCAAGATACAATTCACAGAACAAATGAAGCTCAAGAAGGAAGACCAAAGTATGGCTACTTTGTTCCTTCCTAGAAGGGGCAACAAAATCCCCATGGGAGGAGATACAGAGACAAAATGTGGAGCAGAAAGTGAATGTAAGGCCATCCAGAGACTGTCCCATATACAGACAGTTATCCAAACCCAGACACTATTGTAGATGCCAACAAGTGCTTCCTGACAGGAGCCTGATAGAGCTGTATCCTGAGAGGATTTGCTAAAGCCTGACAAATACAAAAGTGGATGGTCACAGCCATCCATTGGACTAAGCACAGGGTCCCCAATGAAAGAGCTAGAGAAAGGGCCCAAGGAGCTGAAGGGGTTTGCAATCCCATAGGAGGAATAGCAATATGAACCAACCAGTACCTATAGAGCTCCCAAGGATTAAACCACCAACCAAAGAGTACATATAGAGGGACCCAGGTCTCCATTCCCATATGTAGCATAGGATGGCCTTTTCAAACATCAATGAGAGGAGAGGCCCATGATCCTGTGAAGATCTGATGTCCCAGTGTAGGGGAATGCCAGGACAGGGAATCAGGAGTGGGTGGATTAGTGAGCAGGGAAAAGGAGATGGGACAGGGAGGAAAAGTTTTGGAGGGGAAACAAGGAAAGGGGATAACATTTGAAATTTAAATAAAGAAAATATCTAACACACACACACAAACACACACACACACAAACACACAAAGACTGAGCCTGCCAGCAAAGCATTCCAGCAGGCAGCATTCTTCCATAGTTTCTGGTTTAAGCTCCTAAGGTTCCTACTCTGACTTCTGTTGGTAATGTTCTTTGACAAGCAAAATAAATCCTTTTATCTAAGTTGGTTTGGTTGCAGTATCTGCTATTACAACAAATGCACATGTGTATATGTCTTAGTGAACTATCCCCATAAATTTCTGAGAAACGTTTTATGTAGAGTTCTGTGTGATGGTCTGAGACTAACAGCATTCTGATGTGTATGAATGGAGAAACATGTCAACTTCCCAGAAAAGTCACTTTTCATGTGCCATTCTCTTAATTTATTATTGAGATTACAATTTGATTACAATTTGATTTGAAGCACATTTTCCTTCACTTTTCTGCTTCCCGAACCTCCCATGTACATCTCGCCCTTATTCATGTCCTTTTTAAATTTCTATTTACATTCCAATATTAAACAGCCCCTCCTTTCAGTTACCCCTTATTTGATGTAAATTCATAGTATGAAGAGCTGGGTCTATAATCTTGTATTTTTCATCTAAAAGGTAACCTTTTTTTCTTTACCAGATTATGGTTGTGCATACCAATGAATAGTCTATATTGAGCCTTAGTTAATAGAGTTATATGCTATTAAGTGTTGGAAAGAATTTCAGATGCAAAAATATTTATGTATCAGAGGAAAATATGAAACAGTGCCTTTGCAGGAAAGAATACTAATAGCATTTTCTTGCTGTGTTAACCTTTCCCTATAAATTATTGTGTTTTATTTTACTTTTTGGCAATCTCTTTTAAACATTATTATGTGAGCATATGACAGGTAACCTTTGGTTTAAAAAAAAAGCAAGCATAAAGGAACTATTTTTCTAAGTACGAAGAATGAAAGAGGCAAGTGGGTTTTTGTTGTTGTTGTTGTTGTTGTTGGCAAACTCTTCCACATAGACAAGGTTACAACCAGATTTATGAAATGTTTCCTTCTACACAATAAACAATGAGAATGAATTTATAACCTTCCATATGCTCTAGCCTTCAGTAGTGTTAAGTAGCATGCTTACTTCTAATGAGAAAACTACACATTTTCACTTCAGAGTGCCTATTAATATTCAGAGTGTAATATTAAAACATAAGCATATGATTGAGAGCATGACATACTAGAATTCCATTGGAGCTTAGAATTAGGTACCAAAGTGAATAATATTGAGGAAAAAAAATGCAAAGGTAATGGGTAAGTGTAGTTGTGAATTTAAAGGTGGCCATTAGATGTAGACCAGTTTGGAAATATTTTAATTTTGCACCTTGATCAAACCACATTTTGAATAAGGAAAATGCAGAATAATTTTATAACTTGAAAAGATACAAGATATCTGGAAACTCTATGTAACTTTTATGTACATAGTATTTCTTGAGCTATGTCTTTTGCAAAACTCTGTCTGTTCTTGCTCAAGAATGTTGATGAAAAGGTGCTGTTTAAGTATAAAGAAGAGTGCCAGAATCATGCACAACACATCTTCTTGTGTGTGAACCACAAATCCCATCCAGATCAGGAGCTTAGACAGTCATCACGGTGCTGGCTCCTTTTCCTGCCACTGTGCTCTAAGACACATTGCCAACTAGATTACATGAAGAATAGAAAGAAATGCACACTTGATGTCAAATACACTGAAAATGCTTGTTTGTGAAATTAATATAAGTAAAATTAAATCATTATCTTTTCAAATGGTGACCACACAGTGGAATTCCAAAGAAACTTGGCTAGCATGGCAAATATCTGTCCCTGTACTAATAAAACACCCAAGTCTTCACTAATCTCAAAAAGCCACAAAAATTATGCTGATCACATGCTTGTTTGTGTAAGGACATGGGCATTTGGATTTACCTGCATCTTTCAGGGAATCACCTGAAAGAAAAGTAATGTATAATGTATCAAAAATAATAGCACTCTATGATTCAGAGAACAACTCAATACTAACTGTAACTATTTACAGCAATTAATTTAATGGAATTTTAGTTAAAAGTTTTAATTTCCATTTGTATTGTACTTTCTACATTTATGCTTTTTCAATTTACTTATAATTCACATTACATTACTAATATTATTAAAATATATGAAGAAATACAATGATATATATGAATTTATAAGTTTAGGAATTAAACTCTAAAACTGATATGCTATTATGCAAATAGCAAGCTAAATAATTAGAGAGAATTCCACATGGAAGTGTTATCTTGCACTTCTTGGAACCTCTGTTTTAAAAAATAATGAACAGGGCCTTGCCACTTTGATTGAAAGAATGCAATACTTTGAGGAGAATACAATTTGTTGCTGAAGATAAATTTTAGAAATTATTTATTATAAAGTCACTGTAAAAAATGCTGTGATACAAACCTGGAAAAGTTTATTTTTCAGTAAACTTCTGTAGATGTTAGGAAATGGATTCTTAAAATTATGTTCATAAGGAAATGATCTAGAAGAGCTCATACGCTTCTAAGGAGTTGAACAAACTGGAAGAAGTTAGTCAACCAGATGTCAAGGCCATTTGTTGGACAATTGAGGTGAAACAAAGGGCTGGTAAAGAAGGCATACAGGCCACCAGAACAGAGCAGAAAGAACAGTATAACCATGTTAATTTTTAAAAATGTCACAAAAAGAACTCAATAGTATTACCAAAATTGTATGACCATATGCTACAGATGGATAGGTAGAAACATAATAAAATAGACACAGGACTCACATTTCTTTCAAAATATATCTCTAAAGCTCTGTATGCCTGAGTGTAATATGCATTCAAAAATTACAATAATTTTAGGATGAAATAAAAAATTTCTATGTCACCCTGGGCTAGGGAATGTGTTGGACTCCATAGAAAAGCCATTTAGCTTTAAAAAGAAAAGAATAATTCAGAAATATTAAAATTAAAAATCAACTTTCTGAATGTCCCTGGAAATGAAAGGATAGAGTAGAGTTTAAAAGAACATCCCATAGCCGGGCAGTGGTGGTGCACACGTTTAATCACAGCACTTGGGAGGCAGAGGCAGGGGGATTTCTGAGTTTGAGGCCAGCCTGATCTACAGAGTGAGTTCCGGGACAACCAGTGGTACACAGAGAAACGCTGTCTCAAAAAACAAAACAAACAAACAAACAAAACAAACAAACAAACAAACAAAAACCACAAACAAACAATACCACAAGAGAACATGCCATAAACATTCAGATGAGATAGTTTAATCAAAGGTAGGCAAGAGATTCTTGTAATTCAAAATTAAAAGTAAAATATTAAATTTAAAATTAGATTCACATTCCAAAGAGATTTTTTTCCAGTGAAGGCATACATAGTTATTCTAGAGAAGCCCATAGGAAGATGTTTAACATTGTTCATGATTAGGAAAGCTGAGGCAGAAGAATTGGCAGTGCCAGTCACTCATGTGGCACAGAGTCATAAAAACTGTCATTCATTATTTTTGGGCATGTGAAACTGTCAAAATTTTGGAAGTCAGGTTGGAAGTTTCATGCTATACAGAAAACTCTAGGCATCTTAGCATTGCACAACATTTTCACCAATGATTTTAAAGTCAATTTATGTAAGAACTTATTGGTACTGTAGTTTTACTTATAAGTGATGAATACTGAAAGTAAACCAGTAGATACACAGATTTTGGAATGTCCATATTGTGGTTGACCACAAAATAAAATAATAAGCTGTAGAGAAACATATGCTCAGGAAACTCTTAGACACTGTTTAGTGAAGGAATTCAGCCTGAAAGTTGACACAACTAGGTTTGTATGAATTTATCTTTTAGAAAAGGCAATAATTGAAAAAGAAAAATAAGATAAATTGTGGGTGTTAGGAACTTAGAAGTGAGGTAGAAGAGTGGATTGATAGAAGGAAGAAAGAAAATATTCTGTACTCTTTTGTAAGTTATTAAAAAGAATAAACCTTAACACATGTGAATGCTATAAGAAGTTGAAGTGCTTCTAGAATCTTAGGGTAGAAAGCCCAATGTTCCCAGGCAACTTCACTGAATAATTAATGCGTTTGAGAGAAGCAAAGAAAATAGAAAACAGCTGGCCACCTGCAGAACTTGGTCAAATTCACAAGACCAAATATAAAAGGAATCTTGCAAAATAGTACTGTAACTTGCAAAAATACTCTGTCTGTGGGCTAATGTTTGTTATTATTTTTCTCTATATGTAAACAAGACTGGATCAGAGAAATAAAATGTGAGCCTAAGGTTGGGGTTGGCAGGTTTCTCAGTTGGAATGAGGGGTAAAAGAAGAAGAAATGGTTAAAGTTGACCATTGTAGTCAGCAGCTGTCAACAACTGTAGTGGTATTCAGGAGGCTTTGGGTTCCTTCCTGGCTCAGATACTTTTCTTATTGCTATTACTAAATTTCTAAATGTAAGCAACGTAAGCAGTGAGAAGGTTTTCTTTTTAATTTTTTTATTTCATATACTTTATATTTACATTTCAAATAATTTCTCCTTTCCTGGATTCCCCCCTCCCAGAAAGTCCCATAAAACCTCTTCCCTCCCCCTGTTCCCCAATCGACCCCTTCCGGCTTCCCTGTCCTGGTATTCCCATACACTGCTGCACTGAGCCTTTCCAGGACCAGGGGCCACTCCTTCCTTCTTCTTGGGCATCATTTGATATGTAAATTGTGTCTTGGGTATTCCAAATTTCTAGGTTGATATCTAGTTATCAGTGAGTGCATACCATGAATGTTCTTTTGTGATTGTGTAACCTCACTTAGGATGATATTCTCCAATTCCATCCATTTGTCTAAGAATTTTATGAATTCACTGTATTTAATGGCTGAATAGTACTCCATTGTGTATATATACCACATTTTCTGTATCCATTCCTCCATTGAGGTACATCTGGATTCTGTCTAGATTCTGGCTATTATAAATAGGGCTGAACAGGTGCTGGTGAGGATATGGAGAAAGAGGAAAACTACTCCACTGCTGGTGGGGTTGCAAGCTGTTACAAGTACTCTGGAAATCAGTCTGGTGGTTCCTCAGAAAACTGAACATGATACTGTGGAGAGCAGGTGTGGTGGCCATCCCAAGATGCCCCCCCCCCCAGCTGGCTGCCAGCTCGCATGACTCAACCCTGCATCCTGTTGTTCCCCTTTGAGAGTCACCTACGCACTGGAGAAGTGTGCATGCACCCTTTGACGTCATATCAGGCCACTCTTGGGCTATCACCTCGATCCTATCATGAGCCCCTTCGTGGCAGTCGCTGATTGGTGCAGGCTTGGATATAACTGGGGCAGCAGGCTAGGATCGGGTGCTTCCTGATGTAAGGTTTCCTGAATAAACTGCTTCGAGAAGAGTCTCCCGTGTTGTCTCCCTTATTCTGCTGGACAGATTTGGCAGCGACGTGATACTACAGGAGGACCTCACTATACCACTCCTGGGCATATACCCAGAGGATTCCCAAGCATGTAGTAAAGATACATGCTCCACTATGTTCATAGCAGCCCTATTTATAGTAAGCGGTAAGAAGTTAAGGTGGCTTTCTTGTGGTCAAGAAGGCTTGGAAGCTGGAGCAAGAGGTGTCTGGCTAAGCTCCATCTGCAGTCAGGAAGCAGAATGAGCTTGAAATGATGCTTTGCAGAAACGTTAAGCCCCTACCTCCATGATTTACGTTCTCCCTTAAGGCTCTATGTCTTCAGGTTCCAATGTTTTACCAAATTGTATTTGGGGACTAAGTATAGGAAACTAGAAGCCTATGGGGCCATATCTGGACACAGGATATTAGAAATGATACTGATTTTCTGCCATTTTTGTTCTGCATGGCAATAATATGAGAGACAGCAAATGCTGAACATTTGTCAAACATTCCCTAAAGTGTCTAAAGAGTTATTTCCGAAATCATCAAGATTATTGAGAGGATCCTTTCAGAACAAAAGTAAAACAGTGTTGTAAAGAAATATGCATGCTAACAGTATAGGGAAATACCAGAACAGGGAAGTGGGAAGGAGTAGATGGAGGAACAGGGAGAGGGAAGAGGGTTTATGGGACTTGTGGGGAGTGGGGACCCAGAAAAGGGGAAATCATTTGAAATGTAATAAAAGAATACATAGAATAAAAAAGAAGAAATTGGAAAAGAGAGACATTGTAAAATTATTCATGATAAATGCATATTATTTATTCATATGTATATATATATACACATATATATGTATATATATATATACTGGTAATTGTAATAATGTGTTAGAAAAGTACTTTTGTCGAATGATGTTATGATGTATGCAAAAGACATACATGTTCTGTAACTATTCACACATAGCACATTGTATTTTAGTACTATGTGATAGTTTCACTTACATGTTATATGTATTGATACTATCACTTTAAATTTCTTTGATTTCATGATTTATTTTTAAGTGTATGGGCATGTTACAAATAACATATGCAACATGATCTCTTTTGTTCTACATTACATGTGCATATAGAAGAACAAGGAAGAATGTATTCCATGGCTAATAATCTGTTCCCATATAAGAGTTGCCACTTTACTTTACCTGTCTCATGCTTTTCTGTTTTTCCAAATTTTATCCCTCAGTACTTAGAATAAAATGCATTCTATAAAAGAAAAAGATAATCTGCATGGAAATAAAAAGAAATATGCATGCTAACTGGATGTAGACATTCCATTATGTAAAAATACTTCAAGACATGATGGTAAAAAGAGTAATTACAAATAATTTGGAAGTAATATAAGAAATAAGCACCCTCAAAAAACCAAGCAAAATTTGAGCCAAATTGATTTAACAGATATAAAACATTTCATCGTAAAACAACAGAACATAACCTTCTTCTCAGCACCTCATGGTACCTTCTCCAAAATTGACCATCTGATTGTTCACAAAAGAGACCTCAACAGATACAAGAAGATTGAAATAATCCTATGCATCCTATCACAGGAAGGTGAACAAGGCTCTACTCAATGATAACTTGGTCAAGGAAGAAATAAAAAAAGAAATTAAAGACATTTTAGAATTTAATGAAAATGAAGGTAGAATGTACTGTACGCAGTGATAGCAGTGCTAAGAGAAAAGTCACAGCTCTGAGTGCCTCCAAAAAGTAAATGGAGCAAGCATATACTAGCAGCTTAAGAGCACACCTGAAAGCTCTAGAACAAAAAGACACAAATATACCTAAGAATAGTAGACAGCAGGAAATAATCACTCAGGACTGAACTCAACCAAGTAAAAACAAACAGAAGTATAAAAAGAATAAACCATGAGAGCTTTAACAACCCTCTTTGCCAATGAGACTCTCATCTTCAGTTTGGTATCCAGAGGATTTACTTTTTACATATACCACATTTCATTTTCTAATTTCATTAAATTGAGGTGTTCATTTTAGCAATAAAATACTCTAAATTTTCTGCCTGATATTTTTTTTTTAAATTTGAAAGCTTTGTATAGCAGAGTATGTTGCTTTTCATTCTACCATGGTTACTGTTTATCCTATGTTTTCTCTTTATGATTTACATTTATGAGCATTTAAAAACCTGCCCTGTCTCTCCCTATTTATTCAATATACTACTCCAAATTCTAGCCAGAGCAATTACACAACAAAAGCAGATCAACTGTATACATATTGGAAAGGAAGAAATCAAGGTTTTATTATTTGTGGATGATATGATAGTATACAAAGCAACCCCAAAAATTCTACAAGAGTATTCCTACAGCTGATAAATAACTTCAGCAATGTGGCTGGATATAAAAATAACTCAAGCAAATTGGTAGTCTTCCTCTATAGAAAGGATAAATATTCTGAGAAAGAAATTAGGGAAACTACACCCTTAAAAACAGCCACAAATAATATAAAATATCTTGTCATAACTCTAACCAAGCAAGTGAAAGATCTGTATGACAAGTACTTCAAGTTTCTGAAGAAAGATACTGAAGAACTGAGAAGACAGAAATATCTCCCATGATCATGGACTAGTGGTATTAACATAGTAAAAATGGCCATCTTGCCAAAAGCAGTCTACAGATTTAATGTAATTCCCATCAAAATTACAATGCAGTTCCCCACAGAGATAGACAGACCAATTCTGAATGTCATATGGAATAGCAGATAACCTTACTCTTTGTCTGTTATATTTTTAAGGATTATATTTGTTAGTATTCAGACAGTATAATATGCAAATCAAATGATGGCTACAAGGACATTAAAATAATGTTCATCATGTGACCAAACTATTCCAAAAGATTTTAAATATATAAATGAACACAAAATTTTAACAGGAAACTTCATAGAAGTTCTATCTACGTTGAGGTGGTTTGAGTAAGAATCACCACCTAGGGTAGTAAATGGTAATGCTTAGTCATCCAGGAGAGGCAATTGTTGGAAATATTAGGAGGTGTGGCCTTGTTGGAGGAAGTGGGTCACTGCAAGAGGACTTTGGTTTTTTTTTTTTTTTTTTTTTTTTTTTTTTTAGTTCAAGCCAGGATTAGTGGTTCTTGCTCTTTATACTGACTATGGATCTAGATGTGGAACTCTCAGATATTTCTCTAGCACCATGATTAGCACCTACTTGTCACCATGCTTAACACCATAATGACAATGCCCTAAATCTCTGGATTATAAACTAACACCAGTTAAATAGTTTTATCTATTATTTTTTATTAACAGTTACAATGGCCATGGTTTCAATTCATGATAGAATACTAGTTCAGTACTAGCTAAGTACAAATAAAATAGTAATAGCCAACAATCTTTTAATGGCTTAACAAAATGCAATGTATCTTTGAAAGGAAAAAAAAATGTCATTTAGGGTCTTTGCTCCTGTGACCAAGCAGCCAGCTCAGCCAGAATCGCAGGGAACACTAGAGTGAAAGATCGTTCAGGACACAGCCCACCTGGATTCTTTCTGCACTTAGGAACTGGGCAGCCCTACAGCTGTCTGGGCACTTATCCTGCAAGGAAGCATCTGACCTGCAAGGAACCCTGAGGTTAGATGGAGTCCTGCTTTCAGAGACCCGTGCCACATCTGACACAGGGAAGATCCCACTTCCTGCTACTCTCTAGAGAACTGGCAGGAGCAGGTTAAATGACACAGGGAGAAGCCTACTTCCTGATTCTCTCTAGACAACGGGCAGGATCAGAGCATTAGAGAACTGGCAGGAGCAGGTCATTCGAAAATTGACACCAGTAGAGCATTCAAACTAGTAGAGGCAGGGCATTTAAGAACCTGCATCAGCAGAGCATTTGAGATCCAGCAGCAGCAGAACATTTGAGAAATAGCAGCCTGCAGGGCATTCGACCCTTGCTAAGTCTGTCACAGGAGAGACCCCAATCACCTGATACTTCCTGGAGAACCAGCTGTTTGCAGGGCATTGGAGAGAAAGGGAATCCCAGGAGTACCGAAACACAGGCCTGCAGGACAGAGAAGATACAGACAACAAGACCAGCTAACACCAGAGATAGCAAGATAGCCAAAGGCAAACACAAGATCATTACCAAGGCAACATGGCACTAACAGAACCAAGTTCTCCCACAACAGCAAGTCCTGTATACTCCATCACATCAGAAAAGCAAGAGCTAAATTTAAAATCATATATCATATTGCTAAATGGAGGACTTCAAGAAGGACATAAATAACTCCCTGAAAGAAATACAGGAGAATAAAGGTAAAGAGGTAGAAGCACAAAAATCCCTTAAAGAAATACAACAGAATATGGATCTTAAAGAGGAAACACAAAATCTCTTAAAGAAATACAGGAGAACATGAGTCAACAGGTAGATGCCCTTAAAGAGGCAATACAAAAATCCCATTGGGAATTATGGGAGAACATGGGTTAACATGCAGAAGCCCTTAAAGAAGAAACACAAAAATTCCTTAAAGAATTTCAGGAAAAAACAAACAAGTGAAAGAACTGAACAAAACTATCCAGGATATAAAACTGGAAATAGAGTCAATAAAGAAATCATGAAGTGAGACATCTCTGAAGATAGAAAACCTTGGAAATAATTCAGGAGTTATAGATGCAAACATCAACAACAGAATACAAGAGATAGAAGAAAGAATCTCAGATGCTGAAGATGCCATAGTAAACATTGACTCTACAGTCAAAGAGAATGCAAAATTCAAAAAGCTTGTAACACAAAACATCCAGGAAATCCAGGACACAATGAGAAGACCAAACCTAAGGATTATAGGTATAGAAGAAAGTGAGGATTTACATCTTAAAGGCCCAGTAAATATCTTCAACAAAATTATACATGAAAACTTCCCTAACCTAAACAAAGAGATACCCATGAACATACAAGAAGCCCAGAGAACACCAAACAGATTGAAGCAGAGCATAAATACCTCCCATCACATAATAATCAAAACACCAAATGTAATAAACAAGAAAGAATATTAAAAGCAATGAGAGAAAAAGTTTAAGTAACATATAAAGGCAGACCTATCAGAATTGCATCAGACTTCTCACCAGAGACTATGAAAGCCAGAAGAGACTGGGAAGATGTCATACAGACCTTAAGAGAACATAAATGTCAGCCCTGACTACTATACCCAGCAAAATTTTCAATTTCCATAGATGGAGAAAACAAGACATTCCATGGAAAAAGCAAATTTATACAATATCTTTCCACAAATCCAGCTCTGCAAATGATAATGCTTGGAAAATACCAACACAAGGGAGGAAACCACAACTTAGAAAAATCCAAAGGGTAATCTTTCCACAAACCCAATAGAACATAGATACACAACCCAAACTTCACTTTTAACTAAGAAGATAACAGTAAGCAACAATCACATTTCCTTAATATCTCTTAATATCAATGGTCTCAATTCTCCTATAAAAAGACATAGACTAACAAACTGTATACATAAACAGGACCCAAAGTTTTGCTGAATACAAGAAACCCACCTCAGTGACAAAGACAGTCACTATTTAAGAGTCAAATGTTAGAAAACATTTTTCCAAGCAAATGGTCCCAAGAAACAAGCTGGATTAGCTATCCTTATATCTGATAAAATTGACTTTTAAACAAAAAGTTGTCAAAAAAGACAAGGAGGGACACTTCATACTGTTCAAAGGAAAAGTTTACCAAGATAAACTATCAATTCTGAACATCTATGCTCTGAACACAAGGGCACCCACGTTCATAAAAGAAACTTTACTAAAGTTCAAAACACATATTGTGCCCCACACAATAATAGCAGGATATTTCAACACCCCACTCTCAAAAATGGACAAATAATGGAATCAAAAGCTAAATAGAAATATTATTATTTCCATTAGTAAAACTAACTGAAGTTGTGGGCCAAATGGAATTAACAGATATTTATAGAATATTCCACCCTAAAGCAAAAGAATATACCTTCTTCTCAGTTCCTCATGGTATCTTCTCAAAAACTGACCATATAATTGGTCACAAAACAGGCTTCAACAGATACAGACATATTAAAATTATTCCATGTATCTTATCAGATCACCATGGCCTAAGGCTGGTCTTAAGCTCAAACAAAAGTAATGGAAAACAAACATACACATGGACCTTGAACAATGCTCTTCTCAATGATAGATTGGTCAAGGAAGAAATAAAGAAAGAAATTAAAGACTTCTTAGAATTTAACAAAAATGAAGACACATCATAACAAAATTTATGGGACACAATGAACAAAGTGTTAAGAAGAAAACTCATAGCTCTGAGTACCTCCAAAAAGAGAATGGAGAGAGCTTACACTAACGGCTTGAAAACTCTAGAACAAAAGGAAACAAATACCCACAAAAAGAGTAGACAGCAGGAAATAATCAAACTTTGGGCTGAAATCAACCAAACAGAAACAAAAAGAACTATAGAATCAACAGAACAAGGAGCTGGTTCTTTGAAAAAAATCAACAAGATAGATAAACCCTTATTCAGCCTAACCAGAGGGCACAGAGAAAGTATCCAAATCAATAAAGTCAGAAATGAAAAGAAAGACATAAAAACAGAAACTGTGGAAATTAAAAAAAATCATCAGATCCTACTACAAGAGATTATACTCAACAAGGTTTGAAAACCTGGATGAAATGGAAAAATTTCTAGATACATACTAGTTGCCACTGTGAAAACAGGACCAAATAAATCATCTAAATAGTCCCATAAATCCTGAGGTGATAGAAGCAGTCATTAATATTCTCCCATCAAAAAAAAATTCAAGACAAGATGAGTTTAGTGGGGAATTCTATCACATCTTCAAAGAAGAGTTACTACTGATAATCTTCAAACTTTTCCATGAAATAGAACTGAAGGAACACTACCCAACTCATTATATGAAGCTACAATAATGCTTATACCTAAACCAAAGGCCAAACATGGAAGGGGAACTTCAGACCAATCTCCCTCATGAACATTGATGCAAAAATACTGAAGAAAATCCTGGCCAACCAAATCAAAGAATGCAAAAAAATTATAATTCAACAAGATCAGGTAGGCTTCATCCCAGGAATGCAGGGTTGGTTCAATATATGGAAATCAGTCAATGTAATCTACTACATAAACAAACTAAAGGGAAAAAAGCCACATGGTCATTTCATTAGATGTTGAAAAGGCTTTTGACAAAATCCAGCATCCCTTCATGATAAAAGTATTGGAGAGATTGGGAATCAAAGGCCCATTCCTAAATATAGTGAAAGCAATATACTGCAAACTGGTAGCCAACATCAAGTTAAATGGAGAGAAACTTGAAGCAATCCCACTAAAATCAGGGACCAGACAAGGCTGCCCACTCTCTTCCTATCTATTCAAAATAGTACTTGAAATCCTAGCCAAAATAATCAGGCAGCAAAAAGGAGGTCAAAGGTATACAAATTGGAAAGGAAGAAGTCAAAATATCACTATTTGCAGATGATATGATAGTATACTTAAGCGACCCAAGACTTCCACCAGAGAACTCCTAAGTTGATACTTCAGCAAAGTGTCTGGATATAAAATTAACTCAAGCAAATCAGTAGCCTTCCTCTACTCAAAGGATAAACAAGAGGAGAAAGGAATTAGGGAAATGACACCCTTTACAATAGTCCTACATAATATTTCTTACCTAGCTATGACCCTAACAAAGCAATTGAAAGCTCTATATGACAAGAGCTTTAAGCCTATGAAGAAAGAAATCAAAGAAAGTCTCAGAAGGTGGAAGATATCCCATGTACATGGATTGGCAGTATCAATATAGTAAAAATGGCTATTTTGCCTAAAGCAATTTACAGATTCAATGCAATCCCTATCAAAATCCCAAATCAATTCTTCATAGATCTAGAAAGAGCAATTCTCAAATTTATCTGGAATAACAAAAAACCCAGGATAGCAAAAACTATTCTACACAACAAAAGATCTTCTGGGGGAATCACCATCCCTGACCTCAAGTTCTATTACAGAGAAATAGTGATAAAAACTGTTTGGTATTAGTATGTAGACTGGCAGGAACATCAATGGAATAGAATTGAAGACCTGGAAAAGAACCCACACTCGTAAGGTCATTTGGTATTTGACAAAGGAGCTAATAAAATCCAGTGGGAAAAAAGACAGCATTTTTAACAAATGGTGCTGTATCAACTAGAGATCTGCATGCAGAAAAATGCAAATCAACCCATTCTTATCTCCTTGTACAAAACTCAGGTCCAAATGGATCAAGGATCTACACATAAAACCAGACACACTGAAGCTTACAGAGGAGAAAGTGGGGACGAATCTTGAACACATGGGCACAGGGGAAAAGTTCCTGAACAGAACACCAATGACTTATGCTCGAAGAACAAGAATAGACAAATGGAACTTCATAAAACTGCAACGCTTCTGTAAGTAAAAGAACACAGTCAGTAAGACAAAGTGGCAACCAACAAATAGGGAAAATGATCTTTACTAATCCTACATCCAGTAGAGGGCTAATATCTAATGTATACAAAGAACTCAAGAAGTTAGTCTCCAGAGAGTCAAATAACCCTATTAAAAATGGGGTACAGAGCTAAATAGTGAATTCTCATCTGAGGAAATTAGAATGACTCTAAAGCACCTAAAGAAAAGTTCAGCATCCTTAGTTATCAGGGGAATGCAAATCAAAACAACACTGAGATTCCACCTCTCACTGGTCAGAATGGCTAAGATGAAAAACTCAAGGAGAGAAGATGCTGGAGAGGATGTGGGGAAAGAGGAACACTTCTCCATTGTGGGTATAATTGCAAGCTGGGACAACCACTCTGGGAATCAGTTTAGCTATTCCTCAGAAAATTAGACTTAGCACTACCTGCAGACCCAGCTATACCACTCTTGGGCATATACCCAGAAGATGCTCCTACATGTAATAAGGACACATGCTCCACTATGTTCATAGCTGCCTTATTTATAATAGCCAGAAGATGGAAAGAATCAAGATGTCCCCCAACAGAGGAGCAGATACAGAAACTGTGGTGTAAACACACACACACACACAGAGAGAGACAGACAAACGGACACACACACAACGGAGTACTACTCGGCTATTAAAAATAATGAATTCATGAAATTCTTAGGCAAATGGATGGAGCTAGAAAGTGTCATCCTGAGTGAGGCAACTCAATCACAAAAGAACACACATGGTATGCACTCACTAATAAGCAAGTGTTAGCCCAAAAGCTCAAAATAAATAAATTACAATTCACCCAGCACAGGAAGCTCAAAAAGGAAGATGACTTAAGTGAGGGTGCTTTGGGTCCTCTAAGAAATGGAACAAAATACTCACAGGAGCAATAAGGAAGACAATGTAAGGAGCATAGACTGAAGAAAAGGCCACCCAGAGACTGCCCTACCTGGGGATTCATCCTATAAATAGTCAACAAACCCTGACACTACTATGGACAACAAGAAGTGTTTACCAAATGGAGCATGCCATGGTTGTTTCCAGAGGGGCCCTGCCAGAGCCTTACAAACACAGAGGCAAATGCTAGCAACCAACTATTGGACTGGGCATGAGGTCCCCAATGGAGGAGTTGGAGGGTGGTCCAGAGGAGCTGAAGGGGTTTACAGCCCCATGGGAAGAACAATAATTTCAGCCACTAAGAAGCCTCAAGCCTCCCAGGGACTGAACCATCAACCAAGGGCACACATGGTTCCAGCCAAAAATGTGGCAGATGAAGGCCTTGTTGGGCACCAGTGCGAGAAATTGTCCTTGGTCAGGTAAAGGCTCAACAGAGGCCCCAACAAGGGGAAACTGAGGGGGGAGAGGTGGGAATGTATTGGTGGGAGTGGCATATATGTGGAGGTAGGGGGAAGGAGGAGGGGTTGGGGTATTAGGGAAGTGGGGAAATCAGGAAAGATTTTACCATTGGCAATGTAAATGAAGACGATATTCAATAAAAAAAGAACAAAGAAAAGAAAATACTCCAATAAAAAAGTCATTTATTTTTGGAAAAACAAAAATAGTACAAGATATACCACAGATAAACTTTGGAAATACCATGCAGAATAAAATAAGCCAGGGAAACTGTTATCCATTGTATATTTATTTTATAGGAAATGCCCATAAAAGATAACTTCATAGAAACAAACCAATAGATTTCAAATTGCCTGGAGTTATAGGGCCTGTATAGGAAGGTAGGGCAGCACTGGTTGTGGTGTGGAGCCTGAAGGTGCTGTGCTGCTAAGGAGCATGGGTTTTTTTTTCCTGAGTATGAAATATTCTCAAATTGATTGTGCTGATATTTGTCCTATTCCTCCTTTACTAAATATCACTGTGTAGCATTGATTAAGTGAATTCAAAGGTAGTCTTATTTATATAATAAAATATGTGTGAAGAAATTAAAAAAACAAACACAAAAACGAACCCCCAAAACAAAAGAACAGTCACAGCAGCAACAAATATTTAAACTGGGTGTCTTACCATAGTTTGCGGATGATGGGACAAGAAGTGACTCACAGCCTTTATAGGCTATGATGATAGATAACTGATTCTGCAGAAATGGTCCTGGCAAAGCCCATTTATTTGCTCTGAGTAACCCATGAGTCAGGTCAATTTGAGGGAAGGCAGTGTGTGGGATTTTCCGGGAAGCTGCCAGCTCAATACCCAGTAAGCAGTTGCCTGGGCATGACGGCTTGGGAGGACTGGGCATATTCTTCTGTTTCAGTCATCCTCCAATGCTCTTGCTGAGTGAGGAGACCTGAGGACACAGGGTGACTTAACAGGTCTTAGGACTCTTAGGGTTGATCTTCTTCAAGTCTTGGTAAATATTTTACAAATTTTGAATTCATTTCTGCGCACCCTTTTAAGGTGATTTCTGCATGTACACAGGAATACTTATTTATAGAATACTCCCTTATTTTTGCAGACATCACTAATAATATTTATGTTAAGATGTGCTTCTGACTTAGCTAATGACCTATTAATGTGATAAGATGCCATGGCCTCAGCAGCACATAGAAGGGGGAATATAGTTGCAGAGGATGAGACCACGAAGATCATGGTGTGCAACACAACTGGAGGCAGGCAGACCTGGCACTGGAGTCATAGCTGAGAGTGCTTCCATCTTAAAATAAGACTACGAAGCAGAGAAAGAAAAATGATGAAAACAGTGCAGGCTTTTCAAACCTAAAGATCACCTCACATGACACATTTTCTTCACCAAGGCCATTCCTCCTAATCCTTCCCAACTATGTTCACAAACTGGAAAGAAGTAATTTAAACATGAGTTTATAGTGGCCATTCTCAGGAAACCCTCCACAACTGTGATGATTTCATGGAGTAATGCTTAATTTCATTTGAATTTAAACATCAAAATAATGATAGTGTTAAAACTACCAATATTGAACAAAATGTAAAGTACTAATTTTGACAAATTCTTGAAAGTTTTACATGTAAAACTGAAGTTAAAAAAAGTGCCAGATTTTCTCTTAGTGAAGATTTAAAATGAATTTTTACAAAAAAAAATCATTAAAAATACACAATAGATTCTGAGGTGCTAAAAAATCTTTCAGGGCTCTGAGACCACAGATGACTAATATGGCAGAAAGAATAACAGTAATGAAGTGTTAAGAGACTTTTCTATCCTTGGCAATAATCTTGCTTTTGCCTGAATTGGGAACCTTGTAGACATCTCTGAGCTATAGAGGAAATGATATTTGCATCACTCAAACACACTAGAGTAATGTAGATTCAAAACCTAGGAATGAGTTTCTGCTCCTTAGGGTCTGAATTCCATTTACAGCTGGCCAAAAGTACATTTCAAAAGAAAAGCAAACACTCACACACCCACAGCTCCCACACCCTTCCCCCCCCCCAATATGAAAAACCAATTACTACTATCAGGGGGCATCAGGGGAATAGGATAACTATTCTTTGGAAAGGTCTTGTGCCTTCATAAACCTCCCAATCACACTTCAGCTTTCAACAAAGATCACTAGAGAACATTGTACAGTGTACAATACAAAATATCTGAAAAGAGAAAGGGAGATGGAAGTGAGACCATGCTCTTTACTTTTTATAAGGCAAATCTCCCCTTCCACATTAACTTATATTTTATTTAAAGTTTAAATCACTGGTGACATGGCACAGCTTGTAAAGTGTCTTGTCACACACGCCTGGTAACCTTAATTTAGTACTCTGGACACATAGTGCAATAGAGAATGAACACTCCAACATTATCCTGAGATCTCTTCATGCATTCTGTGGCATATACCTTCCTCAATTAGAAACAATTGCCTATTAAAAACTTGTGAATGAGCCTTGCTGCCCTGGTCTATTAGCAGAATTTGAAAACAGACATAACTGGTAAGTCAATAGATTTGAAAAGTGTGAAAAGGGAAAGAACATTGCTATTCTTTTATCTTCAAGAATGATACGATTTCTGGAGAAAGACTTTTTTTTTTATTTTCTATATTCTTTGTTTACATTCCAAATGATTTTGCCTTTTCCATTTCCCCCCTCCCCAAAAGTCCTATATGTCTTCTTCCCTCCACCATTTCCCCAATCAACCCCCTCCCACTCCTCTGTCCTGGCAATTCCCTATAATGCTGCATCAAGACATTCCAGGACCCAGGCCTTCTCCTTCCTTTTTTTTGGGAATGATTTGACATGTGTGCTGTGTTTTGGGTATTCTGAGCTTCTGGGCTAATATCCACTTAACAGTGCCTGCATTTCATGTGTGTTCTTCTGTAAATGAGTTATCTCACTTAGGATGATATTTTCCACTTCCAACCATTTGCATATGAATTTAATGAATTGGTTGCATTTAATATCTGAGTAGTACTCCACTGTGTAAATATACCACATTTTCTGTATCCATTCCTCCATTGAAGGATATATGGGTTCTTTCCAGCTTCTGGCTATTATAAATAAGGCTGCTGTGAACATAGTAGAGCATGTGTTCTTATTGCATGCCTGGGAATCCTCTGGGTATATGCCCAGGTGTGGTATAGCAGGGTCCTATGGAAGTGTCATGCCCAGTTTTCTGAGGAACCACTAGACTGATTTCAAGAGTGGCTGTACTAGCTTGCAATCCCAACAGCAGTGGAGGAGTGTTCCTCTTTCTCCACATCCTGGCCAACACCTGCTGTCTCCTGAGTTTTTTTTTTTTTTTATTTTTATTTTCTATATTCGTTGTTTATATTCCGAATGATTTCCCCTTTCCCAGATCCCCCCTCCCCATAACTAATAAAAAATAAGCAGTTTTGATAACAGGAAAACTTAACCTGGTAAAAGTTTAAGTCGTGTTATACACTTTGAAAATACAAAGTGATTTTTGTTTGTTTTGTTTTGCTGAGTATAGACACATAAATCAATTCACATCCAAGCAATAAACACCTAGCTAGAGATTTATGTATTTTATTTTAAATACATTGTACTTAATTTGCAAAATCCTCACTTCAATTAAGCTACTTATATTAATTGCATAATTACTTTAGGATCTTTAAATATGCTTTAATATTTTATTAATGTTTCTTGTTTGTAAATATGAGATATTTTATCTTCCAAAAGAATTCACTGGATTTGTGTAAAAATGAGTACAATTATGAAAATCAGTTATTAAGAAACATAAATAACTGATTTTGACCTAGTACATTTTATATGTACTTGGATGTTGTTTACTGGATTTTGACATTGGATTCCACAATTGCACAGAGTGGCAAATGTGTCTACACATACACACGTGCACAACACTCATCTCCCAACATACACACCAGATCCATTCATGTTTTTAAATCACTATACATTTTAGAAAAATGATTATAAAATCGTTGGAGCTTACTGCCTCATTTTAAAAATTATAAAATATTTTCATCTATGGAAGTCAATAGAGGAATTCTTTAATAGAGAAAAAAACAGGCATCCTGAAGACACATAAAGCAAAGTACTTAAAATAAATTTTCTTTATTAATTAGTTAATAGATTAATTTTACTTTAATTAATTAATTAATTTTTTACACTCTATATGGAGTAACATTTTTTTAATTCATTAAAAAAAAAGCAACATCAAGAGCTGGAGAAAAATTCTTCCCCAATGAAGAGCAACCAATTTTCTTTATGCCCCACTTTACAGTTGTGTCAGATACACATATCATGCCTTTTCCAAAGACAATCTACTTTCTTATACTTGGTTATCTTTTTTAAATTCATAGACCATTGTCATTAATAAATGAAAAAAGTTTCCAACCTTATTACCTTAATCCACATTTTCTTGTCATGTGTCATGGGCTGATCTTTCTATGATATATATTTTCATTTTCTACATAAAATTAATTTCTAACGTTATTTGACTCCCTTATTTCTATGTAGATAAAAAGGACAATAAAAGAGTCCACACCCATCATTAACTGCTTCTTGGAATTTAACATGGTTTTACCATTGCCCAGCCTAATACTCAATGTCTAAACAAATAAAAATCCCAAAATCGAATGCCTGACAAATAAAATTTCAAATCAAGGAATAAATACAGAAATAGTTTATATTAGCTTTATAAGGTACAGCTTTAGATAAAATCTTTATCATCATTGTTCATTTAAAACCCCCAGAAAACAAACTAACTTTTTACATGACTTTTAGAACTTTGACATATCAAAGATGAGAGTATAAGGATATAAATATACCAATGTTTAAATTCAATATCCAATGATCCTGTTACTACCTGAGATCAGTTAACACATTGGTATGATTGATTCTCTCTTGTACACAATGATTGTATGCAACTATGAACTTAATTGATGCTGAAAGTTGATACAACACAGCATAAGCCAAAGAGATGCTTTCTTTCCCTTTGTTCTTAAGAAACAAATGCAAGATCACAAGTGTAATTTTTAAATGAACACATTGTAATGAGTTGGCTATAGCCATTGAGTTTTTTTCCTCTTTGCAAAATACTTATATGTACATTAATATAATTTCAAACAATTTTTTGTTTTATGACAGTCTTTTACTCTAACTAAATGGAAGTTGGATTTCAATAAGAAAAATGTTTTTGGTAAGATCATATTTGGAAATATATTTAAAAGAAGAAAGTAGATAATATTTGTAAATAGTATAATTTGGTTGCTGTTGATTACTACTTCATATAACTCTCCAGTTTTACACTATATATTTTCCTTCTAAATTGACATTTAACACAGTTGAAATAACTGTGGCTTTTAAAATACACTGTAAAATAGTATATTTTCTTCTGAAAATTCTAAATATTTGGACAAACCTATAACAGGTCTTTAAAATGAATACAAGAAAAGAATATATGGGCTCACTGTAACCCCATTCTAGACATAGTTGTCTTCTCATGCAGTGCCAGCATTATCCCTGATAAAGAATGGTGACAGTGAGAGTGAACCCATTTGGTCATATTAGGTGCTGAGTCACCAGGACGGTCTTCTTTTGGATAGCTCCTCCATCAATGACTCCTCTTTTGATCTAAGATAGATAGTCTGCATGATTCACAAAAAGCTCCACAACATTGCCAGGACTGAAATGGAAAAACTGCGAGTCAATGGAGGACCTCCTCCATCCTCAGCAGCAGGATCTGCTAGCAGGTGAATCTTTGTCAGACTTCACTGTGTTGACAGTTTTCTCGCTGAAAATAGAGCTCACAGACTGGACAAGACTGGCTTCCTTAGGAGCTTCTTGTGCTAAGGACTCTCTTATTTTCCCCTCTCCTGTGCTGAAATTGCAGTTCTCAACCCCAGCATCTGTTTTTTGTCCGTTTTGTTTTTTACATGAATTATGGAGATCTGAACTCATTCCATCAGGCACTAGGCAAGTTCCTGAGTGACTCATCGCTGCTGGTTCCTATATGTCTATTCTTAAACCTCTCACAAGAACAGTCCAACTTCAGCTGTCTACACGTGTAGGTGAGTTTAGGACACCTTCAACCTTTCACTGTCTTGAAGTCTTCCTTGAATGCTTTTATACAAATGAGATTTCTTGGTAGCTTATGGTGCCTTTTAGAAGATTTATTCTCATAATTCACAGGTCTCTCACCCACCATTTTGTTTTGTCCCCTTTCACTTTAAGATAATCCTGTCAAAACCAAAAGAGTTTTAATTTTCCCACTTTCAAATAACGTAGGGAACTCTTTTCTTGAGTCCGGGGTGGGCATGCTGCACTTAAGAATATCAACTTATAGTGGAAACACTGAACTAAGACTCAGCACTAGATGCAAGTAGGTATCTTGGTATAGAAGAATGACTAGCATCTGCATGATTCCCTATATTCTAAAGCATTTTTGCATTAAAATTTTAGTATCCTCAATCAGAAGAAATGATTCAAAGAATAGGCAAATGCACTGATTCTTTACAGAGACATGTTAACATTTCTGCAGAATCTTACCAAAAAGCACACGTTTTATTTAAAGTGAGAGTCATAATTTTCACTACTAAATTGCAAGGACCAGTGAAGTCCTTTCATTGCTTAAAATGGTTTAACATTTTAAAAATTAACTAATTAAGATGTAGCAGGGATATTTTGACAACTTTTTCTTCCTGTAAGGTAAATTTTATCAATGGTATAGCAGTTGCTACGTGTTCAGTAATGTTTAGGTTAGAACTACTATGTAAATTTGAAATAAGTTTAAAGTCCAGCAATGCTGTTAAACACATTTATAATTGTCATGATTATTATTTTAGTCATCCTTGAAATTGAATCCAGGGCTTTTCAGAAAGCAATCCTGCACTTTATCAGCCTGTAGTTTTGATTTTGTTTTGTTTTGTTTTGTCTTTTTCACAGACAGACACACATAGCCCAGGCTATCTTACTCTCAATGGTCTCTTGCCACAGGCTCCGAGGAGAGGAGATAGTACTTGTAAACTACCACCCTCAGCCTCCCTTGGATTTGAAGCAAAAATAACAATAAAAATTAAATGAAAAGAGCAGCATTAACTGACATTTAAAGAACTATAGAAAGTAGGAGCCTGATGACATGAGCTTTGAATCTGACTTCAAAGCCTGTGTCTGGACAATGCCCTTTTCCATGCCCTCAGTTGCCTCTCACCCCCTCCATTTATGTAGCCAATTTCCAAGCAATAGAAGTATAGATCAAAGGCAGGGAAAGGTCTGTTCTTCCTTGACTTATCTCCTCTTGCTTCCATGCTTTGCTTTGGAGCCACTATGGACTGTTCCATTTCTCATTTTGCTGAATAGAGGAGTTCATAGTTTTCTGAAGGATCAGCTTTTTTTTTTTTTTTTGTCAGATAATTCAGACCACAGACGCAAATAAGGAAATGAGAAGAAAACTCTGCCCTGAATCTTTCACTTTGTTACACACCAGCTGATAATTCTGGCTTTTAGTGACGAAAGTGGTCTGTTGAACTTAGTTACAAAATATTTTCTTTCTTTTGATAGGGAATGATAAGCTACCAAACAAGGTTCAGATTCCCAGGCAAGCAGCAGGAGATTGACATTAGTTTTCCTTCTTTGCAAGCTACACTTTGGGAATGAGGAAAGAGTGTTTCTCAATGATACTCTTACAAATCATGATTGTTTCTTTTTATGTCAGTACTCAAAAGAAATCCTGGAAATGATAGCTTTACAGATTTAGGAAATAATGAACAGAGCCTCCAAGAGAGGGGTCTCCGGGGTAATGTTTGCTCACTTCAATGATGGCATTTGACAGCGGGTTTTGTTTAGCATGAGGTTTCCTTGGCAACTCTTTCATTGGAAAATAAGAACTGATAGAAAAGTGCTGAAATATTCCTTTTCATTGAGAGAGAACTGGTGATATTTCCTGTATTCTTTATGTATTTATCACTGCTCCTTTTACATGTGATACAATCACTTGTCAGAATAAATCACTTATCTAAAACTAATTTCTGCAAGAACAGCTATATGTATAAAATCTGAGGTGATTCAGGAAATGTGTTGGCTTTGCTTCCTTATTTTGACATGCCTGATTCTTCTTCAGGATTTGAGGTGTCATGCTAAGAATGGAATGTAACACTTCCCCTACTCCCAATTGCAAGTACATTGATACAGAAAATAATTTTATCATTGCTGTAGTATATATTCCAAATAATGACTATGAAATGAATGTGTGAAAGAAAGAAGCGTGTATTTTTAACACAATAATCAGCTAGTTTTCATACAAAGGAAAAAACAACAGAAGATTAATATGTTTAGTGAATAGTGAACACGTGTCACAGCATGAAAGATGTCACTATTTTGTTGTCAACATTAGTGGCTTTTCAGGGACACCAATGCAGAAAATAACAATAAATGATCATTTATAGCGTATATAAATTCATCCTTGAAGACCTACTCATCTCATTATTTGCATATGTGAGTACCTGCCATTATGTATGTCCAGTACATGTTTGTCTGGTTCCCATGGTAGCTAGAAGAGGGAATTGAATCCCCTGTTACCTGTTTATTGGAGCTGCTGCAAACTAAACCCTGAGCCTTTCCAAGATCAGTAAGTGTCCATAACTTTGAGCTGTGTTTCTGGGCTCCTACTTCTATTTTTAACAAAATATTTCTTAATGAATATACTTACTGATGCCTGAAAGAGACCAGCTTGCAAGGTATCTAGAGGGCTGGCCACCATGCACAAACTCTCTCTCTCTTTTTTTTTTTTTTAGGGATTGCTGTTTTTTTTATTATTCGATATATTTTTTATTTACATTTCAAATGATTTCCACTTTTCTAGACACCCACTCCCCGAAACAACTGCAAGCCCCCTTCTCTCCCCCTGTCCTCCCACCCACCCCTTCCCACTTCCCCTTTCTGGTTTTGCCAAATACTGCTTCACTGAGTTTTTCCAGAACATGGGGCCACTCTTCCTTTCTTCTTGTACCTCATTTGATGTGTAGATTATGTTTTGGGTATTCCACTTTTCTAGGGTAATATCCACTTATTAGTGAGTGCATACCATGATTCACCTTTTGAGTCTGGGTTACCTCACTTAGTATGATGTTCTCTAGCTCCAACCATTTGCCTAAAAATTTCATGAATTCATTGTTTCTAATGGCTGAATACTACTCCATTGTGTAGATATACCACATTTTTTGCATCCACTCTTCTGTTGAGGGATACCTGGGTTCTTTCCAGCATCTGGCAAGTATAAATAGGGATGCTATGAACATAGTAGAGCATGTGTCCTTATTACATGGTGAGGAATCCTCTGGGTATATGCTCAGGAGTGGTATAGCAGGATCTTCTGGAAGTGAGGTGCCCAGGTTTCAGAGGAACTGCCAGACTGATTTCCAGAGTGGTTGTACCAATTTGCAACCCCACCAGCAGTGGAGGAGTGTTCCTCTTTCTCCACACCCTCTCCAACACCTGCTGTCTCCTGAATTTTTAATCTTAGCCATTTTAACTATATTGATTCTACCGATCCATGAGCATGGGAGGTTTTCCCATTTTTTGAGGTCGTCTTCCATTTCCTTCATTAGAGTCTTGAAGTTCTTGTCATACAGATCTTTCACATGTTTGGTAAGAGTCACCCCAAGATCCTTTATACTGTTTGTGGCTATTGTGAAGGGGATCATTTCCCTAATTTCTTTCTCAGCCTGCTTATCCTTTGAGTATAGGAAGGCCACTGATTTGCTTGAGTTGATTTTATAACCTGCCATTTTGCTGAAGTTGTTTATCAGCTGTAGGAGTTCTCTAGTGGAGTTTTTTGAGTCACTTAGGTAGACTATCATGCCATCTGCAAATAATGATAGTTTGACTTCTTCCTTTCCAATTTGTATCCCTTTGACATCCTTATGTTTTTGAATTGCCCGAGCTAGTACCTCAAGTACAATATTGAAAAGATACGGAGAAAGGGGGCAGCCCTGTCTAGTCCCTGATTTTAGTGGGATTGCTTCAAGTTTCTCCCCATTTAGTTTGATGCTGGCTAACGGTTTGCTGTATATTGCTTTTACTATGTTTAGGTATGGGCCTTGAATTCTTGTTCTTTCCAAGACTTTAAGCATGAAAGGATGCTGAATTTTGTCAAATGCTTTTTCAGCATCCAATGAAATGACCATGTGGTTTTTTTCTTTGAGTTTGTTCATGTAGTGGATTGCATTGATGGATTTCCGTATATTGAACCAACCCTGCATTCCCGGGATAAAGCCTACTTGATCATGGTGGATGATTGTTTTGATGTGTTCTTGGATTTGGTTGGCAAGAATTTTATTGAGTATTTTTGCATCGATGTTCATAAGGGAAATTGGTCTGAATTTCTCTTTCTTTGCTGGATCTTGGTGTGGTTTTGGTATCAGCATAATTGTGGCTTCGTAGAAGGAATTGGGTAGTGTTCCTTCTGTTTCTATTTTTTGGAATAGTTTGAAGAGTATTGGTGTTAACTCTTCTTTGAAGGTCTGATAGAATTCTGCACTGAAACCATCTGGTCCTGTGCTTTTTATGGTTGGAAGACTTTCTATGACTCCTTCTATTTCTTTAGGCATTATGGGACTATTTAGATGATCTATTTGGTCCTGATTTAATTTTGGTATTTGGTATCTGTCAAGGAAATTGTCCTTCCTCCAGATTCTCCAGTTTTGTTGAGTACAGACTCTTGTAGTAGGATCTGATGATTTTTTGGATTTCCTCAGTTTCTGTTGTTATATCTCCCTTTTCATTTCTAAGTTTGTTAATTTGGATACTTTCTCTGTGCCCTTTGGTCATTCTGGCTAAGGGTTTATCTATCTTGTTGATTTTCTCAAAGAACCAGCTCCTGGTTTTGTTGATTCTTTGTATGGTTCTCTTTGTTTCTACTTGATTGATTTCGGCCCTGAGTTTGATGATTTCCTGCCTTCTACTCCTCCTGGGTGAAATAACTTCTTTTTGTTCCAGGGCTTTCAGGTGTGCCATTAAGCTGGTAATGTATGCTCTCTCCATTTTTTTTTTTTTTTTTTTTTTTTTAGGCACTCAGGGCTAAGAGTTTTCCTCTTAGCAGTGCTTTCATTGTGTCCCATAGATTTAGGTATGTTGTGTCTTCACTTTCATTTTGTTCTAAAAAGTCTTTAATTTCTTTCTTTATTACTTCCTTGACCAAGGTATCATTGAGAAGAATACTGTTCAGTTTCCATGTGTATGTGGGTTTTCTGTTGTTTTTGTTGCTATTGAAGACCACTTTTACTCCATAGTGATCTGATAGGAGGCATGGGATTAGTTTGATCTTCTTATATTTGTTGAGGTCTGTCTTGTGACCAATTATATGGTCGATTTTGGAGAAGGTACCAAGAGGTGCTGAGAAAAAGGTATATTCTTTTGCTTTAGGATAGAATGTTCTATATATATCTGTTAAATCTAATTGGTCCAAAGCTTCAATTAGTTTCATTGTGTCCCTGTTTAGTTTCTGTTTTCCTGATCGGTCCATTGAGGAAAGTGCAGTGTTGAAGTCACCCACAATTATTGTGTTAGGTGCAATGTGTGCTTTGAGCTTTAATAAAGTTTCTTTTACGAAAGAGGGTGCCCTTGCATTTGGAGCATAGATTGTTCAGGATTGAGAGTTCTTCTTGTTGTATTTTTCCTTTGACCAGCAAGAAGTGTCCCTCCAAGTCTCTTTTGATGATTTTGGGTTGAAAGTCAATTTTATCTGATATTAAAATGGCTACTCCAGCTTGTTTCCTGAGACCATTTGCTTGTAAAATTGTCTTCCAGCCTTTTACTCTAAGGTAGTCTTTGTCTTTGACTCTTAGGTGTGTTTCCTATAAGCAGCAAAATGTAGCGTCCTGTTTACATATCCAGTCAGTTAGTCTATGGCTTTTTATTGGGGCATTGAGTCCATTGATGTTAAGAGATATTAAGGAATAGTGATTGCTACTTCCTGTCATTTTTGATGTTATTTTTTAAATTTGATTGTTTAACCTCTTTTGGGTTTGATGAAAGGTTACTATCTTGTTTTTTCCAGGGTGAAGTTTCCCTCCTTGTATTGGTGTTTTCCTCCTATTATCCTTTGTAGGACTGGGTTTGTGGATAGATATTGGGTAAACTTGGTTTTGTCATGGAATATCTTAGTTTCTCCATCTACAGTGATTAAGAGTTTTGCTGGATATAGTAGTTTTGGCTGGCATTTGTGTTCTCTTAGAGTCTGCATGAGATCTGCCCATGATCTTCTAGCCTTCATAGTCTCAGGTGAAAAGCCTGCTGTGATTCTGATAGGTCTTCCTTTATATGTTACTTGGCCTTTTCCTCTTACTTCCTTTAATATTCTTTCTTTGTTTAGAACATTTGGTGTTCTGATTATTATGTGATGGGAAGTATTTCTGTTCTGGTTCAGTCTGTTTGAAGTTCTGTAGGCTTCTTGTATATTCATGTGCATCTCTCTCTTTAAGTTAGGGAAGTTTTCTTCCATAATTTTATTGAAGATATTTGCTGGCCCTTTAAGTTGTAAATCTTCACTCTCATCTATGCCTATAATCCTTAGGTTTGGTCTTCTCATTGTGTCCTGCATTTCCTGGATATTTTGGGTTACAAGCTTTTTGCATTTTGCATTTTAACTGTTCAGTCCATGGTTTCTATGGTTTCTTCAGCATCTGAGATTCTTTCTTCTATCTCTTGTATTCTGTTGTTGATATTTGCATCTATGTCCCCTGATTTCTTCCCAAGGCTTTCTATCTCCAAAGTTGTCTCCCATTGAGTTTTCTTAGTTGTTTCTACTTCTGATTTTAGATCCTGTATGGTTTTGCTTAGCTCCTTCTCTTGATTGTTTGTTCTTTCCTGTAATTCTTTAAGAGAATTTTTTGTGTTTCCTCTTTCATGACCTCAGCCTGTTGACCAAAGTTCTCCTGTATTTCTTTAAGTGTTTTTTGTGTTTCCTCATTATTGGCTTTTGTATTCTCCTGGATTTCTTTCAATGATTTTTGTGTTTCCCTTGCAAGGGCTTCTAACTTTTGATCCATTTTCTCCTGAATTTCTTTAAGTATGTCCTTCATGTGTTCCTGTACCAACATCATGACCAGTGATTTTAAATCCAAATCTTGTTTTACTGGTGTGATGGGGTATCTCCTTTACATGCTGGTAAAGGAGAATTGGGTTTAGATGTTGCCATATAGCCTTGATTTCTGTTGGTGACGTTCCTGTGTTTGCCTTTTGCCATCTAGTTCTCACTGGTGTTAGTTGGTCTTGTCAATGGTGGACTCACCAGTGCAAACTGCCCCTTCCCAGGTGGCCTCTGGTGCACAGCTGACCTCCTGCACTGCCTGGAGACAGGGTGCTGTTGCCCAGGCTATTCAGATCCTGAAGCAGGCACCTGAAGGCCCCTGCTGGGGCCTGCTGGATTCACTGGAGCACAGTGACTTCTCCCCGCTGGCCGCCTGGAAGCCCCTCTTGCCTCTTGCAGGACCTGGAGATGTGGTGTTGCCGCCCATGCTGATCTGGATCCAGAAGTGGAGAGGTCTCGCACAAACCCTCTTAAGTGGAAACCTGTTTATCATGATTTAATCATATTCAGCTACTTCTCAATTTTATCAGCTGATTCACCATGTTGATGGAATTTCAGAACCATACAGAGAACATGACTCCCACATGTCTATGAGGCAGTTTCTAGATTTGGTTAATTGTAGGGTCATCACACACTAAATGCCATAGCACTGTGACATGGGCTGGAGCTCTGGACTTAATAAAAGAAACAAAGTGAGCTGAGTTCCTGCATTTATTTCTGTTACTGTGAACAGAACAAAGCAACCACCTGTTCTCCTACAGCCATGACTTCCACTGCAACTTCTAATTCAGTCTCCTTAAATTGCTTATTCTGAGCATTTTATCATATCAGTGAGAAAAGAATCACCCCTTTGATGTTTAATCAAATGATATAATATGCATATATGGAACATAATAATGAAATATCTCCTCTGTATTCTCAAGATATGCTAACCAAGAAAAATGTCAAAAATCTTAAAAGAAATTAAAATGTTAATAAAATTATGTATATTTTTCCTGTGAAATTTTGATAATTATTTTGGAAAATTCAATAACCTGTGTCATTTGTAATAGGCAATTTCTAATCAGATATGAATATTTTGGACAAAAATGTAAGCTAACTTACATTGAGACCTTTAATTCTTAGTTTTTCATTTAAGTTTGGAATAGCTGTTCTGAAGTCTAATTAGCATTACAGACACAAGCATAGCATGCATGTGTCTGTAATTGCAATTATTGATCACCCCAAACTATTTTCACAGCATGCACATACTTAATTCTCCTTCCCTACTTCTTGAGAAAATATGCATATGCCACCTCAGCACAGATGAAATTCCATCCTAAAAATTTCATGTAAAGAGATGTAAGGCTCACATTTTTGTTTGGCATCTTTCTGAGAACACAATCATTTTGACATTCATTATGATTCTGTGTGCAACAGTTAAATATTCATTTTTGACTGCCTCTAAATATTGTTTTGGTGAAGAGTAGGTCTACATTGTATTGTTGGTTTATGTTGTTTCAGGATTTATTCTTGTAAATTAGCCTAACTGAACATGCAGATGAAGCTTATATAAGTCCTATGCTATGAATATTCCTAAGCAGCTATAACTGGAGTGTATGATTTATTGGAATTTGAAATTTAAAGAAAATTCTTAATAAACACATTTTATATTTTTAAAGGAACGCATGTATTTCTATCCCTTATATTCTTGCTAATATTTAGTAAAACATGGGTTTTTAATATTACCTCTTCTAATTAGATGTAATAGGTGTTCTTGGTCATTAATGGCAGTGAGACAAAATATCTTCTGCTTATTTCTGTTTGTACATTTATCATAAAATAATAGTCAATATTTATGCCTGCTTTATAATTGATCTTGCTCTTATTAATGAATTATATTTGATGATATGTAGTGATATCACTACCCTCTTTCCTATCTTCAATCTCTTTCAAATCTCCAACTCTTCCATGATTCATGGGCTCTTAACTCTTTAACCATTATTCACACACACACACTCACACACACACACACACACACACACACCACATAGCCAAATACTTGTCCATATTATTTGCTGAGTCCATTTAATCTTTCTGGTATATCTACGCCTTTAAAGCTGACAACTTGTTGTGAAGATGAGTGCCGGCGGCAATTAAGAACTTCTGAGAAGGAGAGAATTAGTCTTCCCCAGGGATGAGCTCCCTAATTAGTTATTCATGAGTTTTACACACTCCAGATTTAAAATGATCATATTTAGGTTACAATGTTTTTCTTTCAGTCTTTAGTGTATCTTTTTCATTTAACTTTAATGAAAAAAATAAAAAAAAATTTCATTAAATTTTTAATTTAAAAAATAAGGTTATTATAATAGAATAAAATTTTATTATTCTTAATAATAAGGAATTTTGTTTTGATGGAGTATAACATGCTCTGTCCTTGCTGTAAACATTCATGATTTTAATACTATTTTTAAATAAATTTGTCAGGGTCTAGAAAGATAACATGACAGAGAGGAGCAGTGGCTGCTGTTTCAGAAGACCCACGTTTCATTTGCAGACCCTAATGGCAGTTCACAACCTTCCTTCCCAGTGGATCTGACACAGTATTCAAGCCTCTGTGGGTACTGTGTAAAGCACACATATACATAAAGCAAAAATAAAGGAAAGATTTTAAAAAGATGTCTATCTAATGTACCACATGTGTCATTCAAAAATGTTTTATATGGTTGTACTTTCAGCTATATAAATTTTTGTGTAAATTTATATTGATGTAAACTATTGATAACATTTAGTTTATGCATAAAGTTCACCGTTTTAAGTAAAATTTACTGAATATATTATTGATTCTTGGCTAAATTACATTTGTTCCTGTCTGGGTTGAATGACTTGGGTTTAGAAATTCGAATTTGCTTCACTCCTTAAGTGTCTGAAATAAGAAGTTGCCTATTCTCCATTGTTCCTTATTTGCCTTCCTGAAGTAAAATCATTTTTACTGCTAATTTTGTCTTATTTTTCAGTTGGTTTATTTATTCAATGTGTTTTGAATAATTTATTTTATAGTAGCCTTCTAATTTTCTACCCAAAACAGATAGTGGATTTGGGGGCATTTTTTTTCTAATTTATAGATACATTTGTGTAGAGGTAACTTTACCAGTATTAGACTTCCATGAATGGCATATATCTGTTCATTCAGCTATATACTACTATTTCACAGCTATGGGTTTCAAATTGAAGAAGGGTGATACTTAGCCATAGAGAATTCCTGTAATTTAATAACTATCCATATCTGAGGTGAGTGAAACATGAGATATATTATGATATCTGATGTAATGAGTCCTGAGATTTTGAAATCACAAAGAGCACATAAGCCTTGGAGTATAAACAGTTTCCCTTTCCCCTCTGTGCTGCAGTCAAACCACTGCTGCTTGAAGACAATAAAAATGGTTTGTACTGATGGTGAGTGAAGAAGGCAGAAATAATGTTGGATATGGCATTGATGCTGCCTCCTGTGTCAACATGATCAAACAAATAGTAACTCAGTGATCAAGAAATACTGAGTATGTGACTAGCTCCAAAAAAAAAAAAAATCACAGAAAATAGGAAGCATAAAAATTGTTGCAAGTTCAAGGGGACTATATTTTTTAACAACTCATTTCCAGTGCAGGAGTCAGATGCATACAAAACAATTTTCCTGAGTAAAAAATGGATTAGTTCCAACAATTAAGAAATATCTATCTCTAGTATATCAGTTTGAGTTATGGAAACTTTTCTAAATTTGTCATTTATTGTTTGATTACTCAATCAGGTAATAGATGTTGCCATCTTTGGGGAAAACAAAGCAGTACCAACAACAAATAGTGTCTGCAGAAGTGCGAGCTGAATTAGGAAGTAAACTCATGCACAATGACTAATGCAGTAACCCTATCTCAAAACAAACAAAAGCGAACAGCAAGGAAAAAAGTTAAACCTATCACAGACGTTACTTATTATTGAGGAATTGCAATTATTCTGTGGAAATCTGTTTCTGCAGATCAAGGGGATAGTCACTGGGGGTGGAGATTTGTCTCAACCATTGAGAGCACTTGCTACTGTACCAAGGGATCTGGGTTCAGTTTCTAGCACACACATGGCAATCACACAGAGCTGTATGCCTAGTCTCAGGAACTCTAAGATCCTCTTCTGGGCATCATCCATATGTAAACTTGCACATGCAAACATACACACACACACACACACACACACACACACACACTAATACACATAAGTTAAAATTTAATAAATATTTAAAAACTGATAATCACTTTAAATCACTGATTTAAAACATTCATTTTTACTAACTCGTTTGTGTGTGTGTGTGTGTGTGTTTTATATTAGCCCTGTTAGGTATACAAAAGATACTCTCCCATTGTTTATGTTTGTCTTTCCTTTAATAATTGTTTTATTAAAGGATTTACAAGTTATTTTACATGATGTGGGAGATGAGAATTGGTCGTCTGCAAGAACATTAGGCACTCTTTTTGTTTGTTTTGTTTTTTTTAAGACAGGGCTTCTACATATAGCTCTGGCTATCTTGGCACTTGTTCTATAGACCAGACTAGTCTGGAACTCAGAGAACTTGCATGACTCTGCCTCCTAAGTGCTAGGATGAAAAGTATGTGCAACCAAGCCCAGTTAGTGACAAACACTCTTTTTTTTTTTTAAATTTTATTGAATATAATCTCCATTTACATGTCCAATGGTAAAACCTTTCCAATATTTCCCCCTCCTCCAAGACCCCCAACCCCTCCTCCCACCCCCTGCCTCCTTGTATATACCCCTCCACTGGACCCACTCCCACCTCCCCCCTTTGATTTCCCTTTGTTGGGGCATCTATTGAGCCTTTAATGACCAAGGACCACTCCTCCCACTGATGCAAAACAAGGCATTCCTCTGCCACATTTTTGGCTGGAACCACGTGTACCACTTGGTTGATGGTTTAGTCCCTGGGAGTCCTGGGACGTCTGGGTAGCCTACATCATTGTTTTTCCCAAGGGGCTCTAAACTCTTAACTGCATAGTCATTTCTCCAGTCCCTTGAGTTGATTTTTATACAGATCAATAAGGATTACATTTTATTCTTCTATCTGTTGTTGAAAAGGATCTCTTTTCCACAGTATGTGCAACTGGCATGTTTATCAAGAATAAGATGGCTACACTTACCTGAACTTATTTCTGGATCTTCTGTTGTGTTCTCTTAGTTATGAATGTTCTCTCAGTGCTAATATCATGTGAATCTTTTTTTTAACTATGACTCTAGAGTATTTTTGAAAACAGACTCTGTGATGCCCCAGTAATTTTTCTCAGACTTGCAATCTTAGTGGCTTTCTTATTATATGTATGCCCTGTGCCTTAGTTAGGGTTTACACTGTTATAACAAAACACCATGACCAAAAAGGAAATTGAGAAGAAAGGAATTTATTTGGCTTACACTTCTATATTGTTCTTCATTGAAGGAAGTCAGGACAGGAACTCAAACAGGGCAGAATCCTGGAGCCAGGAACTGATTAAGAAGCCATGGAGGGGTGTTGCTTTCTGGCTATCTCCCCATGGCTTGTTAGGCCTGCTTTCTTTGAAAACCTAGAACACCACCCACCGTGATCTGGGCCCTCCCCGAAAAATCACTAATTGAGACAATGCCTTACAGCTGGATCTCATAAAGGAATTTCTTCAGCTGGGCTTCCTTCTCTGATGATTGTATCAAGTTAACACACAAAACCAGCTAGAATAGCCTGTTAATTTAATATATTAAATTTGTTTTTTTTATTTTTTTTTATTTTTTTATTGTTATTTTTTTTATTCGATATAATTTATTTACATTTCAAATAATTTCCCCTTTTCTAGCCCCCCCCACTCCCCGAAAGTCCCGTAAGCCCCCTTCTCTTCCCCTGTCCTCCCTCCCACCCCTTCCCAGTTCCCCGTTCTGGTTTTGCCAAATACTGTTTCACTGAGTCTTTCCAGAACCAGGGACCACTCCTGCTTTCTTCTTGTATCTCATTTGATGTGTGGATTATGTTTTGGGTATTCCAGTTTTCTAGGTTAATAACCACTTATTAGTGAGTGCATACCATGATTCACCTTTGTATCCTGTCATTTTGCCCAATATGTTTATCAGTTCTAACAGTATTTTGGTGGAATTCTTTTTTATGAGTTTGAGGTAAGACACTTATACTTTGCTCAAATACTATCTTGTTAGTAAGCTTTCTCATCCTTACTTAAGAGTCAAACCCAATATTTGCATTTGGAATCTTTTTTTTCCACTTTTTTTTTCTGATTTTTCCATTGTCACAAAATGTTGATTACATTCTAACAAGATGATAATTGGCATTACTGTATTATTGTTAACTACTATCTCCTTATTGTTAGAATATAATATTCAGAGGGCATCGTAGCACTTTTAGGGGATACATACAGAACTGTTACTTATTGCAGATAGATAGCACCCCATACAGACAGAAATATTAAAGAAAATATACTGATGAGGTCCATGTTAGGCACCTTGATGAGCTAGTGATTTAACTACTGTTAATTAGAAAAGCATCAGTTAATCCAAGGCAGCCATACCACAATGAAAACCCTCAAGTAATTAAGAGTCAGTTTCAGCACTGAAAATTCCACCCACAGCCTGACACACAGACAGAACCTACCCTACTGAAGAAAGGAGTCAGAAACTTTTCCAAAAGTTCACATTTTCCAAGGATGGATGCGGCTTAGTTTTCCTGAGCATAGTAAGCCCTATGAGGTACTCATTTTCATGAAGAGGATGCTCATCAACCACTTCTCATTTCGGTTTCCTTCACAATAGCAGTAGTTGTTTCCAACTGTAGGAAACATCTATTCACACAACACAAAAGCAGTAGTTTTCTTTTATTGATATGTCTATAGCTCATAGAAACTTCTCAGTCTGCCATTTTATAGCTACTGTCTGGCTCATTATAGTTGGTGTGGTACCAATTAATATTTTGCAAGAATTCAGAAACTCTCAAATTATAAGCCATGTGGAAAATTATAAGACAAGAGAGCTGTATTTTTTGTTGAAAGATGATATTAGACAAATAGAACTGAAAAAATAAGCCATTATTTCCCATTATTATCCCAACAACAAAACAAATAAAGGGGTCCTCCAGAGCCAAGTACTTAATAATAAAACAAGATAAGGGATCAAGGACAGTTTTAGATACAAATGCCTAATGAGCTTTCAATGTCACATTAATTAAAGTCATGCAAATACTAAAAGTTATTAAAGGCAGCCACTAATTTTGTCAATGGCAGTCGATAAATGGAAGTTTCTTCAGTACCTTAGGGGAGCTGAGAAAGCCCTGACTTAATGTGTAAGTGACAGAGTCCACAGTGGACTTATATTACTGACATGGGCAAGGCCATATCAAAGACCAATGTTTTAGGCCTTTTGGGAATTAGGAAAGCGTTCCGCATATAGAATGCTTTGCTCAGAATTGGCAAAGCTTTCCAGTGGTCTCAATGAATGTTGGCAGTGTACTTTAACAACTAACAAAGATTTCTCCTCCTGGATGTTTTGAGGCTGAAAGTACTCACTTATACCACCCACCCCCAACATGCATTGTATATAACTAACAAGCTGAATTTCTAGGTTGTTGCAGTAGGTAGACTCCATCTGAGTGTGTATACACTAAGGAATACCAGCTTTTCTGTTTGTATGTGTCTTGGCATCTGGTTCATTCTTCATTCCATCTCTCCCTTATTCAGGTTGAAACACCAAGCTATGTGGGACTCGATCCCTAACTGATTATAATTTAGTGGCACTAAATTTCAAAATTGATATTTTCTCTTCTTCACTAAAAGCTATTTGTGGCGATCCATCCAGAGAGTTAATACTGTCCTTGGAGCATCTTGATACTGTGGTTCAGGTGACTCTGAGGTAATTCTTCAGGTCTTTGAGAAGCATGCTTCTAATTTTTACATTATTCTCTATAAAGTACATTATCATGGATCTAAAGTTCATACTCACTAATAATCCAGTATGAAATACTGGATGTAGCAACTAATTTTACATTAGAGCTTAAGCTGCTGGGAGCAATAGAATGCAAATTCATACCGTGGTTTCATGCTTCCTCTGTGCCATGAAGGAGACAGGAGTCACTGCATTTGCATCCAAGGGCTATCGTGCTGTTAGGCGTGGAGCTCATGCATGCATTTTTTAGGATATAGCATTTTCTGCATAATTATTTAAATTTGAATACTACATTCCCTTAAAAATTTAGATGTGCTATATCAAAAAAAATGCTATTAAAGTCATCTGAAGTTATAAACCTAAGTGGTTAATAAGCCTGATGTTCTGCTAAAGACTGATTCAGGGTTATTCATCATTGGATTTTTTGGAATAATTGTTAATCCTGTGGTTTGTTATGGATTGAATGTGCAATGTTTCCCAATAAATTCTCATGTTTAGTACTTTATCCTCAGTGGCTGTAGGCTGTTTTGAAGTTTTTTGACTCACCAGGACAATCAGCCTACTGGGAAGAAATACTTTACTGGACGGAAATTCTTAGGAATTATACATTTCCTTACAGCCAGGTTCTCCTTTTGTGTTTTCCTAATCACAGCAAACTAAAGTAGCCAGTGTTCCACATGTTTGCACCTCCCTGATGTTTGTGCTGAGTCATAAGTGACATGTAAACTGATGTCCCTGAAACCCTGAGTCAGCAATCAGCAATCTTTCTTTGAAGGGTTTTTTTTTCCCTTTGTTTGCACAGGAATTTTATTTTCACAGCATTAGAAACAGTAAATAATATTAAATAAGTTTTAAAATATAAGTTAAATTGTGGAGCAACACCAATCATAGTAAATTCATTTCCTTTCCCAGGAGAGTTCTCTAATTGATAAACTATTTCATGCAATATATCTCCTTTATCAATATGACTGGGAGGCCCCTATGAAAAAACCACAAGTTTGATTTGCTGAATTTATTTTTACATTGTGAAAACTCCCTCCATTTTTAGGACTTTTGGATGGCATAAGACAAAGCAAAAAAAAATACAACATTTTAATTTGTATATATCAAAATGACATAGAATGTCTTATTAGAAAGTGCTTCTGATATCATTCATACATTAGTCTTGTATCTGGTTAGATAACATGGACTTTCATGCTTTAACAATCCCAATTAGGAAGCACTTGGAATAAAAGTGAGACTTCAGTCCTATGATTCTTGTTCCACTAAAATATAAATACTGTGTCTGCACAGGGGTGGCTGTAGCAGTTTCAGAGACAGCTAGGTCTACTCAGCAGTGGTACACACAGAGATAGCTGCAGTACAAGCCATTGATTGCCTCCCCAGAGAGCTGCAGGATATATACCATAGTTTTGGACACACATCAAAGTGGCTCTGAGAGGTAACACACCTAATCCTATGTGGAGAAGCAGACACTCAGTCAGGTCTGCCAGCAAGGCAGGAGTGTCATGGTTCCTAGTGGAAGCTGCCAGACAAGATTCTACAAGGAGAGTAAAGACCCTAACTGGGCAAATCCCACCCCTACTGCATACTGAGCTAAATCAATCAAATCTTAGAAATTTTATTGTTTATAAATCTATACTGCTCTTTCATACCTGTGATTACTGAAAAGTACATTACTTAGTTCAATTTTAGCTTTGTATTAATAAGTTAATGACATTAATTTAAAGAACGATATTTATCTTTCATATATATGGAGATAATTTGATGTACTCTTTGAGAGCGTTTTAAAACCCTTACAACACTAATTAAATACAGGGTATAAGATGACTCAGAAATGCAATACTGTTTTATGTATTGATATCTCAGGGTAAGCAGGAGAGAATACCCATTTGAATTAACTTAGATTGGTGATAAAATTAATTTGCCTTATTATTAGTAATTGAGAACCTCAGTGGTGTTCAAACTTCTTAGACTATAGTCAGAATCTGCCCCAATTCAAAGTGTATTTTACAGGTCAATAAAATAAATGAAAATTTAAAACTTTCTAATGAAATCCATGGAAATGAGCATAGTAAGCCCACTGGAAACTACTCATTTCTAGAGTAAAGGAGATAGCAAGATATATCAGTCATGCAGGTTAGATACCTAAGGATTCTTATTAGTCTCTTCTTCCAACTGCCATTTAATAAATGAATGATACAGAAATTTTTGATTATCGTTCATCTCTCTCATTAGCTATGTCTGTGAAAGAGACTGAAATATGTACATATGTGTGTGTGTGTGTGTGTGTGTATTCCAACTTCTTACTCCAACTTCTTTTCTCTACATTTAGACATTGAAAACAGAACAGAGCCCAGGTCAGATTTTCATGTTATATCATTTCGAAAAATAGATGGCTGAATAAAGATTCACATAGACTAAGAGGTGTATTTCCACAGCAATCTGTGTAGACTATGGATTGATTTTTCCTTGACCCTTTCTGAAACACATGAAGACATGATTTGATGAGGCACAATCTTTCTTCACCTTGGCGTGTCTGGAAGTGTCAGCATCACTCTCAACCCATCTTCTATCATAGAGATCTGAGTAGTCATTTGGGGGAGTTTTCAATCTTGTTCCTTTGCTCAAGTCTCAGCCATAATATTGCTGGATGTGTGTGTGTGTGTGTGTGTGTGTGTGTGTGTGTGTGTGCGTGCACATACACACATGTATTCACGGGCTCAGGTGTAAGTATATATATGTATTGGCAAACTTGCAATCATGCACACATAACTTCAAATGGACAATGCAGGCAGTCTGCTTTCCTCATCCTGGGGGTCCCAGGATTTAAACTCAACCTTTGTGGCAACTGTCTTTATGTACCAAGTGTCACTGGTCGCCTGGATCATAAAACATTGGACAATTTAAAGCAAGAACACAACTAAGAGCAGCTGCAGATCTCTTTGTCATTTCATATTATGCTCCTTAATTAAGACATTGATTTCTAATATGAATCAAAAGCTTGAAAGAATCTGTATAAAATCCTTTAAGATGATTTGAAAGAATATACTTCTGCTTTTATAACCTCCTAGAAAATAGTCTACCAGAGATAAGATAAACTTGAATTTAAGCTATCAAAAACGTTTGTGAAAAATTATAATAGATTATGTTATTTAGCATAGTAATATTTCCGACTTTCTAAATAAATGCTTACATATTTATCACTACATTTTATTTTGTCTGACAATTATATTTAAATTTTAATTAATTTGAAACTTTCTAAAGAAATGTTTCCCCTCTGTCTAAAGTATGATTTTCCTTAAGATTTCTTCAGGCCTTTTCCTAGTTGGACACCCGTAAGGATCCTGAATTGTAGCACTCAAAAATGAAGTGGGCTTGAATGGAGAACTGAAAATCTTAGAATAACTGAGTATGAGATAGCTTCTGACACTTCCTAAGTAATGTGCTCCGAATGCATACCACTGTGTGACAATGTAATGCATGTAATAAAGATAACTTTATGTCATTACTCAGGCATAGCAAGCAGGGAAACAACATACTCTGATCAGGAGGACATGCTTAAAAGCATCATAGGAATCTGACCTACCCTGAATGGAATCCATTCCAGATGAAAATTTGACCCTGTTTTCCATCATTCACCTACAGCCTCCCAGCTTTCTTCCATGTCCAAGTACTACCTCACTCACAATGGCTTCCAGAGTTATTGACAGAAGCCACATTAATCAGTAAATTGTCAGCCTAGGCAGTTTTTATACACTTTAATAGGTGTATTAAACAATATTACCGTGCTTTTAGATCACCAAATATCTTCATACTTTTTTTTTTATGGTCTCTCTGATTTAAGGAGTCTCAGGAAGAAGAAGAAAAAAAGATTGATGTTTCAATGAAGAAGAATCTAAATTTCAGTATGAAAAGATGAGGAAAATGTTGCTACTTCATATGAAAGATAAAACAAAGAGGCACAAATATATATGCGAGGAGCAATTGTACTGAGAAATAACTTTCTCATTCCATTTGAATAGGGCTATAGATATGTTTATTATGGCTTTTTGCTGTTGATGTTACTTCTAGGCATTTGTTCAAGATGACCTGCCAGGTTCCTATATCATAACATTGTTCTGGTTCAGTGTCTTATCACCAATGTGCCTGAGTGAATATACTAGCTAAGTAGTTGTTCAAGGAAAGCACTAAAGCTAAAGCTTTCCATACATTATTCTCTAGAGGACGGTATCATCTTCTGCCAGGGATATCTTGCAGCCTGGTTTTAACTGGGAGATGACTTTATAATCCCAATATTAATTTGTCCTCTGATTTTATTATATACCATGGCAATAGGAATTGAAGCTAGCATGAATTCTGGTGCACTCTGGACTACTGAATCATACTGTATTTTATTCCTTTTGTGTTCCCCTGTGTTCATGTCTTCCAACTTATACAACACTGTCCAGAGAGAATCTATTTCTTAACTTTGAATAGTGTTGTGAGCAAGGGAGGGTAGGAATATGCTTTCTGGTTTTGTGGACTAAGCCTCAATCTTAGATAGCCTCTGTGCACCTCTAACTCAGGTATAAGCACCGAAATCTCAAGTATTAGATCTCAGGAGTATAAGTTTTCTAAATATGCCTTTTTCTGATCTTGAATGTGTTATGCTTCTCTTCTTCCCTTCCACTTATGAAGTTTTTGTATTTCTTATCACTTTGGCTAACATTTTTGTGTGTCTGTCAACATCCAAAGGCTACAATGGTTTAGTTACACACTGCCTCTTTAGAGAATATCTAAGACATACATGTTTTGAAGTCATTCCTTCAATGACTGGCTTTTTTTTTTCCTCATTAGGCAACACTGTGAGAAGCTTATCAAAATGCTTCCATTCAGAGTCCATATATTTAATGTCCTCTTACATAGAACACAATTTCAACTAAGTTCCTCCTTTCCTTCCTTCCTTCCTTCCTTCCTTCCTTCCTTCCTTCCTTCCTTCCTTCCTTCCTTCTTGCCCTGCCCGGCCCTGCACTGCCCTGCACTGTCTGCCCTTCTCTCACAGGGATGTCCTTTTGAAATTCATATTTAGAAATGCTAAAGGCTGAGGGGACCTCTTTAATGTCTATGCCCCCAGAAGCAGGGCATTCACGGTAACCCATTAAGACCCAAGCACATTGCCATTTGCTACAAATACCATTTCTATAACTGAATACCTGAGAACAAATGTGTTATTTGTATTAAATTAAACTTTTATCACTGTTGTGAAGGTTTGGAAGTTAAGGATGCTGGTTGTACTAGCACTCATGAGTAGGGAGGGATGGTCTCATTGCTCACATGTCCTCATCTTGGAGATTGGCAGGAAGCAAATGGACAAAGCAATGAATGCTGTGTCCTCATGTTCACAAAGATAGAAGGGCCCAACTGTCATCATAGACTGAGCTGCTTGCTCTTAACCTTCACAATGAATGATCCACAAGAGCAGATTTCTAATCAATGCATTTCCCCAGCTTACTGCCTCTAAGTATCACCACAGTGATAGTTAATACAGAAGCTGTCAATCTTGAAGATTTTAGATGCATTGACTTTCTTGGGATGATATAACAGAGTACCAAGGAATATATGACTAAAGTACAGGAAGTGGTTATAGCACAATGCTACACATCACGTGCTGATGTCAGAGAGTACGGGAAGGAATCATTTCCAGCTCCATCTTGTTATGGCTTGCAGAAAATATTGGGATTTATTTGGACTTTTGACAATATAACTGCTGCCTTCTTACTGTATTCTTTGTGGGTAATGTGTCTACATAACATTTTCAGTGAAGATTTTAATCTTCCTCATTCTCATGTGATTTGTTTTTAACTAATTAGATCTAAATGAGTTCATTAGAATGGATAAATGTATAAAATACAAAATTCAAGATATAAAATTTCATATTTGCAAACCTATTCATAAAATAAACATGTCTAGCAATGGTCCAGATTTGTTATGTGAGCATCTTCTCTTCAAAGTGAATGGACTCAAAGTTTATCTTAAGACTTGAAGTACTATTTTTAAATTTGTATGTGACAGGCACTTCACTTTTCATAAATGTTTTCAATGATTTTTCTAGTACTTGCTGAGCTACTATGTATTATTTTCTTCCCAGAAATGTTTACAGAATTCTCAGTCTACTATTTATTACCACTCATCTTAAGAATCATTTACACACTAGTTAATGTCAATTAACTGATTTTAAGACAAAATTTAGGCTGCTTAAGAGCAGAAACTTTTTGTAAAATATGTATTATTTCCTTAGATTAATTAGTATCCAAAAGGTGCTCAAGAAACATGTAGTTGTTCTTATAAATACAGAGCACATCCAGTAACAGAGTGAGACAAGGTATAAAACAACATTTGTTTTCCTTTAATGTGCATATAACTGGATTATTTACTGCTATAGATATTTCTGAAACATCATTGGAAAGTTTTTAGCTTTCAGTAACAGAATTTGGCTTTCAAAAATGTAAAAACACACCCCATATAAAAACAGTCTACCTTGCAGAAATTTTAGAGCAAAGTTTTCAAAAACTTATTTATTTTCAAAGACAAAACAAATGTTTTTATTTTCAAAATTAAGCCTGTGGGATAAATCTGTCAAATAAATATTTGTTCTCTATAAACAAGCAACTGGCTTATATTTTATACAGGAGAAAGATACTCTCTCTCTCTCTCTCTCTCTCTCTCTCTCTCTCACACACACACACACACACACACACACACAAATACACAAAGAGAGACAGAGACAGAGACAGAGAGACAAAGAGAAGGAAACACACACACAAAGAGAGAGAGCGAGAGCAAGAGCGAGAGAGAGAGAGAGAGAGAGAGAGAGAGAGAGAGAGAGAGAGAGAGAGAGAGAGAGAGTTTGTGTTTAACAATGCTCTGAAGGTGGAGAAGCTTTTGATATGGTTTGCCATATTTCTCGTGATTTACTTCTTTGGCAGTTGCAGTGATTTACTGCTGCTGTCAGCCGGAGAGGTTCCTCTGTACCCACCAATACAATGCAATTGGATGCTGTGCCCAGAAATGTCAGCACTTGAGCATTATTGAAGAAGTTCCCCGCAGAGCTATTTTCAAAATTGTCTGAGCAAGTAAAGGGGGAATGACTGTAAAGAAGAATAAATATTTTCCTTACCCTTGTGGTTGGCAAGGAGAAAGAGCTGATTGTTAGAGCATGGGTCTAGACTCCCAGAGGAAAATATTCTATTTAACTACCATGCACATTTGCCTTTATAGACATTGAAAGGCCCTTTTTTTCTCAGTTAACAACACACCAGAACTCTCAGACACAAGCCTGAGAAGCGATCAACAAACAGGATTTTCTATTGGGGCACACATGATTATTCTGAAAGTGTGATTATTCACGTCCCGCGTACATAGACATTGGCGTCTTACTTGAAGCAGAACAGTGATTTTTTTTTAACAGCAGCACTTAATGCAATTTTTTATACTTAAGTTTTAGACTTTTCACTGACTCTCAATTATTTATAGTTAGATGTGGATTCTATTGTGTGTATACAGTCAAGACAAGGAAGGATTGTGTGCAGGAATTCTGAGACATCACTAAGGTAGTACTTTTCCATCAGCTGATTCTCTCTTTCAGTACTTTGAGTTTCTAATTTGTGAAGTGATATGTAGTGCTTGAATATGATGAATATCCACATGTGGAAATGCATGTGCCCACAAGTCAACCGTTTTGTAGTGACAATCAATTAAATCTTGCTTTTCCTATTCCCCTCAGATCATCTCATAAATATGAATTTTCTTAGTTATCTGATGCATTTCCCTTCAAGCCTTGTTTTATTCAAATAATTTGATTTTATTACTTGGTAATAGGCTTCTTTATACTTCTGATATACCCATTTCATTTTATTAACTATACCTCCTACACACCGTATCGCTCTTCATACCCTTCAATCTCGCTAATTCTTCCTTTCTTCTTTCCTGGCTTCTACAGCTAGCACAGGTGGAACAGAAAAAAAATAGAGATTTGAAGTTATGATCTATATATGAGGGAGAAAATGTGGCATTTATATTTCTTTCTGTGGAATATATAAATCATTTTTTTTACTTGCAGCCATTTACATGAAAACCAGAACGGGGAAGTGGGAAGGGGTGGGTGGGAGGACAGGGGAAGAGAAGGGGGCTTACGGGACTTTCAGGGAGTGGGGGGCTAGAAAAGGGGAAATCATTTGAAATGTAAATAAATTATATCGAATAAAAAAAATAATATGTGTATGTGTTTGAATCTAAACCTGCTGAGGCCAAAGAAATCAAATTCCTTGAAGCTGGAACTGCAGATAGTGTAAGTAAACAAATGTGTGTGCTGGGAATCAAACTCACTTTCTTTGCAACAAATACCAAGGGGTCTTAAATGCCTAGCCATCTCTTCAGTCCCAATTTGATTATTTTTTCTGTTTTAAATAATTTTATTCTGTATATGTGCCACATTTTTCTTATCTTTTCATGAATTGATGGACTTCTATGTTGCTTCTGTTTCCCAGCCACTGGAGAAAAATGAGTGTATGAATTAAAAAGTAAACACAGATGATCCAATATTCCTTTATTAGTATTAGAATTCTTTGGTTATATCCATAGGAATAGCTGACTTGAATTGCACTGCTATTGAGAGCTTTCTGAGATGCTCTGGATTGATTTCTATACTGAATGCATGTGTGTTTTTATTCCCAACAACAATAAACAGGGATTTCTCTTTCCCTACATTATACTTTAGTCAGGGAGCCTAGCACACCAATAAAAGAATATAGACTCTTGTCAATACTCTTGGTTGGCCACCAAAATTAAATGATAAGACCTTATTGAAGAGGTGCCACATAAAGTTTACGCATGCTAGAAATGATCAAACTGGAACTGAGACAGCAGAACCCTTCCTGCAGGCTAGCTTTAACATCACAGAATGTGTTTTCAGGCTGATGGGAGAAGGCACTTTTCCTATCCTAATCCTACTCAGCTTGCTTATGATCTTCAAGATCAACTGCCTGCCAAAATGTTCCTATTTGGATAACAATGGCCAGGTTGTTGGGCTGAAAGGTAACATGCCTCCTTGAATTAGATTTGAAACCTGCTACATAGGAGGGACACATTCCTAATACTGGAAACCTGTTCAGAATGCCATTGCAGGTGAGATCATAATTGCTTATTGAGGAACTGAGTATCATTATTTAACCAAACTCCTTTGTATATCACAGTGTAACAATGCTTTCTAGTATTATGTTTATATCCATAGATAAACTTCTCTCAAGTTTAATCAGAGGAGCTTCTCTAGTTCAAAAAGATGGTAGTGAATGTAGAGATTTATTATTGTACTATTGCTAAGAATAAGTGATGGATAAGTACTCAGCACTAAATTAGTCATATCATCCCCTTTATGGCTCCAGGAGTATTAGAGAAGATGGAGAGGAAAGGCCTTAAGAGCTGGAAGATAGGGAAACTTAAGAAATACCTTTTGAATTCATAGCCATTACAATTAAGAATTCACAGCAGCTGTGGTAGCTGGCATTGAGTCTGCATAGGAATGGACTTCAAAGATCAGAAACAGGAAAACTACAGTATATTATACTCCCTCAGGCTTAATTTTCTGTTATTGATAGATTTAGGAAGGAAAAGTTATTGCTCTGAATTGTGTGATAACCCCACCAGGCACCATTGAGTAGTTTTAAAACAATTGTCACACAAATGTCTGTAGTTAAACAAAACTGCTCACAAAACCAAACCAAAAGTCAGATCTGAAAAAGGAGCAGGTAGTAGTGAAGAGAGGCTGGTACCGTTAGGAGATAAGAAATAATGGAGAAGAGAATTATCTGAATGCATTACACATGTTGTATGGAAGTATCAACTAATAAATGATCAACACAATGTTTGCAAAATTATTTGTGTATTTATTTATTATAATTTATTATTTTTTCTTCTCTTTTACAATATATCCTGACAGAAGTTTCATCTCCCTCCACTTCTTTCTTTTTTTTAATTTATTGATATATTTATTTACTACCTGGTCTCCATACCCCAGATCTACTTTTCCTCAGCTGTCTTTCAGAAAAGCGCATGTCTCCCAGGGATATTAATTAAACATTGTATAACAAGATAAAATAAGACTAGGCACAAACTCTCTTACCTGGTTTGGGCAAAGCAACACAGTAGTAGGAAAAGGGACCCAAGAGTAGGCAAAAGAGTCAGAGACACCTCCATTCCCACTGTTAGGAGTCCCACAAAAACACCAAGCTATCAACCATAACATATGAGTTTCTTTTCTATTTTTTTTTTATATTTTGAGATTATATAATTTATTCATTCCATTTCCTCTATCTTGAGTCTTCCATATAATCCTACTTGCTCTTTTTCAAATTCATTGCCTCTTTTAATTTAATTGCTGTTTTATAAGTATATATATATATATATATATATATATATATAATTTCTATATCCATGTGTGTTTGCAGATGCATATATATCTGTATCTGTATCTGTCCATATCTATCTATCTATAATCTATCTATATCTATATCTGCATCTCTATCTGTCTGTCTGTCCATCGGTGTGTCCATCCATCCATCCATCCATCTACCCATCTTTCTTTCTATCTATCTATCTATCTATCTATCTATCTATCTATCTATCTATGTAATGTATGGATAACCTATTCAGTCCTGCTCAGTCTCCCAAAATTTTTGGCTCTTATAAACATGAACCAGTACTGGAAACCTAGCCAACTAACCAGTCAAGAAAACCAGCCAATAATTGATATTTATAAAATCACATTTTAATATTAATTGCTACAATACTGCAAGCATTTCTAAATAACCCCACATAATTTTGTAAGGAAATTAGAATAAATAAAAAAATCCATTTGCAAGTTACTATAACATAATTGTACAAGTCTAAATCTATGTTGAATCCAAATCTGAACGGGTTTATTAGGCAACCAATAGACTGAGTTCTTTATCACTGTACACATTTATAGTAGCCTTATTCATATCCATGGTTGTTTCTCTGACATGGTTCCACTTTCTCTGACAGTAAGACACATTCCCTGGGAAAGCTGATCCATGGCTCTCACTACATATATAGTGGAGGCTTGCTTTATCTGGCATCAGTGGGGGGATAGGTAGACACTTGATCCTGTGGAGGATTGATGCCCCAGAGAATGGTGATGCTAAAGTCGTGAGGCAGTGTTGGGTAGCTGGGTTGGGGAGTACCCTATTAGAGGCAAAGGGGAAGAGGATGGGGTTAGAAGTTCACAAAGGAGAGACTGGGAACGGTGGTAGCATTTGAAATGTAAACAAATAAGAGGATTAATAAATAAAATGAAATTAAAATGTATAATTATATTTTAAGGCTGTCTTCCTTAGGATATAAAAATATTATAAGATGTAAAATTTACAAATTTAAATGGTGACTTCAATTTTTAACTATTTTTTTTCTCCTTGAGGTAGGAGGCAGAAAATATTTTAAACAAAGATTATACTTAAAATTTAACTTGATCTGGATTAGTATAGGTCTTCACTGAAACACAGTATATTAATTTATTTTTATCTTCAAGCTTTCTACTCATTTATTACATAAAGAATCAAGAGTACTTGAAGAGATGGCTTATCTCTGGGCTTGAACTGGGGATGCATAAAATGGGTCTAGAAGCTTCAGCCAGAAAGTAAGTAAACTTCCAAACAATAATTAGCATATAATTGAAAATACAAAAATTATATAAAATATTCCTCTTGTGTCCATGTATGTGTGACTTAAGTGTCAATCATTAATGGATGATAGTATCTATTAAAATGAAATCTCTAAGTTGACATCAATAAGCAGTTAAAAGAGAGGAGACAAAGCTCTTGGATTATTTGCTGAGGTATTTTTATAGTAGAAAAATATTTTATAATCCATTAAAGCCAAATGATCAGTTCTCACCTCAAAGAGTCTGTGCCTCCTAACAGGATATTCTGCTAAGAGCCTATGTTTCCTTCATTGCTATTATAGTTTAAGCAAACAAGCCAAAAAGAATTACTGTACAGAACCAGGATTGAATTTTTTATTTAAAACTGATATTTTAAGTAAATTCATGGAATGACTGTGGGTTCTGAATAGTAAGTGATAATACTGGGTTAGTACTAATTGCTCTAATTGCTAACTATTGGGGCATTACATATAAGAGAACTTTTCAAAGATAACTTTCTCATAATGACAAGTAACCTGCAAGACACAAAGTCACTCTATGTAGTGATTCCTTGACATTTATGAAAATATATTTATTAAAAAAAGGATAAAGAGAGATAAGTAATACTTCTGATTAGATGATCTTTAATACAGAGATGGATCATCATGACTGAATCTTTGTGTTAAATATGTAAATCATTGCAATAAATACCATTTATCCATAGTCTTTTTTTTTAGTTTAGTAATATAGAGTGTAATTAGCTTTTATAATTTAGCAATGTTGATAATTAAAAATATTTGTATAAAAAATTTAAAATTTATTGTCTATTTTCTATCTAGGTACAATATGTGGCAAGCAAGTTTGGAGTTTTCTTTTACTAAACAATTTTAGATCTGATATAGAATATGTAAATAAATAACTTATGCATAAACACATTTCAAAATGCTGCATTGACACCAGCTATGTACTTGCAGATCACTCTAGGAGGAGCATCCTCACTGAAGTGAATGTAGATTCAGAGGACTCTGGAGATATGCTGTCTAAAGTGATCAGGAGTGCGAGTTGTTTCAGAACAGTTTCTTGCTACTGTTGAGTTCTGTAACAGATGCCCTGCTTCCTAATTTAATTCTCTTTGCAGATTTTCTTAGAGAATTAGAAATCAAATGCCAATTCCCAGGTTCTCCCCAGACAAATCCATGAATCTGTTGGATGTGCTTTCCGTTTTTTCCACACTGGTGTTCACTCTCAGAACCCTGAAGTACCACATAAAAATGTCAGACGTTAGACTTATGAGTAAAGTCGTTTTAGCATCTGTAAACTCAGCTAATAGCTGGATATCATCAAGTCTCTTCCTTGGTACCATATGTAACGGAGAAACATTGTTCACCTCATTCCGGAACAAATTGGAAGACTGCATTTTAGTGATGTTTTAATTCATCTTCAACTACTGTAATCCCCAAACCAACAGATGCTTTACAAGAATAAAAACTACAAGTCAATAAACACATCTCATGAATATGAATGGTAATTCTATTGGTAAAATATTTACAAAGTTAATCAGAAACAACATGAGTACAAATGTATGCCAATCAAATGGGATTTATCTAGTGTACGTAAGGATTATTCAAAAGTTAAAATTAACTTAATCCCTCCTATCAGTAAGATTAAAAAGAAATTTTCAAACTATCCTGTTAATATATGTAGAAGAATATTTAACAAAATCCAAGTACATATTTAACTATGTAAACTATAAAACTGTAAGCACCTTGAATTGATGGAAATATCCTCAATATGATAAACAATATCTAAGAAAATCCTACTAGTCACAGTGCAGTTGCAGAAAAACTGAGAACCTTTCTACTAATATGAAGAACAAGATAAAGACATTTTCACTCACTACTGACTTTCAACATGGTACTAGAATTCCTAGCCAATGTAAAAATGGAATCAACAATACACATTACAAGTCTAAGAAGAAAATTTCTGCAAAGTTCAAAGAATCAGAAGAAGAAATTGCGGAATGTATTTAGTGATTTTAAAATGGTTATAGTTAGTACTAATTGTGAAAAGTTAAATTTTAGTAGTCACTAATATCCCATATTTCAGAAACAAGTTGAATTTGAAATATTAAAATGCACCTAAATGTGAAAGGAAAATTGTATAGAATTAAAAAAGTATGTGACAGATCTATCTCCTGAAGAAATATATAAAAGGATCAAACAGACCATAGAAGACATTCAATGCCTGTTAACATGAAGATTTACTATTGTAAGGACTGTAGGAGCAAAATTACCTGCTTTCAACATTTCCTCTAAAGTTTCCCACAAGATGATTATGTATTGGCAAATTAAAATGCAAGGAAATGAGAGAAATAGAAAAGAAAGCCTTGAAATTGAGTGTGGATATAATCAACCCCATCTTTATTTGTTTTATATAGGAGAAAGACATTACAATAAATAAAATACCTTTTAATCAATTATTCTAAAACAACTGATATCCTTAGGGAAAAGTGTAAGCCTGCATATATTTAAATTTCCATACTCCTGACCACAATGTAAAAAATTAAATCTAATAATATCTTTAGGATATTGTAAAAATACTCTGTGCTCAGCCCAAAAGGAACTTGCCACCATGACTGGTGCTCTGAGTCATACTCCCATAACCTTCAGGGAATAAATTAAGAATCACCTTCTGCAGGTTGTTTTTCTCACCTCCACATGCATTTTATGGAAGAGTAGAGCACACTTACAATCTAGTGTTCTTTATTGGGTTAATATTATCTGACAATTGAATTAAAAGACATCTCAAACATGACATGTAGCAGTGGAGAAATCTCAATCATTGCATACAGGAATAAACAGAGCTAACAGCTGAGAAAATGCAATCATGTGATCATTTGGGGATGAGGAAACATACACATACAGCAGAAGCACAAAGAAAAACACACTCTGCAAGCAGTGTCTCTCTGTGTTTCTGTCTCTCTGTCTCTGTCTCTTTCTCTGCCTGCCCCTTCTTAATCTCAATCTCTCTCTCTCTCTCTCTCTCTCTCTCTCTCTCTCTCTCTCTCTCTCTCTCTCTCTCTCTCTCTCTCTCTCTCTCTCTCTCTCTCTCTGTGTGTGTGTGTGTGTATGTGTGTGTATGTGTGTATGTGTGTGTGTGTATGTGTGTGTGTGTATGTGTGTGTATTTGTGTGTGTGTGTATAACTTATCCTGATCTAGGTCTTGAAGTTGATAAGTCAGTCCAGTAGTGGGTGCACCTGTGGGAAAAAAGGTAGCAAGGCCTATTTTAAAACATCCAGTCACTTTCTGAGGTCAGAGGGGTGAGAAAGAAGCCAGCCAAGGTGGAAGTTCACCATGACTATTACATAGTCATGTTCTGTCTCTCCTATCTGCCTCTTTATCACATAGTCTACCCAACTCTCATTACCTCAGTGTGGCACACATATTCCCACTCTCTCCTCACAATCTTAAAAAAATAAATGCAACACAATATATATATATATATATATATATATATATATATATATATATATATATTCCTCAGATACTGTATTTCTATAAAGATAAGATTAATGAAAATAAAATGTTTCTCACTGAAACTAAAAATTCCTTCTGAAAATAAGTTCAATGAATTAGAAGACAACTCATGAATGGCATTTTCTGTGTGAAAGATGTCTAATAACAGGCTAGTGGAAAGCTTATAAATTAGTCTAAAAACTCAAGAATAAGACAAAACAAAACAATTAAAACTCAAACACATGCTTTATGGAGATTATATATAGTAAAAATATCTCATTATTGACTTGCAAGGGAAAGAACAGTGAAGATGCTACACATACCTGTGACAATAGCCAGCTACTCACAGACACAAGGATTGATTTAAAGCCTTGCTAGTTCTCACAGGGGAAATGCACAGTCACTATGAACAGTATTTTCACAGTTCCTTGCATACTTGAACACATTGCTATCACATCTTGCAATAACATTGTTTTCTCTGTACTTAAATGGATTTAACATGTATGTTTCTGATCAGTGTTCATGCTAGCAACTCTGCCTAAAATCAAGTGATCACATACACACACACACACACACACACACACACACACACACATACACACACACACAGGACCTAAAATTAGGTGGTATGCCAGGAAGAAGGAGAAGGGGAAAAGAGATGGAAGTTGTAAATTAAAATGCAGTTTATATGTGTAGAAATCCCACATGTATACCTTATAGTACTTATAGTAACTGAAACACTGTCATTAAAATAAATGTGTTCATCACTGCAGACATTTAAAAACAAATAAAATATCTTCCTAAGGCCAGTAAATGAATGGACTGGCCTGTAAAGGCTGCAAATTGAATAATTCAAACCATGCAATGTTATGGAAAATATAAAGTTACAGAGATATAAAATGTGGTTTTATATCAATGCTCAGTGTTCAGGGTAGAAGTTAACTGTAAGGTTGAAAGAGTTCCTCAGGCCATTGTGATATTCTGATAATATTAACAAGATAGAGAACAGTCATTAAACATTTGTCAAAAGTCAAAGAACATGAGGAGTGACTTAATGTAACTATCTCTCTTGGGAGAAAACAATGCATCAACAACATGCTGACTTTAAAATTGTGAATGAATTTAAAGATGTGATTATTAAACTTGTCTGTCTGTGAATATGTTCTGCCTGTGTTATGGGGAGTGCTCAAGGACAGCAAATAAACAGTGTCATAATGAATCTACGATTATTTGCAATTAAGGCTTATTACCTTCCTTAAAATGTATGCATATAAATAAATGAATGATATAGAAATCAGAAAAGTATTTTTCTATGGAAAAGACAAGGCTGTCTTTTGTTTTTTGGTTGTTGTTGATGATGATGTTATTGCTACTGCTGCTGTTTTTCCTGTTGTGCATGTGACTGTTTTTAGTGTTGTTGCTGTTGTTGTGTATCAGTTTTTACTGAGATAAAACCAATCATTTCAGAGGAAAGCTTCTTAAGAAACAGGTTGGTAAAACACAGGTGAACCAACAGGGTTGTTTAAAGGGATGAGAAACATTCCATCCTGCAGACAAGCTCAGGAAGTAAATAACTCAATAGCTTCAGGAAGTCCATGAAAATGACCAGATTCTCTAGGCCCCTGCTTCTTCTAGCATACTGAACTGCTGAGAGACATTCTCCAGCACAGTGAGCTGCTAGAAAGTGGCTCAGGTCAATTAAGTTGCCTGGGAGAGAACAGAGATGAAGGAAGCTGCCTAGAGGAAGAAAAATGAGCTTGGCTACTTTGCAAAAGGCTCCACATATAAATGGTGCCTAAGAGTCAGTCTTCAACCTGTTGAGCTGCCTACAAGTCATTGAATGTGTTCTAAGTTTTTAGTTGTTATGAGTTGTCAGTAATACTGGGTGACATTTTGAGTCATTTCGACTCCCAAAGTAATGTCCCACTCACATTCTTCTAAGTAACCCCCCCAAAACTAATTGGTGCACTAATTGGTGCAATTTGGACTTTTGTGTATTGTGTTCTATTTCCAGATTGGTTACCTCTCCGTAACAGTGCCCCACAAACAATGGGAAGCACTGGGGATCTAGATGTCCCTACATTTACAATGCCCTCTGCCTAGAATTCTTTTCTCCCCATTGTCAGTATCACCAATTCTTAGTTCCTTTTAGTATTCATCTTGACTCTTCTTTCAAAATTGCTAGTTTTTATTTTACTTTCTTCATATTTTACAAATAAGTTACTTAGCTCTGAGTATCACTACTCTGTCATAACAAAATTCTCTGAATACAGATGCAGTTAACAGAATTCCAATGAACCATTTAGACAATGTTGATTCAGAAAGGACACGTGGCATCATGTCCATACCCCAATTACTTATTTATGTGAAAGTTTTATTTTTATTTTTAATTATATGTATATATTGGTTGTTTGTCAGTTTGTGCATGTGCTTGAAGATGTGCACAGGGGCCAGAGTGGCTTTCAGATCGTTCCAAAGTGAAGAACTTTTTGAAGTAACTGCTTGGAGGAAAGTTGAGACCTCTACAAGAGCAAGTCCTTTTAAACATTGCACCACTGCAGCCCTTTGAGCTTCCCAATTGCTAACTTTGGTTGAAGATTGTCTATGCATAGATTGCTTCTCTCTTTCTCTTTGTCTCTCTGTCTCTGTCTTTGTCTCTCTCTCTCTCTCTCTCTCTCTCTCTCTCTCTCTCTCTCTCTCTCTCTCTCTCTGTGTGTGTGTGCATGTATGTGTGTGTGTGTGTGCGTGTGTGTGTGTGTGCATGTATGTGGCTATGTGGCTGTCTGTCTCTCTTCCTTTGTTTCTTTATTTTATGGAATATAATTTTCATTTACATTTCAAATGGTAAAATCTTTCCTGGTTCCCCCCCAAAACCCTCATCCCCTCCTCCCACACCCTGCCTCCAAGTATATGCCCTTCCACCCGAACGACTCCCACCTCTCCCCCACCTCAGTTTCCCTTTGTTGGGGCATCTATTGAGCCTTCACCTGACCAAGGACCACTCCTCCCACTGATGCCCAACAAGGCATTCCTCTGACACATTTTTGGCTGGAACCATAAGTACCCCTTCGTTGATGGTTTAGTCCCTGGGAGTCCTGAGGCGTCTGGATGGCCTACATCATTGTTATTCCCATGGGGCTGTAAACTCCTTCAGCTCCTCTGGAACACCCTCCAACTCCTCCATTGGGGACCCCATACCCAGACCAATGGTTGACTGCTAGATCTGCCTCTGTATGTGCAAGACTGTGGCTGGGCCCCTCAAGAGACAACAATGATATGCTCCTTTTGTCCTCCATAATAGTGTCAGGGGTTTGGTTACTGTTTATAGGATGAATCCCCAGGTAGGGCAGTCTCTGGGTGGCCATTCCTTCAGTCTCTGCTCTACACTTTGTCTCCATTATTGCTCGTGTGAATATTTTTATTCCCTTTCTCAGAGGAACCAAAGTACCCCCACTTCAGTCCTTATTCTTGAGCTTCCTGTGATCTGTGAATTGTAACTTGTTTATTTTGAGCTTTTGGGCTAACATCCACTTATCAGTGAGTGCATACCATCTGTGTTCTTTTGTGACTGAGTTATCTCAGTCAGGATGACACTTTCTAGTTCCATTTGTTTGCCTAAGAATTTCATGAATTCATTGTTTTTAATAGCTGAATAGTACTCCATTGTGTATATATACCACAATTTCTGTATCCATTCCTCTGTTGAAAGACATCTGGGTTCTTTCCAACTCTGGCTGTTATAAATAAGGCTCCTATGAACATAGTGGAACATGTGTCCTTTTACATGTAGGAACACTTTGTCACAGCTTTGATGCCTTCATCCATGGCCTTCCTACATTAAGCATCTTCTACCTTTACTCCCTTCAGTCTTTTCACCCTTTAATCACCACAGAGCATCTGGAACAGCTCGTGAGTACAAGTAATTCTTTTTAACTGAATCTGAAATAATCCTGATTCATATAAAAACTGATTGTAATATACCATTATAAATGAAATAAAACCTAATATACCCCAGTAATGAATCTATGACCAGAAGTTATGAATATGAGACTGATATTTCACCTATTCACTTGTAGTTCAAATGCTAAACCCTAAGAAGGACTAAAAGGAAGTTACTGTATGACTTACATCTTACAATAAATATGTTTTACTAAGTAAAATTAAGTAAATCATCTTTACTTGATTTACTTCATTTTACTTGATTTCACTTCATTTTAACTTGAAATTAGAAGCTAGTTTGCTATTAGTCCATATTGAAGGATACACACACACACACACACACACACACACACACACAAACACACACACACACACACAAAATATCATTTTCTTTTGTTATATACAGACAGATGGCTCTACACTCACTGTCTGTCTATCTGTCTGTATGTTTCACTGTGTCTCTATCTATATCTTTGTCTGTTTCTCTGTCTTTATCTCTGTCTCTGTCTCTTTATTATGACACTACCCACATACTCATTTTCTTTTGTCTTCGTTTGAGGACTACTGGTTTTATGTAAGATGTGCTGTAGATTCAAACTTATTTATAAAAAAAAATCACTTTAAAACCAACCAGTATTATCCATATTGCAATTCTTTTTGTGCCCCTTTCCTTCGTTGTTTTTTTTTTTTAATAGTCCTATCTCTCTGAGTTCATGCTCATCAATCATCCGGGGAAGCTGACTTATATTCTCCACACTTCAGCACTAACTGGATTACATAGCTGAAAAACTTACTCAAAGTTTAAAATGTGATAAACATAATCAAATTGCTATAGTCAAACTCTAACAGTGGTGAATAGATGACACTAATTACCTTTTCTTATTATGCTACAAATGTGGTTTACTCCATCTTTATTCATGAAGAAATATCATGCAGCCCACTGAGGGACTGCAGCAGGATGTAATATTGGCTTATTTGTTTTCTTAGTGTTACTTCTTTTCCAGCATCCAAGAGATGTAATTTTGAGCTGCAATATATTTGTATGCAACAGTGTTTTATCCACTTTGGAAGATAATTGTTATCCACTGCAAAGCTTCACATTTTACATAAACAAGTGCTTCCAGAGTTTCAATAAAATGTTATAAATTTTTGGTGGTTTATTTTTTGTTTTGGAAGAAGTCAGATTATTTCAAATCAGTTCACACTGAAAACAAATGGGACCTGAGAGAAGAAAGTGTAGGAAAATGAGCAGAAAGATTCCATTGTTTTCAGAAAGTCACAAGGAAGCTCAATGCACTGAAACTACTTCTTTATGTTTTTGTGGGATCAATAATTCATCTTGAAAACCGGTTGCAGAAGAGAACTGAAATTTCCTTACCTCCTCTCTGTGTTGAGTACTTCACAAAACCATTTCTCTTGGTTATAAAACACGCTGTTAATAGCCTTGCATTTCAGTACTCACAGTCATTCTCCATAGTCATTCTCCACATGAAGAATTACATGAAGAAAATCTACCGGATGTTTCTACTTTTTATATAACTATTATTTTATTTGTTTTATGCTGGGAAGGGAAGAGCAAAAGAAAACCTGCATCTCAAGAATGGCAGGGTTAGAATTGGTGGAACTGAGAAATGCCTCCCGTGTACCTATCGCTGATATGGTATAGGTTTGACTGGCATATTCATATATTTTAGAGACTGAGATTTCAAATGGATCTGAATTTTATTTGCACATAGATGGAATGCATTAAGAGCATGAGAAGCTGCCCATGGATGGGGAGATTTGAGTCAGGAATGATCTGATTGCTGAAACCTAGACACTCTCTTGAGAAGGACAGAAATCTCTGATCTTTAAACTCTTAGAAGCAGGATTATGGAAAGAGAAATTTAAACATTCACTGCTGGAGACCTGTGTGGTGATGGAGATAATTCATGTGTTTGTATTGTGTAAAAGTTCACCTATTTTTAAGGTGAACTGCATTTTTACATTTCAGATTTTTACATCTAGAGAATATATAAAGAAATTATATATGTGTTAAAGAACTCAAGTTTGGCACAAACTTGTGAATAGTGCAATTATAAGTAGCCATGAAGATGTGTATCCCAATTCTCTACTAATTTGATGAGTAGAGTTTTCCAAAACTAAAATTCAGCCAAAGTTATCAACTCATCATCATAGTGTCATAGTGTAAAGAGACAGGATTTGTTATAACAAAAGGCTAAACTTCAGATGGCACCACATAGTAGACATCCTCCTGTTCCATTGAGGCCAACTGGACACCCAAAAGGTTTTCAGCTTTTTCAACACAAGAAAGTCTGAGAGATAGGAAGCGTGACAATGAAGCCATGTTTCCCTTGCTGATGACAGAAAGTGGAAGGGGCACAGAAATTTATGGTATCAGTTCTGAGGTCCCTTCCCAAAGTCTTCAATTTCTGAAAGGAAAAACTGACTCTAGATACTGATGGCACACATAGATGGTAGGAGGAACATTACCACTTAGAAGCCAGGAATTTGGACCCTATCCTGTGGCCAATTCAGTATCCAACTGAAGGCACCCTGTGCTTCTGTGACTTCACAGAGGCTACAGCTGCCTTCATGTGGATTTCTCATTAAAACGGAGCTGTTCTGTCTAACCCAGAAATTGTCAGAACTCGGAATTAAATTCTTACTGAAATAAGCTTCGCTCACCTTCTAGTTTTAGGCAAATTACTTAACAATTGTGTGATTCAGGAGCTCATTTGGATCTGTGAACATTTGAAATAGAGATTTCTATAATGGTGACACAGAATGTGGTGTTTAAAATTACTAAAATTACACCACACTAAAGTGAGGTTTCAAATATTAAAATGAATTGATGGAATTTGTAGAAAATATTTTAGCATGTAAATATTAAAAGATTAAGTTTGAATAATGAACTTGTATAGAAAGCTTTGTACAGTCTCTTTGTAGGAAATTTTATTTTTTAAAAAGAAGGCTTTGGAGTTTTTAAGCTGGCTGAAGGTATTGAGGTGATGATAGTGGGGTCTGAGAATAAAGGCAGCAAACACCAGAGCCTTTCGCATACACAGCAGCATGAATTCAGATAGCACAAGTGTTCTCTGTCTCATGAAATCAACAGATGGTATTTCAGAGAAGAAAGTGGGATAATATATAAATTAAAAATAAAGAACACACACACAAACACACCCCCCCATACAAACTCTGGGTTCACATGTCTCCTGTCTTCCTCTTCTTAGCATCATTTCTATCTACTCTTTCACCTTACACTGAGAAAATAATTTTCACAAATCACTCTTCCATCCATCAAGTACATAAAGATTTTCTTAGCTCCCTTCCCCCACCTTCTCCATAGTCAAAGCTTTGAGCACTCAGCAACTCTTTTTTTTTAATTAGATATTTTCTTTTATTTACTTTTCAAATGTTATCTGCTTTCCTGTTTCCCCTCCAAAAAACCCCTCCTACTGCTCAGTAACTCACACACTCCTGCTTCCCTGTCCTGGCAGTTTTATACACTGGGGCACTGAGCCCTCACAGGACCAAGGGCCTCTCCTGTCATTGATGCCCTGCAAGGCCCTCTGCTAAGTATGAGGCTGGAGTCATAGGTCCCTCCATGTATACTCTTTGGTTGGTGGTTTAGTACCTGGGAGCTCTGGTGGTACTGGTTGGTTCATATTATTGTTTCTCCTGCAGGCCTGCAAGCTCCTTCAGCTCCTTGGGTCCTTTCTCTAGATCCTCCATTGGAGACTCAGCAGCTCTTGAGTAAGTCATTCCAAAGGAACCTTGAAATGACCGTCTTTCATTTGTCCTGATGTAGTCTTTCTGCTCATGTTTGGGTGTGCAAATTAGCTCCAGATTAAAACGAGCCCCACTGTGTCACACCAAAGCATCCTCACCATTTTTAGAATGACACAGAAGACTGTGCTCCCAAACTCTTGAGCTCAGGGTTCCTGTATCTAAGGGAGAAATGAAAGGAGAGAAAATTATTGAAAAAGCTGGGAAAAAAGTCAGTGGGTAGTAAAGCATAAAGAGAAGTGAATTATCAGGACTCATTTTCTTCTTGATAGAGAAGCCAATGGTTGAAGAGTTACATGGTGTGCAACCACATGTATGTTATATAAGATAGGCTTTATTAAGTCTTGAAAATCTTAACTTATGGGTAAAAAATATAAAAAAAGTTGTAAGAAGCATATTATTTTTATTGACTATATTCTTCATTTAAATTTAAAATGTTATACCCTTTCCTGGTTTCCCCCTCCCCGAAAAACCCAAACCCATCCTCCTACCCCCTGCCTCCAACAATATATATGCCCTTTCACCCAACCCACTCCCACCTACCCTGCCTTCAATCTCTCCATGCTGGAACATCTATTGAGTCTTCATAGGACCAAGAAACTCTCCTCTCCCTGATGCCAGACAAGGCATTCCACTGCTACTCTTTTGTTGTTCTTCCTATGGGGCTGCAAACACCTTCAGCTGCTCCAGTCCACCCTCCAACTCCTCCATTGGAAACAGCACTTAGTCAAATGGAGGGCTGCTAGCATCTGCCTCTGTATCTGTAAGGCTCTGGTAGGGCCCCTCTGGAGACAACCATAACAGGCTCTGTTTGGTACACACTCTGGTCATCAATAGTAGTGTTGGATTTGGTGACAGTTTATAGTATGAATCCCCAGGTAGGACAGTCTCTAGGTGGCCATTCCTTCAGTCTCTGCTCCAAGTTTTGTCTCCATAATTGCTCCTGTGAGTATTTTATTACCTTTCTCAGAGGAATCAAAGCACCCCTACTTTGGTCTTCCTTCTTCTTGAGCTTCCTGTGGTCTGTGAATTGTAACTTGTTTATTTTGAGTTTTTGGGCTATTATCCACTTATAAGTGAGAACATACCATGTGTGTTCTTTTGTGATTGGGTTATCTCAGTCAGGATGACACTTTCTAACTTTCATCCATTTGCCTAAGAATTTAATGAATTCATTGTTTTAATAGCTGAATAGTATTCCATTGTGTATATATACTACAATTACTGTACCCATTTCTCTGTTGAAGACCATCTGGGTTCTTTCCAGATTCTGACTATTATAAATAAGGCTCCTATGAATGTAGTGGAGCATATGTCCTTATTATATACTGGAATATCTTCTGGGTATATACCGAGGAGTGGTGAAGGTGGGTCCTCAGATAGTACTATGTCCAAATTTCTGAGGAACAACCAAACTGATTTCTAGAATGCTTATACCAGCTTGCAATCCCAACAGCAATGGATAAGTGTTCCTCTTTCTCCACATTCTTTCCAGCATCTGCTGTCCCCTGAGTTTTTCTTCTTAGCCATTCTGACTGGTGTGAGGTAGAATATCAGGGTTGTTTTGATTTTTCATTTCCCTGGTAACTAAGGTGCTGATAATTTGTTTAGGTGCTTCAGAGCAATTCGAGTTTCCTTACTTGAGAATTCCCTGTTTAGCTCTGTACCCCATTTTTGAATAAGGTTATTTGGCTCTCTGGAGTCTAACTTCTTGAGTTCTTTTTATACATTGATATGAGCCCAATCTGTTGCTTGCTATTTTGTCTTGTTGACAGTGTGCTTTACCTTACATAAGCTTTGCAATTTTATGAGGTCCCATTTGTAGATTCTTGTTCTTAGAGCATAAGCCATTGGTGTTCTATTCAGGAAATTTCCCCATGCCCATGTGTTCAAGGTTCTTCCCTACTTTCTCCTCTATAAACTTCAGTGTATCTGGTTTTAAGTGGAGGTCCTTAATCTACTTGGACTTGAGCTTTGTACAAGGAGATAAAGATGGGTCATTTTGCCCTTTTCTGCATGCTGACCTCCAGTTGATGCAGCACCATTTGTTAAAAATGCTGCATTTTTTTCACTGGACTTTTTAGCTCTATTGTCAAATATCAACTGACCGTAGGTGTGTGGGTTCATTTCTGGGTCTTCATTTCTATTTCATTAATCTTCCTGCCTGTCTCTGTACCAATACCATACAGTTTTTATCACTATTGCTCTGTAATAGAGCTTGAGGTCAAGGATGGTGATTTCCCCAGAATATCTCTTGTTGTGGAGAATATTTTCACTATCCTGAGTTTTTTGTTATTCCAGGTAAATTTGGAAAGACTTTCTAACTCTATGAAAAATTGATTTGGAATTTTGATGGGGATTGCATTGAATTTATAGATTGCTTTAGGCAAGATGATCATTTTTGCTATACTAATCCTGCCAGTCCATGCGCATGGCAGATCTTTCCATCTGCTGAAATCTTCTTCAATTTCTTTCTTCATAAATATGAAGTTCTTGGCATACAGATCTTTCACTTGCTTGGTTAAGATATCATTTGTGACTATTGTGAAGGGTATCATTTCCCTAATTTCTTTCTCAGCTTGTTTATCCTTTTAGTAGAGGAAGACTACTGATTTGTTTGAGTTGATTTTATTTCCATGCACTTTGCTGAAGTTATTTATCAGCTTTATGAGTTCTCTAGTCAAATTTTTGTGGTCACTTAAGTATATGATCATTTCATTGTATAGTAATATTTTGTCTTCTTCCTTTCCAATTTGTATACATTTGACCTCCTTTTGTTGTCTAATTGTTCTGCCTAGGATTTCAAGTACTCTATTGAATAGATAGGGAGAGATTGGGAAGCCTTGTTTGGTCCCCAATTTTAGTGGAATTACTTCAAGTTTCTCTCTATTTAGTTTGATGTTGGCTACCAGTTTGCAGTATATTGCTTTCAATATGTTTAGGTATGGGCACTGAATTCCTGATCTAAGACTTTTATCATGAAGGGATGCTGAATTTTATCAAAAGCTTTTTCAGCATCCCATGAAATGAACATGTGGTTTGTTTCTTTGAGTTTATGTAGTGTATTACATTAATGGATTTCCGTATATTGGACCATCTCTGCAACCCTGGGATGGCACCTACTTGATCGTGTTGAATTATTGTTTTGATACATTCTTGGATTCGGTTGGCTAGAGTTTTGAGTATTTTTGCATCAATGCTCCTAAGGAAAATTGGTCTAAAGTACTTTTTTTTCCTAGTTTGGCCTTTGTTTAGTTTAGGTATAAGCATTATTGTAGCTTCATAGAATGAATTGGGTAGTGTTCCTTGAGTTTCTATATTGTGGAATAGTTTAAAGAGTATAGGTATTAACTCTTCTTTGTAGATCTCATAGAATTCCCCACTAAGCACATCTCGTCCTGGGCTTTATTTGTAGGGAGACTATTAATGACTGCTTCTATTTCCACAGGACTTATGGGACTATTTAGATGGTTTATTTGATCTGGTTTTAGCACTAGCACCTGGTATATGTCCAGAAAATTGTCCATTTCATCTAGATTTTCCAGTTTTGTTTATTATAAGCTCTTGTAAGATCTGATCAGTTTTTTGAATTTCCACAGTTTCTGTTGTTATGACTCCCTTTTCATTTCTGATTTTATTAATTTGGGTAGTGCCTTTCTGCCCTGTGGTTAGTCTGGCTAAGTGTTTATCTTGTTGATTTTCTCAAAGAATCAGCTCCTGGTTTTGTTGATATAGCTGATATAATTATTTTTGTTTCTATTTAGTTGATTTCAGCTCTGAGTTTAATTATTTCCTGAAGTCTACTCCTCTTGGGTGTATTTGTTTCTTTTTGTTCTAGAGATTTCAAATGTATTGTCAAGCTGCTAGTGTAAGCCCTCCTTGTTTTCTTTTTAGAGGCACTTAGAGCTCTCAGTTTTCCTCTTTGCACTGCATTCATTGTGTCCCATAAGTTTTGGTATGATGTGTCCTCATTTTCATTAAATTCTAAAAAGTCTTTAATTTCTTCCTTGACCAATCTATCATTGAGTATTGTTCAACGTTGATATGTATGTGTGTTTTCCATTGTTTTTGTTTGAACTTAAGACCAGTCTTGGCCACTAGTGATCTGACAGGGTGTATGGAATTATTTCAACATTCCTCTATCTGTTGAGGCCTGTTTTTGACCAATTATATGCTCAGTTTTAGAGAAGGTACCATGAGGTGTTGAGAAGAAGGTATATTCTTTTGCTTTAGGATGGAATGTTCTATAAATATCTGTTAGATACATTTGGTCCATAACTTCAGTTAGTTCCACTGTGTCTCTGTTTAGTTTCTCTTGACATGATTTGTCTATTGTTGATAGTGTGGTGTTGAAGTCTCTCACAATTATTGGATGGGGTGCAATGTGTGCTTTGAGCTTTAGTAAAGTTTCATTTATGAATGTGGGTGCCCTTGCATTTGGAGCATGGATGTTCAAAGTTGAGAGTTCATCTTGGTATTTTTTTCCTTTGACCAATATAAGTGTCCCTCATTCTCTTTTTTGACAACATTTGGTTGAATGTCAATTATATCTGATATCAGAATGGGCACTCTGACTTGTTTATTGGGACCATTTGCTTAGAAAATTGTTTTCCAACCTTTGACTCTGAAGTAATGACTGTCTTTGTCACTAAGGTGGGCTTCTTTTTTTTTATTTTATTCAATATATTTTTTATTTACATTTCAAATGATTTCCCCTTTTCTAGCCCCCCACACCCCGAAAGTCCCATAAGCCCCCTTCTCTCCCCCTGTCCTCCCACCCACCTCTTCCCACTTCCCCGTTCTGGTTTTGCCCTATACTTCTTCACTGAGTCTTTCTAGAACAAGGGGCCACTCCTCCTTTCTTCTTGTACCTCATTTGATGTATGGATTATGTTTGGGGTATTCCAGTTTTCTAGGTTAATATCCACTTATTAGTGAGTGCATACCATGAGTCACCTTTTAGTCTGGGTTACCTCACTTAGTATGATGTTCTCTAGCTCCATCCATTTGCCTAAGAATTTCATGAATTCATTGTTTCTAATGGCTGAATAGTACTCCATTGTGTAGATATACCACATTTTTTGCATCCACTCTTCTGTTGAGGGATACCTGGGTTCTTTCCAGCATCTGGCAATTATAAATAGGGCTGCTATGAACATAGTAGAGCATGTATCCTTATTACATGGTGGGGAATCCTCTGGGTATATGCCCAGGAGTGGTATAACAGGATCTTCTGGAAGTGAGGTGCCCAGTTTTCAGAGGAACCGCCAGACTGATTTCCAGAGTGGTTGTACCAATTTGCAACCCCACCAGCAGTGGAGGAGTGTTCCTCTTTCTCCACACCCTCTCCAACACCTGCTGTCTCCTGAATTTTTAATCTTAGCCATTCTGACTGGTGTAAGGTGAAATCTCAGGGTTGTTTTGATTTGCATTCCCCTAATGACTAATGAAGTTGAGCATTTTTTAAGATGCTTCTCCGCCATCCGAAGTTCTTCAGGTGAGAATTCCCTGTTTAACTCTGTACCCCAATTTTAATAGGGTTGTTTGGTTTTCTGGAGTCTAACTTCTTAAGTTCTTTATATATATTGGATATTAGCCCTCTATCTGATGTAGGATTGGTGAAGATCTTTTCCCAATTTGTTGGTTGCCGATTTGTCCTTTTGATGGTGTCCTTTGCCGTACAGAAACTTTGCAATTTTATGAGGTCCCATTTGTCAATTCTTGATCTTAGAGCATACGCTATTGGTGTTCTGTTCAGAAATTTTCTCCCTGTACCAATGTCCTCAAGGGTCTTCCCCAGTTTCTTTTCTATTAGCTTCAGAGTGTCTGGCTTTATGTGGAGGTCCTTGATCCATTTGGATTTGAGCGTAGTACAAGGCGATAAAGATGGATCAATTCACATTCTTCTGCATGCTGACCTCCAGTTGAACAAGCATCATTTGTTGAAAAGGCTATCTTTTTTCCATTGGATGTTTTCAGCCCCTTTGTCGAGGATCAAGTGGCCATAGGCGTGTGGGTTCATTTCTGGATCTTCAATCCTGTTCCATTGATCTGCCTGCCTGTCACTGTACCAATACCATGCAGTTTTTAACACCATTGCTCTATAGTATTGCTTGAGGTCAGGGATACTGATTCCCCCAGAATTTCTTTTGTTGCTTAGAATAGTTTTAGCTATCCTGGGTTTTTTGTTATTCCAGATGAATTTGTTAATTGCTTTTTCTAACTCTGTGAAGAATTGAGTTGGGATTTTGATGGGTATTGCATTGAATCTGTATATTGCTTTTGGCAAAATGGCCATTTTAACTATATTGATTCTGGCGATCCATGAGCATGGGAGGTTTTCCCATTTTTTGAGGTCTTCTTCCATTTCCTTCTTCAGAGTCTTGAAGTTCTTGTCGTAAAGATCTTTCACATGTTTGGTAAGAGTCATCCCAAGATACTTTATACTGTTTGTGGCTATTGTGAAGGGGGTCATTTCCCTCATTTCTTTCTCAGCCTGCTTATCCTTTGAATATAGGAAGGCTACTGATTTGCTTGAGTTGATTTTATAACCTGCCACTTTGCTGAAGTTGTGTATCAGCTGTAGGAGTTCTCTAGTGGAGTTTTTTGGGTCACTTAGGTAGACTATCATGTCATCTGCAAATAATGATAGTTTGACTTCTTCCTTTCCAATTTGTATCCCTTTGACCTCCTTATGTTGTCGAATTGCCCAAGCTAGTACCTCAAGTACAATATTGAAAAGATAAGGAGAGAGGGGGCAGCCCTGTCTAGTCCCTGATTTTAGTGGGATTACTTCAAGTTTCTCTCCATTTAGTTTGATGCTGGCTACCGGTTTGCTGTATATTGCTTTTACTATGTTTAGGTATGGGCCTTGAATTCCTGTTCTTTCCAAGACTTTAAGCATGAAAGGATGCTGAATTTTGTCAAATGCTTTTTCAGCATCCAATGAAATGACCATGTGGTTTTTTTCTTTGAGTTTGTTTATGTAGTGGATTGCATTGCTGGATTTCCGTATATTAAACCAACCCTGCATTCCGGGGATAAAGCCTACTTGATCATGGTGGATGATCGTTTTGATGTGTTCTTGGATTCGGTTGGCAAGAATTTTATTGAGTATTTTTGCATCGATGTTCATAAGGGAAATTGGTCTGAAGTTCTCTTTCTTTGTTGGATCTTTGTGTGGCTTTGGTATCAGTGTAATTGTGGCTTCGTAGAAGGAATTGTGTAGTGTTCCTTCTGTTTCTATTTTGTGGAATAGTTTGAAGAGTATTGGTGTTAACTCTTCTTTGAAGGTCTGATAGAATTCTGCATTGAAACCATCTGGTCCTGTGCTTTTTTTGGTTGGAAGACTTTCTATGACTCCTTCTATTTCTTTAGGCGTTATGGGACTGTTTAGATGATATATTTGGTCCTGATTTAATTTTGGTATTTGGTATCTGTCAAGGAAATTGTCCATTTCCTCCAGATTCTCCAGTTGTGTTGAGTACAGGCTCTTGTAGTAGGATCTGATGATTTTTTGGATTTCCTCAGTTTCAGTTGTTATATCTTGTTTCATTTCTAAGCTTGTTAATTTGGATACTTTCTCAGTGCCCTTTGGTCAGTCTGGCTAAGGGTTTATCTATCTTGTTGATTTTCTCAAAGAACCAGCTCCTGGATTCGTTAATTCTTTGTACGGTTCGCTTTGTTTCCAATTGATTGATTTCAGCCCTGAGTTTGATGATTTCCTGCCTTCTACTTCTCCTGGGTGAATTGGCTTCTTTTTATTCCAGGACTTTATTCATAAGCTGCTAATGTATGCTCTCTCCATTTTCTTTTTGGAGGCACTCAGGGCTATGAGTTTACCTCTTAGCACTGCTTTCATTGTGTCCCAAAGATTTGGGTATGTTGTGCCTTGACTTTCATTAAATTCTAAAAAGTCTCTGATTTCTTTCTTTATTTCTTCTTTGGTCAAGGTGTCATTGAGTAGAGTATTATTCAGCCTCCATGTGTATGTGGGCTTTCTGTTGTTTTTGTTGCTATTGAAAATCACTCTTACACCATAGTGATCTGATAGGAGGCATGGGATTAGTTCGATCATCTTATATTTGTTGAGGTCTGCCTTGTGTCCAATTATATGGTCGATTTTGGAGAAGGTACCATGAAGTGCTGAGAAAAAGGTATATTCTTTTGCTTTAGGGTGAAATGTTCTATAAATATCAGTCAAATCCAATTGGTCCAAAGCTTCAATTAGTTTTACTGTGTCTCTGTTTAGTTTCTGTTTTCCCGATCGGTCCATTGAGGAAAGTGGAGTGTTGAAGTCCCCCACAATTATTGTGTTAGGTGCAATGTGTGCTTTGAGCTTTAGTAAAGTTTCTTTTACGAATGAGGGTGCCTTTGCATTTGGTGCATAGATGTTCAGAATTGAAAGTTCTTCTTGGTGGATTTTTCCTTTGACCAGCAAGAAGTGTCCTTCTGTGTCTCTTTTGATGACTTTAGGTTGAAAGTCAATTTTATCTGATATTAGAATGGCTACTCCTGCTCATTTCCTGTGACCATTGGCTTGTAAGATTGTCTTCCAGCCTATTACTCTAAGGTAGCTTTTATCTTTGACACTGAGGTGTGTCTACTGTATACAGCAAATTGTAGGGTCCTGTTTCCTTATCCAGTCTGTTAGTCTATGTCTTTTTATTGGGGAATTGAGACCATTGATGTTAAGAGATATTAGGGAATAGTGATTATTACTTCCTGTCATTTTTGATGTTCTTTTTATATTTGAGTGGTTATCTTCTTTTGGTTTTGATGAAGGAAGGTAACTATCTTGCTTTTTCCAGGGTGTAGTTTCCCTCCTTGTATTGGAGTTTTCCTCCTATTATTCTTTGCAGAGCTGGGTTTGTGGAAAGATATTGTGTAAATTTGGTTTTGTCATGGAATATCTTGGTTTCTCCATCTATGGTGAATGAGAGTTTTGCTGGGTATAGTAGTCTTGGCTGACATTTGTGTTCTCTTAGAGTCTGCATGAGATCTGCCCAGGATCTTCTAGCTTTCATGGTCTCTGGTGAGAAGTCTGGTGTGATTCTGATAGGTCTTCCTTTATATGTTACTTGGCCTTTCTCTCTTACTGCCTTTAATATTCTTTCTTTGTTTAGTGCATTTGGGGTTTTGATTATTATGTGACGGGAGGTATTTCTGCTCAGGTCCAGTCTGTTTGGAGTTCTGTAGGCTTCTTGTATATTCATAGGCATCTCTCTCTTTAAGTTAGGAAAGTTTTCTTCCATAATTTTGTTGAAGATATTTGCTGGCCCTTTCTGTTGTAAATCTTCACTCTCATCTATACCTATAATCCTTAGGTTTGGTCTTCTCATTGTATCCTGGATTTCCTGGATGTTCTGGGATACAAGCTTTTTGCATTTTGTATTTTCTTTGACAGTTGAGTCAATGGTTTCTATAGTATCTTCGGCATCTGAGATTCTTTCTTCCATCTCTTGTATTCTGTTGTTTATATTTGCATCTATGGCCCCTGATTTTTTCTCAAGGTTTTCTATCTCCAACGTTGTCTCCCTTTGTGATTTTTTAGTTGTTTCTACTTGAGGTGGGCTTCTTATATGCAGCAAAATGTTGGATCTTGTTTACATATCCAATCTGTTAGTCTATGTCTTTTTATTGGAGAATTGAGATTATTGATGTTAAGAGATATTAAAGAAAAGTGATTTTTGATTCCTGTTATTTTTATTGATAAAGGTAGAATTCTGTTTGTATGGCTATCTTCTTTTAGGTTTATTGAAAGAAGATTGCTTTAATGTTTTTTCTATGGTGTAGTTTCCTGACTTGTGTTGGTATTTTCCACCCATTTTCCTTTGTAGAGCTGTGTTTGTGGAAAGATATTGTGTAAATTTGGTTTTTCTTAGAATGTCTTGTTGAGAGTTTTACTGGGTATAGTAGCCTGAGCTGATATTTATGTTCTCTTAGGGTCTGTATGACATCTGTCCAGGATCTTCTAGACTTCAGAGTTTCAGGTGAGAAGTCTGGTGTAATTCTGATAGGTCTGCCTTTATATGTTACTTAACCATTTTCCCTTAACTTCTTTTTGTATTCTTCCTTTGTTTAGTGCATTTGGTATTTTGATTATTATGTGTCAGGAGAAATTTCTGTTCTGGTCAAGTATGTTTGGAGTTCTGTAGAGTTCTTTTATGTTCATGGACGTGTCTTTCTTTAGGTTAAGTAGTTTTATTCTATAATTTTGTTGAAGATATTATTGGCCCTTTAAGTTGTAAATCCTTGCTCTCTTCTATACCTGTTCCTCTTAGGTGTGGTCTTCTCATTTTATCCTAGATTTCCAGGATGTTTTGGGTTACATTTATTTGGCATTTTGCATTTTCTTTGACTGGTGTGTCAATGTTTTCTATGGTTTCTTGAGCACATGAGATTCTTTCTTCTATCTCTTGTATTCTGTTGTTGATGCTTGCATCTATGACTTCTGAATTCTTTCCAAGGTTTTCTTTTTTTCTCAAAACATATTCTTTGTTTACATTCTGAATGCTTTCCCCTTTCCCAGTTCCCCCTCCACATCGGTCTCATAAGCCCTCTTCCCTCCACTCATTTCCCAATCACCCACTCCCATTTCCCTGTCCTGATATTCCCCTACAATGCTGGATCAACTCTTTTCAGAACCAGGGCCCTCTCTTTCCTTCTTCTTGGTATAATTTGATATCCTAACTGTGTCTTGAGAATTCAGAGCTTCTGAGCTAAATAATATCTACTTATCAGTGATTGCATTCCATGTGTATTTTTTCTGATTGGTTTACCTCACTTAGGATGATATTTTCCAGTTGCAAACATTTGCCTAAGAATTTCATGAATTCATTGTTTTTAATTGCTGAGTAGTATTCCATTGTGTAAATATACCACATTTTCTGCATCCATTCCTCCATTGAGGAACATCTGGGTTCTTTTCAGCTTCTGGCTATTATAAATAAGGCTGCTATGTACGTAGTGGAACACGTGTCCTTATTGCATGGTGAGGAATCCTCTGGGTATATGCCCAGGAGAGGTATAGCAGGGTCTTCCGGAAGTGTCATGTCCAGTTTTCTGAGGAACCGCCAGACTGATTTCCAAAGTTGTTGTGCCATCTTGCAATCCCACCAGCGGTGGAGGAGTGTTCTAAAGTTTTCTATCTCAAGAGATGTTTCATTTTGTAATTTCTTTATTGTTTCTACTTCTACTTTTAGATCCTAGATTGTTAGTTCAGTCACTTGTTTGTGTGTGTTTTCCTGATTTTGGTTTTTGTGTATGTGTGTGTGTTCTGTCTTTAAGTGTTTCTACCTGTTGACTCATGTTTTCCTGTGTTTCTTTAAGGGATTATTGTGTTTCCTCTTTAAGGGCTTCTACCTCTTGACCCATGTTCTCCTGTAATTCCCTAAAAGATTTTTGTGTTTCTGCTTTAAGGGCTTCTAACAGTTGACCAATGTTCTCCTGTATTTCTCTAAGGAAATTTTTAATCTCCTTCTTGAAGTCCTCTATCAATATCATGAATGTGATTTTAAATCCAGCTCATTCTTTTCCAGTGTGTTGGGGTATTCAAGATTTTCTCTTATAGGAAAACTGGGTTCTGATGGTTACATGCTGCCTTGGTTTCTGTTAGTAATCATCTTACATTTACCTTTTGGTTCGTTCTCAAATGCCCTGATTGTAGCTAGTTTTCAAATGCTCTGAGTGAGGCTGTTTCTCAAATGCCCTGAGTGTGGCTTGTTCTCTAGGAAGTAGCAGGAGATGCTGTCTTCATTGTGGCAGACCTGGCAAGATTCTGCCACAGGAGAAAGGGCAGGTGGTGGCAGATGGGGAAGAAGCATCTGAGGAAGCATATTATTTTTATACTTATAGAAATAAACAGAAAATCAAGTATACCTGCAAATGGGTTTATTTCATACTTTATCCTAAATTCAGTCCTACTTTTGAAAGCTCTTGTTACATTGTTACATTAGACAGTGATAATTCAGAACGTCTTAGGCTACAAATGTAGCAAGTTGTTTTTAACTCTACCTTATTAAATCTATTCTATTCATATGGAAATAGAAAGAAGGATGACATTGATTTTGAGACTGATACAGTCAGTAACATGTGTCTCTTTTATAATGATGCCTGGTCTTCTTGTAGGAAGAAATAAAAGACACTCAAGAATGAAGTATACTTTAATTAACTGAAAACACTTCTCAAGACCATCTTTAAACTCGTGTGCTTCATTCCAAGATAGAGAAATTGTAATTAATAAAGTGTCTCCCTAGAAAAGAAACTAGCTAAAGTCTTTGTTAAATTTTCTATTATTTGAATATATCCAGTGCGACAAGGCTTGGCAGCCTCCATCTGCTCTCAGTCACAATATCTGCTCCCAAGATGCTTCTGAGACAGTCATGTTCCATCCATCCAAGCAAGAAAGCAATCACCAATAATAACTCCATGGAGGAAAGGTATATGTGAACAGTATCAGTAACGTACAACCAACTGAGGCAAGTAGCTCTTTGCACACCTGCCCTGTTTCCTCATTTTATATTTCATAATTTACATCGTCTTTAAAATGGTTTTGGTTGCTTTTCTTATCTCTTTAGAAGTGCAAAAAATTGAAAAATTTAGAAGTGCAAATATATGTGTGTGTGTATGTATGTGTATGTGTGTGTGTATGTGTGTGTATGTATAAATTATATATATATATATATATATATATATATATATATATATATATATATTTAGACAGCTTTGATAGTAAAATCCTGCGTTATAGATAAAGGACTGCTTATCGGGTAATAACTCATTTAAAAACACAGTAAATATAATGTGTCTTAAATTTCCTGAAGAACATAAAGGCAAATGGTTTAGTATATTTTGATATCCTTGTGCCTTTCTGTGTGATATTTTGTGGGGGATGTTATGTGTGTTTCATATGCTTCATAGTATGGGTGTGCGCATACAAGAAATGACTTTTTATGTGAGTGCTCAGGACCTGAATTGAGATCCTCATGCTGACACAGGAATAGTTTATTGACTGAACAATATCTTAATAGCTCTGATGTAGGTTTTTTTTTTTTTTTTCCGAGACAGGGTTTCTCTGTATAGCCCTAGCTGTCCTGGAACTCACTTTGTAGACCAGGCTGGCCTCAAACTCAGAAATCCACCTGCCTCTGCCTCCCAGAGTGCTGGGATTACAGGCATGTGCCACCACCACCCGACTTGATGTAGTTTTAAAATCAGTGCTTTACTGAGAAACTACTAATAGTTCTACTGTAGAATGAAGTCTTCTATCTTCTTTCTTTTTTCCTTTCTTTCTTTTTTTTTTTGTTTTTGTTTTTGTTTTTGCTTTTGCTACTGTTTTTTTGAGACAGGGTTTCTCAGAGTAGTCCTGGCTGTCCTGGAACTCACTCTACAAACCAGGCTGGCCTCAAACTCAGATAGTCAACTAACTCTGCCTCTCAAGTGCTGGGATGAAAGGGATGAACCGCCACTGCCTGAGTCCTATCTTCTTTTATTTCTATTTTTTATTAAATATATTTTCTTTATTTCCACTTCAAATGTTATCTCCTTTCTTGGTTTCACTTCCAATACCCCCCTATTCCATTCAGTCTCCCTCTGCTTTCCAACCAACCCACTCCCTCTTCCCTGTCCTGGCATTACCCTATACTAGGGCACCAAGCCTATTACAAGACATATATAACAAACATAAGCACAGATATACAAATATATATATATATATATATATATATATATATATATTACATATTAGTAAAAAGTATATACACTCTACAAAAATATATCATTGATATATAATATATATACATATATATGCACTAACAGTCATCACTTGTACACTCAGCATGCAGCACATATAACACACAAATATATAGTTTCACCCATACAAACATACATTACACATATACATAAATGCATATATACATGAACACACACATATTCAAAGACATATGCATTAACAGAAACAATACTATTTTAACCATTTTCTCTGATATATTTTTTCCAACCTTGTCAATATATTAGGTGGCTATAGTTGCATGAACACATGTCTATGGCCTGTTTTATTCCAGTTGATCTGAGTCTACTTTCGTGCCAGAATCATGCTGTTTTTATTACTATAACTGTAATATATATCTTGAGATCTGGAATGACAATTCTTCTAACATTGTTCTTTTAGCTTAGGATTTCTTTGACTGAGCTCTTCTGCGGTTTCATAAGAATTTTACAATTAAAAAACAACTGTGTGAATACTATGGGAATTTTATTGAGATTTCATTGAATCTATAAATTGCTTTGGGTAAAATGTTTATTTTTACAATGCTAATTCTAATAGCCATTTTTTAAATACAGTTCTTTCAGCTCCTTGGTTAGGTATACTACTAGCTGATTATTTTCTTGGAGGCTATTATGTGTGGTAAGGCATCTGTGATCTTTCTATTTGAGTGCTTATGTTTGGTGTATAGATAGGCTACCAGTTTTTGCAAGTTGATTCTAGTGGAATTTTGAGATTGGTTATGTGTATTGTATATAATATATGAATAGAAATAATTTGATTTCTTCTTTTTTCATTGTAATTTCCTACTCTCATTACTTTAGCTAATGCTATGAGCACTATATGGAAAAGCATGGTGACAGTGGATAGTTCTTCTCATTGCTGATTTTAATAAGACTGTTTTTAGGTATTATTTCTGGTTTTGATAATTTTGTCATATATAGCTTATATTATGCTGAGATACTCTATTCTTTTGAAAACTTACATCATCCAGGCATATTATATATTCTCAAATATATTTTTGGAATCTATTGAACTGATCATGTGATATTTTGACTCTAAACATATTTATATATTTTATTACATTTATAGATTTACATATATGAAACCATCCTGTAACTTTAGGATGAAGCAAACTTGCTTATGGTGGATAATTTATTTTAATAATGTATGCATTAAGTTTGTAGGTATTTTTATGAGAATTTGTGCATCTCTGTCCATCAGGTAGAGGACAGGTTTTATTATTTTGTCATGTCTTTACGTGGTTTTGGTATTAAAGTAATCCTGGCTTCATGGAGGGAGTTTTGGAATCTTGCTTATTTTTCTCTTTTGAACAATTGAGAAGTATTAGCTATAGACCTTTGAACATCTTCTAGAGTTAAACTAGGTTTCTGTCTTAGCTGTAATTATTTTATTCAGAAGACTTTTGAACATGGTTCATTCACCTTATTTGTTATATGTCTTTTTTAGGCTGTTAACCTCTTCTTAGTTTATCTTTGATTCTTAAGATTAAGATTAAATGTGTCCATTTATTTTGATTATTCAAGTTACTAATGTTTAGGCTTTTAAAATTTTCCCTTATAACATTCTACATTTAAGGGTCTATTCTAATGTTTTATTTTTTAATTCTGATTTTGGTCATTTGCTTCTGTTTACCATTATTATTTTAGTTAGGCCAAAAATATGCTAATATTATGTAATCTTCTCAAAGAACAAGTTTTATTGATTGTCTATATTATTTCTTTGTTTTTATTTCATTCATATCTATTCTGGTATTTTATTTTATTTTATTTATTATCTACTACATGTATATATGGTTTGTTTATGATTTTCTTTTCTTTTCTTTTTATAAAGTAAAGCTCTTTATTTTTGTCTTGAAAAGTGAACCAAAAGATTACAGCATCTTGAGTACTTCCAGATCAAGAGACTAGGTAGCATCTTGGCAGGGGAGGCAGCTGGGTAGGGAGAGGCTTATTTCTTTCTTTTTTTTTTTTTTTCGTTTTTTTTTTATTTATTCGATATATTTTTTATTTACATTTTAAATGATTTCCCCTTTTCTTGCCCCCCACTCCCCGAAAGTCACATATGCCCCCTTCCCTCCCCCTGTTCTCCCATCCATCCCTTCCCACTTCCCTTTTCTGGTTTTGCCCTATACTGCTACACTGAGTCTTTCAAGAATCAGGGGCCACTCTCCATTCTTCTTGTACCTCATTTGATGTGTGGATTATGTTTTGGGTATTCCAATTTTCTAGGCTAATATGCACTTATTAGTGAGTGCATACCATGATTGATCTTTTGAGACTGGGTTACCGCACTTAGTATGATGTTCTCCAGCTCCATCCACTTGTCTAACAATTTCATGATTTCAATCACTGGTAAGTGGATATTAACTAGCCCAGAAGCTCTGAATACCCAAGACACAAGTAGCATATCAAATGACTCCCAGGAAGAAGTAAGGAGAGGGCCCTGATCCTGGAAAGGCCTGATCCAGCATTGTAGGGGAGTACTAGGACAGAGAAAAAGGAGCGAGGTGATTGTAGTATGGGTATAGAGAAGGCTTATGGGGCATATGGGGAGGGGGGAACTGGGAAAGGGGAAAGCGTTTTGGAATGTAAACAAAGAATTTAGAAAAGAAAAAAAAAACAAAAAAGAAAGTTCTTCTTCGTGGATTTTTCCTTTGACCACCAAGTAGTGTCCTTCCGTGTCTCTTTTGATGACTTTAGGATGAAAGTCAATTTTATCTGATATTAGAATGGCTACTCCAGCTCCTTTCCTGAGACCATTGGCTCATAAAATTGTCTTCCAGCCTTTTGCTCTAAGGTAGTTTTTGTCTTTGACATTGAAGTATGTTTCCTATATGCAGCAAAATGTAGGGTCCTGTTTCCTTATCCAGTCTGTTAGTTTTTGTCTTTTTATAGGGAAGCTGAGTCCATTGATTTTAAGAGATATTAAGTAATAGTGATTATTACTTCCTATCATTTTTGATGTTATTTTTATATTTGAGTGGTTATCTTCTTTTGGGTTTGATGATAGAAGGTTACTATCTTGCTTTTTCCAGGGTATAGTTTCCCTCTTTGTATTGGAGTTTTCCTCCTATTATTCTTTTAGAGCTGGGTTTGTGGAAAAATATTGTGTAAATTTGGTTTTGTCATAGAATATCTTGCTTTCTCCATCTATAGTGATTGAGAGTTTCGCTGGGTATAGTAGTCTTGGCTGACATTTCTGTTCTCTTAGAGTCTGCATGATATCTGTCCAGGATCTTCTAGCTTTATTAGTCTCTGGTAAGAAGTGTGGTGTGATTCTGATAGGTCTTCCTTTATATGTTATTTGGCCTTTTTCTCTTACTACCTTTAATATTCTTTCTTTGTTTAGTACATTTGGGATTTTGATTATTATGTGACGGGAGGTATTTCTGCTCAGGTCCAGTCTTTTTGGAGTTCTGTAGGCTTCTTGTATATTCATGGGCATCTCTCTCTTTAAGTTAGGAAAGTTTTATTCCATAATGTTGTTGAAGATATTTTCTGTCCCTTACAGTTATAAATCTTCACTCTCATCTATACCTATAATCCTTAGGTTTGGTGTTCTCATTTTGTCCTAGATTTCCTGGATGTTCTGGCACACAAGCTTTTTGCATTTTGCATTTTCTTTGACTGTTGTGCCAATGGTTTCTATGGTATCTTCGGCATCTGAGATTCTTTCTTCCATCTCTTGTATTCTGTTGTTGATATTTGCATGTATGACCCCTTATTTCTTCCCAAGGTTTTCTATCTCCAAAGTTGTCTCCCTTTATGATTTCTTAGTTGTTTCTACTTCTGATTTTAGATCCTGGACAGTTTTGCTCAGCTCCTTCATTTGCTTGTTTGTGTTTTCCTGTAATTCTTTAAGACATTTTTGTGCTTCCTCTTTCATGATCTCAGCCTTTTGACCAAACTTCTCCTGTATTTCTTTAAATGATTTTTGTGTTTCCTCCTTATTGGCTTCTATCTTTTGACCTGTATTCTCCTGAATTTCTTTTAATGATTTTTGTGTTTCCCTTGTAAGGGCTTCTAACTTTTGATCCATTTCCTTCTGAACTTTTCTGAGACATTTATTTATGTCCTTCATGTGTTCCTGTAACAGCATCATGACCAGAGCTTTTAAATCCAAATCTTGTTTTTTTTTTGGTGTGTTGGGGTATCCAGGACTTGCTGTTAATGGAGAATTGGGTTCAGATGCTGCCATATTGCCTAGATTTTCTGTTAGTAACATTCTTTAGTTTGTCTTTGCCATCTTGTTATCTCTGGCGTTAGTTGGTCTTGTCTCTCGCTGATATTTGAGCCCCCTGTGAGGCTGTAGGGCTATTTCTGCAACACTGAATGGCTGGGTTTCCCCTGTTACAGATTGCTGATGTGCTGCCCTCCTCTTGGGTGCCCTTGGTGCCCTAGTATGCCTTGCCCCAGATTGTCTCTGTGAACCAGGTGCTGGCTGTTTGCTCCTTCAGGGAGTGGTAATGGTGTATGCTGTGGGAACTATTTCTGATTGCTGATCACTCTGCTGGGCAGCCGCTCCCCCAACTGGGTTCGTGCACACAAGGCTAGCCGAGCTGCTCAGGCCCTGAGCCTAGGCAAAAGCCTGGCAGGCTTAGGGCTGAGCAATGTTTGCCTCGTGCTATGACTGTTAATTGGTTCTGTCAGGTAGCCAAGATGGTGGTGTGTGAGCACTCCTTGAAAGTCCCGGGAGAGTTTGCTGGGCTAACAACCTCCTGGCAGTGTTGGCACACAGATGACCCACTGGGCAACACAGGGCCTGGGTGCAGCCCAACACCTGTTGGGCTTAGACCCCCACGATGTTAGCCTCAGGCTATGACTGTTAGCTGACTTTGCGTGCTAGAACTCTCTGGTGTCCTGTAGTCAAAATGGCACCAGGACAGACTGCCAGGCTGACAACCTCCTGGCTGGGTTGGCATACCAATGGCCCCTCAAACAGCCCAGGGCCTTGGTGCAGGCCAAAGCCTGTTGGGCTTAGACCCTTGCGATGTTAGCCTCAGGTTAGGTTTGCACGCCTCAGGCTGTCAGTTCTCTCTGGCTTCCAAGGGGCAAGATGGTGGAGAGCCTCTCATAACTCACATGGTGGGAGGCAGATTTCTGATGTGGCTTCTGTGCGGTGAAAGGCACTATAAATCTGCCACCACTTGCAGCCCAGCTGGCCAGCAATGATCAGTGGTAGCGGGTGCGGGGCCTGCCTGGACCCTGTTGCCTTGGTTCCACTGCTGATTTCTCTTCTGCTGGATGAGCTGCTGCTGTTGCTGCTGCTGCTGTTGTCACCGCTCCTCCCTCTCTGTTTATGGCTTTTTAACACTTTATTTTCATGATTAAATCATTTATTTGTGCTCTTTCTGGCATTTTAATGTAGATAGTTAAAGATTTCTCTCATAGAACTCCTTTCAGTGTGTCCAAGACGAGTGGTTATGCTATGTTTCATTTTCTTTAGTTCTAGGGTGTTTTTTGTTTGTTTGTTTGTTTGTTTTATTTCCTTTCTTGGTTTCTTCTTTGATCCTCTCTTCATCCAGTATTAAGCTGTTTAATTTCTCTGAATTTGAGTGTTTATTGGAGATTAGTTTGCTGACAATTTCAGTTTTTTGTATGTAGATAAGATGAGAGGAGTTATTTCAATATTTCAGAATGTGGTGAGATTTGTTTATGTCACAGGCTGTGACCTATTTTAATTACATTTACATGTGTTGTTAAACGCAGTAAACATTCTTTGGTGCTTGAGTAGAAAGCTCCGTAGAGATCTCTTAGGCTCATTTGATATGCTGCCTAATTCTTGTAATTCTGTGATTATTTTTAGATAACCTATCTTTTGACATATATGTTATCAACAGGTTAGTGTTAATGTTCATCTTTAAGTTATGTAGTTCAAGTTATGTATTATAAAATTTAATGAACTAGATATTTTAGTACACATATATTTTAGATTATGTCCTCTGTTATAATTAGATATTTGCTTTATTTACATTTCAAATGGTATTCCCTTTCCTCATTACCCTTCTGAAAACCCCCTACCCCTTCCCCCCTTCCCTGCTTATCAACCTTTCTCCCAATTTCCTGACCTGGCATTCCCCTACACCTGGGAATCGAGCCTTCACACGACCACAGGCCTCTACTCTCATTGATGTCTGAAATGGCCATCCTCTGCTGCATATGGAGCTGGAGCCATGGGTCATTCCATGTGTATTCTTTGATTGGTGGTTGAGTCCCTGGGAGATCTGGGGGTATTGGTTGGTACATATTATTGTTCTTCCTATGCAGCTGCAAATCTCTTCAGCCCATTGGGTCCTTTCTCTATCTTCTCCAATATGGAACCTATGCTATTGGTTGTCTGTGAACTATGGATATTTTAATCCCCCTTCTTAGAAGTATCAAAGAATCCACACTTTGGTCTTCCTTCTTGAGCTTCATGTGGTCTGTGAATTGTATCTTGGGTATTCTGAGCTTTTGGGCTCATATCCACTTATCAGTGAGTGCATACCTTGTGTGTTCTTTTATGACTGGGTTATCTCAGTCAGGATGACACTTTCTACTTTCATCCATTTGCCTAAGAATTTCATGAATCTATTGTTTTTAATAGCTGAGCAGTACTCTATTGTGTAAACATATCACATTTTCCATATCTATTCCTCTGTGGAGGGGCATCTGAGTTCTTTCCAGCTTCTGGCTATTATAAATAAGGCTTCTATGAACATAGTGGTGCATGTATCCTTATTTCATGTTGGAACATCTTCTGGGTATATGTCTAGGAGTGGTACAGCTGGGTCCTCAAGTAGTGCTATGTTTAATTTTCTGAGGAACCACCAAACTGATTTCCTGAGTGTTTGTACCACCTTGAAATCCCACCAGGAATGGAGGAGTGTTCCTCTCTGAAGAGGGAGATGGAAGAAGACCTCAGGGGATGGGAAGACCTCCCATGCTCATGGATCGCCAGAATCAATATAGTTAAAATGGCCATTTTGCCAAGAGCAATATACGGATTCAGTGCAGTACCCATCGAGATCCCAACTCAGTTTTTCACAGAGTTAGAAAAAGCAATTGACAAGTTCATCTGGAATAACAAAAAACCCAGGATAGCTAAAACTATTCTCAGCAACAAAAGAAATTCTGGGGGAATCAGTATCCCTGACCTCAAGCAATACTACAGAGCAATAGTGTTAAAGGCTGCATGGTGTTGGTACAGTGACGGGCAGGCAGATCAATGGAACGGGATTGAAGATCCAGAAATGAACCCACACACCTATGGCCACTTGATCCTCGACAAAGGGGCTGAAAACATCCAATGGAAAAAAGAGCCTTTTCAACAGATGGTGCTGGTTCAGCTGGAGGTCAGCATGCAGAAGAATGCGAATTGATCCATCTTTATCGCCTTGTACTAAGCTCAAATCCAAATGGATCGGGGACCTCCACATAAAGCCAGACACTCTGAAGCTAATAGAAAAGAAACTGGGGAAGACCCTTGAGGACATTGGCACAGGGAGAAAATTGCTGAACAGAACACCGATAGCGTATGCTCTAGGACCAAGAATTGACAAATGGAACCTCATAAAATTACAAAGTTTCTGTACTGCAAAGGACACCATCAAAAGGACAAATCGGCAGCCAGCAAATTGGGAAAAGATCTTCACCAATCCTGCATCAGATAGAGGGCTAATATCCAATATATATAAAGAACTTAAGAAGTTAGACTCCAGAAAACCAAACAACCCTATTAAAAAATGGGGTACAGAGTTAAACAGGGAATTCTCACCTGAAGAACTTCGGATGGTGGAGAAGCATCTAAAAAAAATGGTTTCTTCACATTCTTGACAATATCTGCTGGCCCCTGAGATTTTGATCTTAGCAATTCTGACTGGTGTGTGTTGGAATCTCAGGGTTGTTTTGATTTGCATTTTCCTGATGATTAAGGATGTTGAATATTTAGCAAAATCAATTATAGTTTGTTATCTCTCCCAATTAGTTTTAAAGCTTACTTTATCAAATATTAAGAGCAATTTCTGCCCCCTTCCTTACTTCCACTTTCTGGGAATACTCTTTTTATCCTTTCATCTTAAGGTGATTCCTATCTGTAGAACTAAGATAAGTGTTTTGGAGATAATGGAAAGGTGGATTTTGTTCCTCAATCCATTCGTACAGCTTTTGTCTTTTAAGTGTGGGACTTAAGGCCATTACAATTTAAAGTTACTATTGAAGTTGTTTGCTGATAGTAGATTATTTTATGTGTTTGTATTCTTAGTTGTACTTTGTGTTTCAGTAATTATAGCTTCATCTACTATGTGGCTATGTTTGTTTCTTTCTCTAGTACAAAGAATTTCTTCTAGTGCTTTCTGATATGGCAAACATAAGTTCTTTTAGCCAGTTTGAGTAATGAAATATTTTATAACTTGGAGTACATTGCTTTATGCTATAGTCCAAGGTATACTTGCTAGGACTGAACATTAAGGAGTGTTCAGGCTGAGTATTCTCAGAGGAACTGGTGTACCAGGTTGGGCTGGATCTACAAGATATCTCAGATACAAAAACACACAAAAGAACTGAGTAATGAAAACAACTACATAATAAATTTAACTTCCAAAGAATTTGATTAATAAAAATTTTATGGTAAAGATTCATATTTTTAAATATATATTGTGAGTTACACTTAAAATGTTCCTCATATATTTGTTTATGAATTTTTTTTCCTATTTGTTGATACTCTTTTAGAAAAATGTGGAAAATTTGGAGTTGGGGCATAGCTGAAAGATGTAAGCACCTGAGGCAGACTCTTGAGAATATACCATTGCTGACCTTTTCCAGTGGCATACCTGCCTCTTCAATGACCAGCAAGGGAATACTCTCATGAATTCTTAGAAACTAAAACAAATGTTGACGACTAAACCCTGTTTACATAGCCTTTTAACACCACACAGAAATGTGATAAGTTCTTTGTTTATTTACACAGTAGTGCAATGCTGGCCAAATGTTTCTTACACATGATAATTTACATATAAATATTGATACAAAGCTATAAATAAAATATTAACACATAGAATGCAAGAAAACCCTATGAATAATGCACTCTAGTAGGATTGATTTTGGCAAAATAGAAATGGTTCAAAAGTAGGACATTAGCTAAATATATCTTACAGTATATACATAAAAATCTTCCAAATGCATATCTGGTAAAATAATTTAACAGCACAACATAGGAGGAACACTTTGTTAGCAAGATAATAGTGTGACCCCAAGTTCATAAGGCTAATTGTTGTAATGTGAGTGGGATAACAAAGTAGGACTCAATGGTATGTAGCAATAATGTAATTGTGTGTTGGATTTAAATGCTATGAATGAATTATAAAGATAAATTATGAAAATTACAGTAGTAGATTATATGTGAAAAACTTCAGCAATTAATTTATCAAGATAATATAAATTAATAAATTTTCCACATATCTTAAAAATTATCAACAGAGTAAAATCCTTTCTAAGTACTAAAACTCAACTCAGCTAAGCCTGTTCACAATCATTTTAAAATATAAAGAAGAATGATTGGATAAAAATGTCAGATATGATATTGCCTAGACAACAATATGTTAAACATTTTTTAAATTTCAATGCTTCTCTCTGAATTTCAAATACCTAAAAATTATTATCAACATTACTTTTGAAGAATAATTATATCCAGGGCTGATGAGATACCTCAGTGGGTAAAACACTTGCTATCAAGCCTGGTGAGCTGAGTTCAATCTCTGGGTCCAGCCTGATGAAGTGAGTTCAATCCCTTCCCTTATAAGGGGTCTTATAAGGTAAAAGAAACAACCAAAACTCTTGAAAATTGTCAATTGACCTTCACAAGTTTGTTGTGACACAACCAACAAAACACACATACACATACACACACACACAAAGAGAGAGAGAGAGACAGAGACAGAGACAGGCAGAGAGACAGAGAGACAGAGAAAGAGACAGACAGAGAGACAAAATCATGACCAGAAAATTCAGAATGATAAAATATTGGAGATTGCATCTCCCTTTTCCAACATCAAAGTATATAAATACAGTGGTTTAAATGGAAAATAACCCCCATTGCCCTATGCATTTAAATACTTCTTCCCTAGTTTATGGCACAGTTTGGGGATGTTGTGCAACCTTTAGGCAGTATGATGGAAGAATCTCATTAGGGTATGGTTTGAGCATTTACAGTCATGTTCCTTTTCTGCTTGCTCTCTGCTTCCATGGTATAGACTGAAATATGATCAGCCAGCTTTCTGTTTCACCCGCAGTGCCTTCTGTCAGTCTTGCACTAGCTTTCTGGAATCCTAACTAAAAAGAAACTTTTTTATTCCTTAAATTATCATAATTTTATCATAGATTTATCATAACAAAACAAGTTTAAGTGAAAAATGATAAACTCCAACATTTTCTATAAATATAAACTTTTCATATTTGCTAAAAATCATAACAAATTTAAAAGACATGACATTCTAGAAAAATATTCCTCTGATGATTAATAAATCAATAAATGAATTTATGTTAATGGTTAACTCAGGATAGCAAGTTATGAATATATCTAAAAGGCTAGGAAAATGTCTCAGTTGGTAAAGCACTTGAACTGAGACCAGGAGGACTCCCACTTAGTAGTGTGTAGGAATGGCAACTCAACTGCAGTCCTGGTGCTTAGAAGAGTAAGAAAAGGATTACCTGTAGCTGAGAGCCAGAAGAGTCAAACTGATGAGATCAATTCAAGTGAAAAAGAAACCTATCTTTTATATATATATATATATATATAAGTTATTTTCTATATTCTTTGAAACCTATCTACATGTGTGTGTACATACAAACACTTAATCACACACATACACACACACACACACACACATACACATATAGGCATACACACATGACTAAACATACATACATACTAATGTACATACCGAAACATTTGATGCTCCAGAAACACAGAGGCACAAGCAGGTGAACACACACACACATTCACACGCACACACACACACACACACACACACACACACACACCTATATAGGCACGCATATATACACAGACAAGAATCTATTATAAAGTAAATTAAATGAAAGTATCTCAAGTCTTTGCAAATATAAGGTTTGTCCAGAACTCCTTATATTCTCTTTTCTTAATGTGGAATTATCTTATCTTAATATATTATTATCTAATATTAATGTTATTCTCTTCTGCTCATATATGTTCTCCTATATTAATGTTATTCTCTCATGTTAACTATGTTAATCTCTTTTATTTACTTGTTATTCCTCTTATGCTAATACATGTGCAAAGCACCTTAATTGGAAGGCTACTTAGAAAACTAAACTTAATCACTACAGAAATACATTCAGGGATGTGTTTAGGGGTCAAATTTGCTATTTTCATACATTTCCTCCTATCATCTATCTTAAATATTATCTTTTATCATCCTAACATTAAATTTTTACTGATTTCCATTGAGAGCTACAATATAGTCTAGATTCCTAGTTTCTTAGTTTTGTTTTACCACACCTTATAAGTTAGTTTAAATATATATTATTCAATATAAAGTATGAAGAGAACTACTTATACGTTTTTGAATTGATGTTACAATTCTGGAAGACATGTTGTTCATACCAGATGAAGGGATTTTACCCACCCTACAATTCTTCCATTTGTTTCTTTTCTCCTCAGTTTAGTAACAATGGGTAGATTATAACAGTCAGCCAGAAACTGAAATCAATAACTGCAGAATAAAAGGATAATTTTATAAGTAAATCATTTTAAATTTTCACATTCATGTTTTTCCAAAATATTAAAGTGAGTTTCATTTTAATATTGAAGTGATTGGCCATGTTTTGTGCAGTGTATTTTGCATAAGAAATTTAATAATTTCTTCACAAACGAAGATGGGAATAATCATTAGCATTTTCATTTTAAGGATGTAATGGGAGAGAAGTATTTTTCCATCTCTGCATGTAGTAACCCATGACACTGGAACTAAAATCAGATATGTGCATCACTAGTTCTGAGATACTGCTATGGGGCCAAAGCCAGGGGTCCCAGCCTTGTTGCTCAGCAGAAGTGAATGTAGCTACTGCTTTTGTTTTGCTTTCTTTTTAAATATTTACATATGTGCTTCTGTGTGTGGGTATGTCTACAAAACTTCAGGTGCCTAAGAATACTAGTAGACATTAAATGCAATAGAACGAGAGTTACAGACAGTTATGAGGTGTGATATGGGTGCTAGGAGTTGAACCCAGGTCTTCTGAGAGAACAACAAATTCACTTAATCACTAAGCCATTTCCTCAACCCTGATGAGGTATACCTATTCATATTAGCAGGTAAGAAAAATGAATAATCTCCTTACTACACAAAGCTTAAATTGAAGATTTATAACAATAATGAAGACATTAAAAGTCATCTCTTTTTGATATTTTTTACATTACTATAATTCATACTACTGAAAGTGCTCATACAGGTGCATAAGGAGAAAATATTCTGTAACTTATACTGCTTTACTAGGCAATTTTATTTAAAATATAAATATGCAAATATACAGTAGGGTTTAAATTTTTATTTTTATTATGTTATTGTTAGAAGACTTTTTCTAAGATATGGAATACATACAAGAAATGAAATCCATTTTGAGAAGTATCTCTGTGATGTCTTGGACACTCAACAAATTACAGTGATTTGGGATAAGATATTCTAAGAAATTTATATTATTACAGGGAGGGCAAGGACTTGCTATCAAAATGCAAGGAAAGCATCAGAGAAAGTGACCCAATGTCTCTCTACAAACAGGATTTAAGCAAGCTAAATGAGTTTGCTATTGGCTCATTATCCTTTCTTGTCAACTCATGTCTTGGACTGTCAGCTTTTCTTGTGCAAAAGTGAATAATAAGAGGACGAAAGCGACCCTTGAGCTTCTCCTAATGGACTCACCATCTCTTCTGCAGTTATCACTCTCCAGAAACCCCAGTCTGCTTCTAGCTGCCTTTGACATGAAAATATCCTTTGGCAAAATCAAACCCTCTAGGAACTCTTACTTATGAATTCGTTGGACATTTATCAAATCTGAAAATCATGGAATATTTGGTTATGCATGTTTATATTCAGGATTTCAGTAAAAAATAATCCCTTGCTATTCAGAATAAAATTAAATGATTAATCCATGAATTAGATGGAAAAAAATCATGCTTAGTTTGGAAAATGGAGAACACAATGACCGCTTGAAATTTTGAGGTCTTATTTGTATAATTTATATCATATATCATTATCATATTATTATCATATGTCACATATGAACTATCATAGCAAATAATAGATACCATATGAGATAGCACTTTTTGGGTAGGTAAACACTGAATAAGGTAGTTGTGGATTTTATGGAGACTATTAAATAGTTTTTTGAATTTCCTCTTTTAATTTTTCCTACCAGACACAATGTTCTTTGTGGGAGAGCTGAAAGGAAAAGATGAAAGTAGAGGGGAGACTAAGTGGGGATTCAGAACTTTGTAATTTTTTTCATGGACACTTGATACCATTTAGAGTGCACTCACTCCTAATCATGGCTGTCTCATGCATTAACTCAGCTTTCATATCTTATAAAATCATAATTTGAGCCCCTGCTATCTGATGACAATCGCAAGTATGAGTAAATCCATTAATTTATTTGAGCAATTAAATTTTAAAAAGAAAAATTGAGCAAGTTGACATAATATAATATGGTAAATAATATAATCAAGTCAAGATATGGTAATTGTGGTAACAGATATGCTTCAATATAGGGTACATCTCTGTGGTGATTCATACTCATGGGTACCAGAGGCACCTGTTCACAATCAAAGATTTCCAGGAATCTTTCTATTATTGTATATGAAATGAGACAGAGAAGAGGTGAGAAGTGAATTATGCTAAGTCCACCACTGAGCTCCTAATACAAAGTCAGTAAGTAAATGTGAAAATTAGTGAGGTTGCTTTCATTAATAAAATACTGACACTTATATGTCCATATGTTAGCATGGAAATGTAAAAGGTGATTCAGATGAAGAGTTATTAAGCTGTCCAACAACTCCAGAAAACTTATTATAACAACAACAACAACAACAACAACAATACAAAGACAAAAACAGCAAAATACAGAATAAAAGAAACCACAGTGAGAGAGGATTGAGAATTTTGAAAAAATAGTGGTAACACTCAATCATTGTTCACCTCTGTCTTTTGTATTTGTTTTCCTTGGTTTATGTTAAATAGGCTGAGTCCCCTAGAGAGTCACTGAAGTCTAGGTCAGATTTCTCCTGTGTACATATTGAGGCTCAATATCCCCCCAAGATTGAACTGTTAAAAATCAATCCTCTGGGACATAGCAACTGATCATCTGTATAGGCATAACTCTCCATTTACAAAAGACATCAGAATACTGAATAAGGCAGGCTAAATGAAGTAAACAATAAAGTGCATATCACTAGAATATTAGAGACATGTATAATATAAATCACTGAGTGATAGTACTGATATTCATGAACCATATTTTAAATAGAAAATCTAGGCATATAGTTATACAGTGATAATAAATTAGAAGGGCTGATTTTCACATACTTAAACTCAAATTTTATCCCAAGGCAAAGCAAAACAAACTACATCAAATATCACACATAATATGCAAGACTGATAAATTTTCTTATAAGTAATTTAAACACCCAAAGTTTTGTTTCTCTGAAATATGCAAAGTGAACTATTAAGCATTCAAATGTATGTAGAAATAGAAACAGGAAGATGGGATGGACCACAAAGCTTAACAGCCTTGTAACATTTTAATTGCATATTAATAACTTCTAAGTCAAAACTTTTTTCCATGTTAGAGATCAAATTCAGAGGCTCACTCTTGATAGATAATCATTCTGCATTAGTCAACACCTTCAGCTTAAAACTTAACAAAAATATCTCCATAGGAAATATGAATATGACCCGGGGCTTAGTAATAGGCATTAATAAACCTAAAAGCCAAAATATTTTCCCTAATTTATAGTGAAGATTGTATAAAGACATGTAAATTAAACTAGATATACAAATTTTTTTTATTGGAGCAGAACTGTAATAGTAAATGATTATTAGAAACTGACTAGGAAGAGAATGAAAATACAAGTTTTCATAAACATTTTGGAATAAAGAAATGTTGGTGTTAACTCATCAATACTGCTCAGTAACTCAAGACTTGTCCTACATTTCACCTAATAATTCGCTTTATTCAAAAGAAAATGATACATATAAAATATTTATACAATTTTATTATAAAGCTATTATTTTAACAAAAATTATTACCAATATAGCCAACAATGAAGTTAAATTTTGTGCTTCTTCCATTAAATGAGATTCACTTAGCTAATTAAAAATGATATAGTAGGACATCTTTTCTCCTGCAACAGAGCATGCGGGTACAGCCAGGAGCACAGGGAACACCAGAGTGCCAAAATAGCTAGGACAGGATCTGCCAGGGCCCCACCTACACCCAGAACCTGGGCAGCACCAAAGCCCTCTGTGGGCCTATTCTGTTAGGGGAGACCTGCTCTGTAGGGAGTGATTTGACTCCTAGGTTTAGAGTTGAGGCCACCATCTTCTCTCCAGTGACTGAGAAGGCTGGTACAACCAGGAGCACAGGGAATAGCAGAGTGCCAGAAAAGCTGGGACAGGGTCCGCCAGGGCCTCATTTGTACCCAGGAGCTGGACAGCATCACAGCTGACTGGGGACTAATCCTGCCAAGGGAGAACTTCACTGCAGGTAGTTATTTGATTCCCATGTGTAGAGGTGAGGCCACCATTTTCTCTTCTGCAACTGAGTGGGCAAGAACAGTCAGGAGCACAAGGAACAACAGAGTGCCAGAACAGCTAGGTCAGGGTCTGCCAGGGTCCCACCTGCACTCAGGAGTTGGGCAGTGCCATAGCACTCTGTGCCAGGGGAGAACCAGTTATCCAGGGGTGCTGAGAGAGGCTGGCAGGCCCACAGGAGGTATAAACACCAGCCAGAGTCAGCAGGACCAACTAACACCAGAGATAACCAGATGGCAAAAGGCAAACCTAGGACCAACAGAAATCAAGGCAAAATAGCACCACCTGAACTGAATTCTCCCACAACAGCAAGTCCTGTATACCTAAATGCACCAGAAAAGCAAGATTTGGATTTAAAATCACAGCTCATGATGCTGATAGAGGGCTTCAAGAAGGAGATAAGTAACTCCTTTAAAGCAATACAGGAGAACACATGTAAATAGGTCGAAGACCTTAAAGAATTACAGGAGAACACAACCAAACAGGTGAAGGAATTGAATAAAGCCATCCAGGATCTAAAACTGGAGGAAGAAACAATAAAGACATTACAAAGGGAAACAATTTTGGACATAGAAAACCTAGAAAAGCAGTCAGGAGTCATAGATGCAAACATCAACAACAGAATAAAAGAAATAGAAGAGAGAAGTGCAGATGCAGAAGATACATTAGAAAGCATTGACACAACCATCAAAAAATACAAAATGCATAAAGCTCCTGACCCAAAACATCCAGGAAATCCAGGACAAAATAAGAAGACCAAACCTAAGGATTACAGGTATAGAAGAGAGTGAAGATTTCCAATTTAAAGAGCCAGTAAATGTCTTCAACAAAATTATAGAAGAACACTTCCCTAACCTAAAGAAAGAGATATCCAGGAACATATAAGAAGCCTACAGAATTCCAAATAGATTGAAAAGAAAAGAAATCCCTCCTGTCTCTTAATAATTAAAACGCCATATGCACTAAACAAAAAAAAGAATATTAAAAGCAGTAAGGGACAAAGGTCAAGTAATATATGAAGGCACACCTATCAGAATTACACCAGACTTCTCACCAGAGACTATGAAACCCAGAAGATCCTGGGCAGATGATACAGACCCTAAGGAAACACAAATGCCAACCCAGGCTACCAAATTCAGCAAATCTCTCAATTACCATAGATGGAAAAACCAAGGTATTCCACGATAAAAAGGAAATTTACACAATATCTTTCCATAAATCCAGCCAATAAAGGATAATAAATGAAAACACCAAAAAAGGAGGGAAACTATACACTAGAAAAAGCAAGAAATTAATCTTCTTTTAACCAGAAAGAAGAGAGCCACACAAACATAACTCCACCTCTAATAACAAAAAAAAGGAAGCAACAATCACTTCTGCTTAATATCTTTTAATATCAATGGACTCAATTCTAGAATAAGAAGGCATAGACTAACAAATCGGATACATAAGCATGACCCAACATTTTGCTGCATACAGGAAACCCACCTCATGCACAAAGATAGACACTACCTCAGAGTAAAAGGCTAGAAAACAGTTTTCCAAGCAAATGGTCCCAAGAAACAAGCTGATGTAGCCATACTTAGATCAAATAAAATCAGCTTTCAACCTAACGTAATCAAAAAAGATGAGGAAGGACACTTCATACTCATCAAAGGTAAAATCTACCAGGATGAATTATCAGTTATAAACATATATTCTCCAAGTACAAGGGCACCAATACTCATAAAAGAAACTTTAATGAAGCTCAAACCTCACATTACTCCCCACACAATAATTGTGGGAGACTTCAACATCCCATTCTCATCAAAGGACAGATCAGGAAAACACAAACTAAACAGAGAAAGAGTGAAATTAACAGAAGTTACGAACCAAATGGATTTAACAGATATCCATAGAACATTTTTATCCTAAAACAAAAGAATATACCTTCTTCACAGTACCTCATGGTACCTTTTCCAAAGTTAATCATATACTCAGTCACAAAACAGACAACAGCAGATATAAGAAGATTGAAATAATTCCATGTACCCTATCAGATCACCATGGACAAAGGATGGTCTTCAATAACAACAAAAACAACAGGAAGCCCACATGCATATAAAAACTGATCAACATTCTACTCAATAAAAACTTGGTCGAGGAAGAAATAAAGAAAGAAATTAAAGACTTTTAGAATGTAATAAAAACAAAGGCACAACATACCCAAACTTATGGGCACAAAGAAAGCAGTGCTAAGAGGAAAATTCATAGCCCAGAGTGCCCCCACTGGAAAGAGCATACACTAACAACAGCACATCTGGTAACTCTAGAACAAAAAGAACCAAATACACCCAAGAGGAGTAGACAGCAGGAAATAATCAAACTCAGGGCTGAAGTCAAGCAAGTTGAAACAAAAAGAACTATACAAAGAATCAACCAAACCAGGAGCTTCTTCTTTGAAAAAAAAAATCCAGATAAATAAACCCTTAGCCAAACTACCAGAGGGTAAAGAGACAGTATCCAAATCAGCAAAATCAGAAATGAAAACGGAGACATAACAACAAATAGTGAGGAAATCCAAAAAATCATCAGATCCTAGTTAAAAAGCCTATACTCAGCAAAAGTGGAATATCTAGATGAAATGGACAATTTACTAGACAGATACAAGGTACCAAAATTTAAAAAAAGATCAGATAGATTATCTAAACAATCCTATAACCAATAAAGAAATAGAAATAGTCATTAATAGTCTCCCAACCAAAATATGCCCAGGAACAGATGGTTTCAATAAGTTCTAGAACCAGAACAGTTCTACCAGACCTTCAAAGAAGACTTAATAGTAATACTCTTCAAAATATTCCACAAATTAGTAAGAGATGGAACACTACCCAATTCATTTTATGAAGTCACAATTACTCTCATACCTAAACCACACAGGAACCCAAGAAAGAAAGAAAACTTTAGACCAAAGTTCCTTATGTATACCAATGCAAAAATATTCAATAAAATTCTTGCCAACCAAATCCAAGAACACAGCAAAACAATCATCCACCATAATCTATCCCAGAGATGTTTCAATATATAGAAATTAATCAGTATAATCTACTATATAAACAAACTCAAAGTAATAGCCACATGATCATTTTTTAGATGCTGAGAAAATGTTTGACAAAAATCTAACAAATCTTCATGATAAAAGTCTTGGCTATATCAGGGTTTCAAGGCCCATTTCTAAACACAGTAAAAGCAATTTACAGCAAACCAGTAGCTAACATCAAACTAAATGGAGAGAAGCATTAAGCAATCCCACTGAAATCTGGAACTAGACAAGGCTGTCCACTCTCTCTCTATCTGTCCAATATAGTACTCAAAGTCCTAGACAGAGCAATTGGACAACAAAAGGAGGTCAAAGGGATTCAAATTGGAAAGGAGTAAGTCAAAGTATCACTATTTTCAGATAATATGATAGTATACATATGTGACTGACCCCAAAAATTCTACCAGAGAACTCTTAAACCTGATAAACATCTTCAGCAAAATGCCTGGATACAAAATTAACTCAAAAAGTCAGTAGTTTTCCTATATTCAAATGATAAAGAGGCTGAGAAAGAAATTAAAGAAAGGACACCCTTAACAATAGTCACAAATATTATTACATACCTTGGTGTGACTGTGAAATATCTGTGAAAGTGAAAGATCTGTATGACAAGTCTCTGAAGAAAGAAATTGAAGTTCTCAGAAGATGGAAGGATCTCCCATGAGAATGGATTGGCAGTGTTAATATAGTAAAAATGGACATCTTGCCTAAAGCAATCTATAGATTCAATGCAATCCCCATCAAAATTCCAACTCAATTCTTCATAGAGTTAGAAAGAGCCATTTTCAAATTTATCTGGAATAACAAAAAAAAAAAACTAGAATAGCAAAAACTGTTCTCAACAATAAAAGAACTTCTGGCAGAATCACCATCCTTGTCCTCAAACTCTTCTATAGAGCATTAGTGATAAAAGCTGTATGTTATTGATACAGAGACAGACAGGAATACCGATGGAGTAGAACTGAAGACCCAGAAATATACACTCACACCTATGGCCACTTGATCTTTGACAGAGGAGCTAAAATCATCCAATGGAAAAAAGACAGCATTTTGAAAAATTGTGCTGGGTCAACTTCAGTCAACATGTAGAATGATGAAAATTGATCCATTCTTATCTCCCTGTACAAAGCTCAAGTACAATTGGATAAAGGGCCTCCACATAAAACCAAATACACTGAATCTAATAGAAGAGAATTTGGGGAAGAACCTGGAGCAGATGGGCACAAGGGAAAATTTCCTTTATAGGACACCAATAGCTTATACTCTAAGATTAAGAATTGGTAAATGGGACATCATAAAATTGCAAAGCTTCTGTAAGGCAAAGGACAATGTCAATAGGACAAAATGGCAGCCAGCAGATTGGGAAAATATCTTACCAATCCTATATCCTATAGAGGGCTAATATCCAATATATTCAAAGAACTCAAGAAGTTAGACTCCAGAGAACCAAATAACCCTATTAAAAATGGGGTGCAGAGCTAAACAAAGAATTCTTAACTGAGGAATAGCAGATGCCTGAGAAACACCTAAAGAAATGTCCAACATCCTTAATCACCAGGCAAATGCAAATCAAAACAACTCTGAGATTCCACCTCAGACCAATCAGAATGGCCAGGATCAAAAACTGAGGGGACAGCAAATGCTGGAGAGGATATACAAAAAGAGGAATACTTCTCCATTGCTTGTGGGATTGTAAGCTGGTAAAACCACTCTGGAAATCAGTTTGGATGTTCCTCAGAAAATCAGACATAGTATTACCTGAGGATCCAGCTATACCACTCCTGGGCAAATACCCAGAATATTGCCCAATATGTAATCAGGACACATGCTCCACTATGTTCATAGCAGCATTATTCATAATAGCCAGAAGTTCTAAAGAACTCAGATGTCCCTCAACAGAGGAATGAATACAGAAACTGTGTTACATTTACACAATGGAGTTCTACTCAGCTATTAAAAACAAAATAAAATAATATAAAAATAAAAAATTTACAAAAATTAAAAAAACGAATTCATGAAATTCTTAGGCAAATGGATGGAACTATAAACTATCATACTGAGTGAGGTAACCCAATCACAAAAGAACACACATGGTATGCACTCACTGTTAAATGGAGATTTGCCCAAAAGCTCAGAACACCCTAGATACAACTCAGACCACATGAAGCTCAAGAAGAAGGAAGACCAAAGTGTAGATACACTGATCCTTATTGGAAAGTAGATCAAAATACCTATGGCTCATGTTTAACCAATAGAATGAGCATAGGATACCCAGTGGAACAGCTAGTTAAAGGACCCAAAAAACTGAAGAGTTTTTCAGTCCTGGCAGGAGGAACAATAATATATACCAACAAGTACCCCCAGATCTCCCAGGGACTAAACCACCAACCAAACAGTACACCAACCAAAGAGGGACCCATGGCTCCAGCTACATATATACAGCAGAAGATGACCATTTCAGACATCAATAGAGGAGATACCATGTGTGCTGTGAAGGCTGGATTCCCCAGAATAGGGGAATGCAAATCAGGAAATTGGAGATGAGGTGATCAGGGGATGTGGGGATGTGACAGGAGATTTTCAGAGGGGTTACTCAGAAAGTGGATACCATTTGAAATGTAAATAAAGCAAATATATAATAAAAATAAATAAAAATAAAATAAAAATTAAATAGTAGGACACTAAAGTATAAGATAGAGTGCAGATACTTTTTAAAATACATCTTTGAAATACTTCTTCCTTATATCATTCACTCTAAATGTATATTTTTGTCGATGGAAGAAGTAGGGCCATATAAGTTAAATGGAGCAGCAGACAGTGGGTGCTGAACTCTAGCACTTGCAAGATGGATGGAGGAGGGCAAGAGTTTAATACCATCTTCACTGTTGTACAATAATTTCCACTGAATTGAGACACTACCTCAAGGATGGAGGGACACTCTTAAAACCCAGAAAGGAACAAATCTCACAAGTTCAGAAAACCTGAAATTTGCAAGATTCCTTACTCAAGATTACACAAGAAACAAACCATTCTCAGTCCCTAAGAGCTACATGAAAAAGATTCCCATCTTTAAAGCACTGTGCAAGTCATCAGGGAGCATTGGGGGGGGGTGCAGCTTTCACTGTCTGGGTTTGGGTGAACTTTGTAATAACACCACTGACTCTGATGCACCCTAGATTCTGTGTCTAATCTGTCACCCATTCACCTCTAAATAACCCCATAAACTCAGCCTTTTGCCAAGTTTGACTTGGTTTAATCCTTACATCGTCTCCTGTTGATCCCCTATCTGTTGTTCATTGACATATTCTTCACATCTCCCAATACTCTGCCTGTGAAAGCAAGATATCGCTGGTTCTGTTTCCCATACATCCCCTTTTGTTCTGTTGTACAGTATCTTCTGAAGTATGAGTCAGGCTCAAGGTCATTTACCTTGGTTGGTCAGAGAACTAGATTCTGGCCAATTTGAGTGCAAGCAAAAATCACAATGACTTGTATGAAGTATTTGGTGATGAGCTGGGTAATGACTGGGTAAGGATAAAATATTATGAAACTAAAGATAAAGTAAATGAAGAACATCACAGTGAGTAGTGGTGTTACTTAGTTGAATGATGATTAGAAAACATTCATCAGTAGTCCAAACTCATTCAAGAATTCTAGTTTGAAGGCTGCAATTACCAAAGCCACTTGTCTTGTTATTCAAAGTTAAATATATATTTACATTTTGTAAACAACTTCTAATTTAAGTAAGAACTGAAAAGCTGTAACAAATCTGAGTAACCAAGCCTCTTAATTTTGGCAAAGATCTTTTATTGATCTTTGGCAATATTTTTATTGTAGAAAGCATACTACTAAAATGGCATATTCAATAAAGTAGGATTATGATAACCAAAACTAACAGAATAATGGTGAAGTTTTCATCTATTCCCATAGAAGAGAAAACACTACATAGAATATTTGAGAGCATGACAAAATCATTGAACAAATTTGTTAAAAATTCTAATGATAAATTGTACAATGACAAAAAATGCTAATGGGAACACAAAGAAAATGTGTCAAAATAGATAATTATACTTTCAGGGAATTGTATGTGAACTCATTGTTTGTGTACTTGTGGTGTGTGTGTGTGTGTGTGTGTGTGTGTGTGTGTGTGTGTGTGTATGTGTGTGTTTGTTTGTAAGATGCTTAAGATTGTTGGCATCCACAGTGGCGTAGTAAACCCTGAGACAGTGTAGAGATGAGACAAATCAGTAAAGACAACTGAAATTTTTCTAAGCTTGAGGAAGCAAAAGACTCTGGCAGAATTATTTGTACTTTTTCAGAAAGCCAAGAGTTCATAAAGGAGTTATGAAAAAGTGTAGGGGAAGACAGGGTGTGGGTGCTGGAAATTTGATTGGAGTTGTCAGTTTTAAATAGCTAGAGGTTGGAGATATTTCCTCTGAGGAAGCTCTGAGAGAATGTTGTAATCCACCTAGGTTGATTACAAATGGTAAGCAATTAAGTTTAAGATCTGGCTCAATGGGTTGCACTGCTTGCTGCACAAATACAAAAACCTGAGTTCAGAACCCAGCACCCACATAAAAAATCTGAGAGTCCTGAGTGGCCCTGTGACTGCAGTGCTATGAGGGTTGGAGACAGGAGGATCACTGGGGTTGGCTGACTTCCATCTTATCACTAGGTCTCTGCCTCAGGTCTCAAGAGAAGGAGCAGAAAAAGATAGCTGTACTTTCTTCTCTGGCCTCCACAAATGTGCTCACCAGCATGCACACACATGGACACACACACACACAAACACACTCAAACACATACACACAAGCTCAGAAACAGAGAAACAAGGAAACAGACAGACAGAGAGAGTCTTTTATGAGGGTGGTTATTTACATGAATAGTCATAGAGGTATGGTCATAAAGTCAGCAAAAACGAGGCAAACATTAGAGAAGCTGGGACTGGACAGATGGCTCAGCAGTTAAGAACACTTGCTGCTCTTGGTAAAAACCAGGTCTCAGTTCCCAGCACTCAGTCACAATCTGTAACTCAAGTTCCAGGGATCTGGTGCCCTCTTCTGGTTTCTGTGAGTTCCAGGCACACACATGGTACATAGATATACAAAAGTTCAATAAATACACATGAATAAGATTAATAAAAACTTGAATTCACATATATTTTAATCAAACAATATAGTGACTATGTAATTTTATATATTGATACTATTAGCACATATTAGCAACTAAATAATGTATTTTGGTAATTTTTTTTACAGGGAGATTGCTTTGCTCCCCTCTGTTTTTTTTTTTTATTCGATATATTTTTTATTTACATTTCAAATGATTTCCCCTTTTCTAGACCCCCACTCCCCGATAGTCCATCAGCCCCCTTCCTTCCCCCTGTTTTCCCATCTAACCCTTCCCACTTCCCTCTTCTGGTTTTGCCCTATACTGCTTCACTGAGTCTTTCCAGAACAAGGGGCCACTCCTCCGTTCTTCTTGTACCTCATTTGATGTTTGGATTATTTTTTGGTAAATTAAGGAAGTACCGTAGCACTTTAAAAACTGTTGGGATAAAGTAGAGATATCAACAGGAAAGTAAATGAAGGGAGAAAAGATTCATTTTGCTATTTCAGGTGTTAATGGAACACGTTAAAAGGTGATTTCTGATGGGTTATTTAGAAATTACATTTTACTCCAAATATATTCAAGTGTGCTACAAAATTTTGTTAAACGGGACATTTTATTGGCATCTAGTTAGGGTGAACACACTGCTAGATACCCTGTGCACCATAGATCTTCCATTATAGTGCAGTAATAAGAGAATATTTAGTGTAGTTAAATTTTATCTGTTAAACAACTTGCACAGGCAGTGAGCTGCAGATGTTTCTCTGAGCCAGTGGGGCTTTGTACAAAACTATACTTTGTACATTTCTTTCCCTTTTACTTAAGGTCACAGAGTTCACATTCATTGTTACTTTTATTTTTAACATTTGACTTCTATCATTTCCTTGCCTTTTCTCTTCTCTCTTCTGGTAGAGTTGGCAAGATTTTTCTATTGAAATGTTTGAATAGAGTTGTGGAGGTACAGGAAAGAAAATGGCTGAGATCTCCTCACTTGTGAGATAAATCCCAGGGTGCCTGTACAATAAAACCAACATATTGATTGATTCATTTACTCCTAGAAGTCAGTGACATTACTGCACCAATTAAGTATCAAAACAAAATGCTTTGATCCCGACAGTGCACTGAGGTTGCAGGAGTATAGCAATAGTGATCAGGATTATTATTTAGCAATTTAAAATATCAGTCAGCAAGTGTCATTCCAAAGGGAAATGCTGAACAGCAAACTTATGTGTAACATGTATAGATATGTCAGCCAGTGAAGTCTACTACATTGAAAAATTATGAGCCCTTCCCTTGGTGTAAGATTAGCCAAGATTGAGCCCAAATTTGAATTCTACCCTTCACTCCCTGCCTTTGTTTGTGGTTAGTAGTATGTTTTCTATGTGTTGTATATAGATCAATTCTGTTTGTCTGTATTTCCTGCTCAAAACAAAACAATTTTTTCTGCTTTCATTAAATATCACATAAAATATGTTTGTTTTTCACAGAGATCTTATACAGAATTTACAAGAGAAGAAATTATTTTCTTTACTCCAACTAACCCAGAATAGCACACAAAATTTCAAACAAATATTAACCGTTTGTATCTCTATATTGATTCTTACATTTATGGGACATCTGTTGTACTTAATGTAGCTCCTGATACGTTGGCTACTTTCAACAAATTAAAATCACAACTCACTACAATATCTTGGTCAGTGCCTTGGTAAAATATATAATTTTAGGTTTAAGGTATGAATTTACCTCAGTTTGCAGAAGTATAATCTATCTATTCAACATAGTACTTAAAGTACTAGCTAGAGAATTTGATAACAAAAGGAAGTCAAGGGATACAAATTGGAAAAGAAGAAATAAAAATATCACTATTTGCAGATGATACATTTGGAGGACCCATTTAGGTGATCCAGCCACTTATATAAAATCGTGCTGTGGTTTATCTAACTGTTGTTCAACAAAGACTTTATCACCAACACATGCTCTAATCCCCAGCCCCAGACTCAGCCCTGTTCTTTTTATTCAGTGTTTCATAATGATTTCCCATAGCATTGATGTTGGTCGTCCAACAGCATGAGGCCTTAATATGTCCACATAAGAGTCTTAACTTTAGTTATAGAAATACTTGGCTTTTAATAGGAGGTTTTATATTTAAAGATGAAGACCTGGTATTCAAGAGTCCAGTATAAAGTAATGATAAGAATATTTTTCAATTCATTAGCAGAAGTGAAAGAAGAATGAATTAATATTTTTATCTTTGATTCCTTTCCCGGTAATACACACTAGAGTTTAGCATAAAATTATATGGTGTTTTTAAACATGGCACATTCAATAATCTCATATCTCATCTATCTGTCATCTATCTATCTATCTATCTATCTATCTATCTATCTGTCTGTCTGTCTAATCTATTTATTACACATGCACACACACATACACACACACACACACACACACACACACACACCAGAAGTCTTGAAACCAAAGCCTCTGTCTGCTTAACTATTAATCTACCCAACTTCAATCCCAGATCCTCAGTAGTCTTCTCTTCTTGTACCATTTTTATATATGTTTGAGCCAAATCAATGATAAGGTCTATGTACATGGTCTTTAAATATTACCATCTTAATAAGACTAATTAGTCAGAAATAATATTTACAGAATTTCAGCATCAATATGTTCAGCATTGTAACCTTTCTCTAATCACAGTGCTGTCAAAAGAAACAAATCAATATATATTGTGTCAGTTTTTATAATCGATGTTCTTTCCTCAGTGTACTATGATTCACCTTCCCCTAAGTTGTGAGATGAGATTATTAAAAGACTATTTCTGGTCTCAACATTATCATTATTGATGCTGGGGTCATCAGCATTCATCTGATGGCCAATCCAAACATTTCCTATGAAAAACTTTTATTGCGGTCACTAGGTACAGTTTACACACAGGCATTATGGATAATCTCTAAGAGACAAGAGTCCTCCTTATATAGTTTCAACAATGAATATAAGTGAATTGACTGGTTGCTTCTTGCTACTACTTCTATTTTAAAAGGCATATTTTTCTCTCTGTCTCTCTCGGTGTATGTGTGTGTGTGTGTGCATGTGTGTATCTGTGTAAATATATGCCACATAATTTCAGGTGTCATTAAAGGACTGAAGAAGATGTAGGATTTCCTGGAACCAGACCAGTCTTGTAAACCTACAGACATGAGTGTTGGAGATAAACTATGGGCCTCTGGAAAGCCATCAATAATTCCTAACCACTGAGCCATTGTTTTGTAGGTGCAGTATTGATGTTACCTTCCCCTTCCCTACGCATCCATTTATATACCTGTTAACTTCTTTATTAACACTTTAGAAGAAGTTTTTTCTTCTTCCTTCTTGTCAACCATTTGTTCTTTTTACATCACAATACCAGGTTGTTTATTATGTTGCATTTCCTGATTTGTTACAGTATTGGTAGCTGTTTATAGCTTGTGCTATTGGGCAGCAAGAACAGTTTCTGATTACCATGCAGGCTCTTTAGTAGCACTGCAATGAAGCAATGCTTCATTGGTTATTACAGACCTTAGACATTTATAAGGGTGGGGCTTTGCTGGTGAACTCATTTAGTCAATAAAATTATGAGCCTTGACTCCGAACTCTGAAAGTACTTTTAAAAACACAGAAGATAGGGAGCATACCAAAGCTAAATAAAAATAAAATAACCAGTAAAACTACCAATGAAAGTTCTTCATGATCATATAGTTGAAAATACCAAGGAAAGCCTTTGCACAACTGAATCTTGTGATGTGCTTATTGATGATATAGTGGGAAGTAATTAAATTGTTAGCAAAAATGTTAGTGTTTGAACTTGGGAGGAATAATGCTCACTATGATGTGCAACCTAGGGCACTGAATTTCATGGAGACCAAAAGTAGAATGGAAATCATAGTCAGCAGTGGCCTGGAGATATAAATGTCCAGTGTTCTTCACAAAAGTAGATTATTTTAGTGCATAATTTTTGTGCTATATTTACTTTACCTACTCATATGTTAATGGATGATTTAATCCTGTATTTGCATCTATGTGTTTTGGTTTTCTATGAATAAGGTTATTAAAGTACCTCAGGTGGCTTTCAATAGGTATATACTATTATAAAAAATTTATGTGTGATTTATCAAATGTTTATAATCACAAGGAGCATAATGAAACTATAGAAAATGAATATATGAACAATGAACATATATATCTTATTTTTACCTATGTTTTAATTTTTCATAAAAAACAATTTTGTTTAGAGAACTCTAACAAAAGAATACTTCGTTTCGGACTGGAGAGATGGCTCTGCCATTAAAGGCTAGACTCATAACCATAAAATATAAGAATACTTTTTTCATTTTGTTAAGTGGTCTTATTAACTTTTTTAGGCTGGCCTTCATCCACCTTGTAGTCCAGGACGGTCTGGAATTTGTCATGGGCTCCCTAGTATGTAGTTCTACAAACATATATCACATCCAGCAATGAGTTTATGTAATTTAATCCATTTTATCCTTACTTATCAGTTCTTTTAAATGTTTATTAAAATAAAATTACATTATTTTCCATCTCCTGTTTTTTCCTATCCCTCTCATGCCTGCTTTCACTCATTCCCAATTTCATGTCTCCATGTATTTAACAATTGTGGGAAATATACAAATACACAAATAAATATATAAATATCACCTGTGCTGTATGTTCAGTATTGCCCACATCTATATATTCATTTCTGAATATATATTTCATTGATATTACATTTCAATTGATTTCATTGATATACATTCATATCTGAATGTATATTTCATTGCTGAAAATGAAGATATATTATGGTGACCCTCCACCTTTTAAATGCATAAATTTGGACTCATCCTAAAGACATTCTATAAATACATGCTCTTCTAATAAAACCACAATAGCATATTATATTGTCAATATTTTAAGATTATTATAATTGGAAACCACAAATTATTCACATAAACAATACATTGCTCTAGAAATATTTAAATTTATTTAGAAAGCCTATGTTCCTATTTAAAAAATCTATACGTAGGAAAGAGCTTTGTCCTCGAAATAGACCTAAACCTAATGCAATCTGGAAAAAGCCCAGGACTCCAGTGGTCCCACTCACCTGCAGCGTGGCAGTCCCAGGTTTCAATAAAGGCAATGTCTGAGCAGGCTGCAGAAAATGTCATCTGAATTTTGAGTGACACAATTTCTCTGAGTAGATCCCAAAAAGGACATAGTGTTGGATATCAATAGCATAAGTAGTGAGGACAGTGACAAAGAAAACAAGGAGCTGAAGAAGCTGCAGGCTCTGCAGGAGAAAAGAATAAATGAAAAAGAGAAGAAAAAACAGGGAGAAAATTAAATTGAAAAAAAAAAGAGGAAAAGGTCTTACTCCAGAGGCACTGAAGAGGACTCCACAAAACATAAGAAACAGAAGTATAAGAAAAAAGAAAAGAAAAAGAAGAAAGAAGAACAAATAAAAAATGGAAACATCACAAAAAGGGAAAAATAAAGGGGAAAAAAGGAAAGTATTCTTCCCTTGTTCTGAATTCATCAAAAAGTCTTGGGCCTAACTCAGGAAATTGAAGAATCCAGTGTTTTTAAGTACTGAACTTTCCTTGGAATTGCTATATAATTACACTTCACAGAAAGTCCCAGACTCTTCTGTAAAGATGTTTATCACCTATTGAGGCCTTACCTCTCTGCCCATCTGTATACCCAAAGAGATGTTAACCCATTCTTTACTTGACAGCTGTTCCTCAAGTATACATATGTGTCATACAAAGCACATCATTTTGGCTATTTGTGTCTCTTGGCCGATGCTGTCTCTTGGTAAGTTAATCAGCAAGTGGCTTTAGTGCAATCAAAGGAAAAATCTACATAGCAGCTCCTGAGTCACATCTGCCTTCTAGTGGTAAAGCTGCCTTGTAGGTAGTAATTTGCTCTTGATACTGAATAGCTTTACATATTATGTAATGTTGTTATTAAATCGCTAGACTTTTTAAATAACATCATTGAGGTTAAAACTGCTTTGTTCTGTTGGATCTTTGAGTGGTTTTGGAATCAGCGTAATTGTGGCTTCGTAGAACAAGTTGGGTAATGTTCCTACTGTTTCTATTTGGTGGAATAGTTTGAAGAGTGTTGGTGTTAAGTCTTCTTTGAAACTCTGATAGAATTCTGTACTAAAACCATCTGGTCCTGTGCTTTTTTTGGTTGGAAAACTTTCTATGACCCCTTCTATTTCTTTAGAGATTATGGGTCTGTTTAGATGATCTATTTGATCCTGATTTAATTTTGGTATTTGGTGTCTGTATAAGAAATTTTCCATTTCCTCCAGATTCTACAGTTAAGTTGAGTACAGGCTTTTGTAGTAGGATCTGATGATTTTTTGAATTTCCTCAATTTCTGTTGTTATATCTCCCTTTTCATTTCTAATTTTTTTTTTTTTTTAATTTGGATAATGTCTCTGTGCCCTTTGGTTAGTCTGGCTAAGGGTTTATCTATCTTGTTGATTTTTTTCAAAGAACCAGCTCCTGGTTTTGTTGATTCTTTGTACGGTTCCCTTAGTTTCTACTTGATTGATTTAAGCCCTGAGTTTGATAATTTCCTGTCTTCTTCTCCTCCTGGGTGAATTAGCTTCTTTTTGTTCCAGGGCTTTCAGTTACGCTGTTAAGTTTCTAGTGTATGTTCTCTCCAATTTCATTTTGGAGGCACTCAAAGGTGAGTTTTCCTCTTATAACTGCTTTCATAGTGTCCCATAGATTTGGGTATGTTGTGCCTTCATTTTCATTAAATTCTAAAAAAGTCTTTGATTTCTTTCTTTATTTCTTCCTTGAAAAAGGTATCATTGAGTATTGTTCAGTTTCCATGGGTATGTGGGCTTTCTGTTGTTTTTGTTGTTATTAAAGACCACTTTTACTCCATAATGATCTGATAGGAGGCATGAGATTATTTCAGTCTTCTTCTATTCGTTGAGGTCTGTCTTGTGACCTCAACAAATATATGATCGATTTTGGAGAAGATACCATGTGGTGCTGAGAAAAAGGTATATTCTTTTGCTTTGGGATGAAAAGTTCTATATATATCTGTTAAATCCAATTGGTCCAAAGCTTCAATAAGTTTCGCTGTTTCCTTGTTTAGTTTCTGTTTTCCTGATCGGCCCATTGAGGAGAGTGGGGTGTTGAAGTCACCCACAATTATTGTGTTAGGTACAATGTGTGCTTTGAGCTTTAGTAAACTTTCTTTTATGATGAAGGCCCTTGCATTTGGAGCATCAATGCTCCGGATTGAGAGTTCTTCTTGGTGGATTTTTTCTTTGACCAGCAAGAAGTGTCCTTCCATGTCTCTTTTGATGGCATTAGGTTGAAAGTCAATTTTATCTGATATTAGAATGGCAACTCTGGCTTGTATTCTGAGACCATTTGCTTTTAGAATTGTCTTCTAGCTTTTTACTCTAAGGTAGTTTTTGTCTTTGACACTGAGGTGTTTTTCCTGTATGCAGCAAAATTTAGGGTCCTGTTTAGGTATCCAGTCTGTTAGTCTATGTGTTTTTATTGGGGAAATGAGTCCATTGATGTTAAGAGATATTAAGGAGTAGTGATTATTGCTTCCTATCATTTTTGAAGTTAATTTTATACTTGTGTGGTTATCTTCTTTTGGGTTTGATGAAAGAAGGTTATTATCCTGCTTTTTCCAGGGTATAGTTTCCCTCCTTGTATTGGTGTTTTCCCCCTATTATCCTTTTTAGAGCTGGGTTTGTGGAATGATATTATGTAATGCAGAAAGCAATTTATAAAATTTGAAATTAAAAATTATATATATATATATACATATATATATATATATATATATATATATATATATATATATTATTTAGACCTAAAGAGAGAAAAAAATTTGCCTCTTAAATATGGTGACATATGACAAAAGAAATTAGATGTCAGCAAATATAGGGTATTAAAAATCAGACTCACGTAATATGTAACAGAAAACCTCTCAAACAAATTAAGTTTCATGGGCCTCACAGAAGATATTCTAGTGCTTTAAAATTTTAGGAATATTTTGGTTCAAAACATTTTTGGGGCGGCGGCAGCAGTAGCTGGTCCAGCTGAAGGGCCATCAGCGGTGGAACCAAGGCGACACAGGGTCCAGTTAGGCCCTGCGCCCACGACCACTGACCTTCGCTGACCAGCCGGGCAGCAAGTAGCTGCGGTTCTGCGGAGCCTTTCGCTGCACGGAAGCCACTTCAGAACTCGGCTTCCCGCCAGTCAGGAGAGACTCACCTCCATCTTGATTCCGGGCTCCAGAGATCGGACAGACTGAGGTACACAAACATAATCCTAGGCCCAACACCGCAGGGGTCTGAGCCTGACGGGCGTTGGCCTGCACCCAGGCCCTGGGCTGTTCGAGTGGCCATCGGGGTGCCAACCCAGCCAGGAGTTTTTTTTGCCCTGGCCAGCGCACGCGCCGCCATTTTGCCTACAGGACCCAGAGTGCTCGGGAGGGGAGAGACGGCTAACAAGCGTAGCCTGAGGCTAACAAAACGGGGGTCTAGGCCCCAAAAGGCACAGGACTGACCCCAAGAACTGGGCGGCTTGGTGGGCCATCTGTGTGTCAACCCGCCCAGGAGGTTATTAGCACAACAGACTCTCGGGGAGCGCGGATGCGCACGCCCCCCATCCGGGTCACCTGGCAGACCCAATTAACAGTCATAGCCTTAGGGGAACTTTGCTCGGACCTTGGCCTCCCAGGCTTTTGCCTGGACTCAGGGCCTGGGCGACAAGGCTAACCTAGTGTGCGCCAGCACGGTTGGGGAAATCGGCTTCCCAGCGGAGTGAGCAGAACACAGGGGAAGTCACAGCAGCATACACCTTCGGAGCTCCCTGGGGGTGCACACGGGTCCATCTGGTCCACAGACACAATCTGGGGCACGGCCTTAGGCAGAAGCCCTCAGGTCAACTCTCTCCGCTTCAGATCAGCCTGGGTGGCCGCACCACATCTCCAGGTCCCTCAAGAGGCTAGTGGGGGCTTCTGGGCGGCCAGCTGGGAGAAGTCGGTGTGCTCCAATAAATCCTGCGGGCCCCAGCGGGAGCCTTCAGGAGCCTGCTTCAGGATCTGAACAGCCTGGACAGCAGCACCCTGTCTACAGACAGTGCAGGGTGTAAGCTGTGCACCAGAGGCCAACGGGGAAGGGGCAGCTTGCACTGGTGAGTCCAGCACTGACAAGACCAAGTAACACCAGTGAGAGCTAGATGGCAAAAGGCAAACGCAGGAACGTCACTAACAGAAATCAAGGCAATATGGCAACATCTGAACCCAATTCTCCTCTACCAGCATGTCCTGGATACCCCATCACACCAGTAAAACAAGATTTGGATTTAAAATCACTGGTCATGATGCTGGTACAGGAACACATGAAGGACATACTTAAAGAAATTCAGGAGAAAATGGATCAAAAGTTAGAAGCCCTTGCAAGGGAAACACAAAAATCATTGAAAGAAATCCAGGAGAATACAAAAGCCAACAAGGAGGAAATGCAAAAAACACTTAAAGAAATACAGGAGAACTTTGGTCAACAGGTTGAGGTCATGAAAGACGAAACACAAAAATCTCTTAAAGAAATACAGGAGAACTTTGGTCAACAGGCTGAGGTCATGAAAGAAAAAACACAAAAAACTCTTAAAGAATTACAGGAAAGCACAAACAAGCAAGTGAAGGAGCTAAGCAAAACCATCCAGGATCTAAAATCAGAGTAGAAACAACTAAGAAAACTCAAAAGGAGACAACTTTGGAGATAGAAAGCCTTGGGAAGAAATCAGGGGACAGAGATGCAAATATCAACAACACAATACAAGAAATAGAAGAAAGAATCTCAGATGCTGAAGATTCCATAGAAACCATGGACTCAACAGTTAAAGAAAATGCAAAATGCAAAAAGCTTGTAACCCAAAATATCCAGGAAATCCAGGACACAATGAGAAGACCAAACCTAAGGATTATAGGCATAGATGAGAGTGAAGATTTACAACTTAAAGGGCCAGCAAATATCTTCAATAAAATTATGGAAGAAAACTTCCCTAACCTAAAGAGAGAGATGCCCATGAATATACAAGAAGCCTACAGAACTCCAAACAGACTGGACCAGAACAGAAATATTTCCCGTCACATAATAATCAAAACACTAAATGTTCTAAGCAAAGAAAGAATATTAAAGGCAGTAAGAGAAAAAGGCCAAGTAACATATAAAGGAAGACCTATCAGAATCACAGCAGACTTTTCACCTGAGACTATGAAGGCTAGAAGGTCCTGGGCAGATCTCATGCAGACTCTAAGAGAACACAAATGCCAACCAAAACTACTATATCCAGCAAAACTCTCAATCACCATAGATGGAGAAACTAAGATATTTCACGACAAAACCAAGTTTACCCAATATCTATCCACAAACCCAGCCCTAAAAAGGATAATAGGAGGACAACACCAATACAAGGAGGGGAACTTCACCCAGAAAAAAGCAAGATAGTAACCTTGCATCAAACCCAAAAGAAGTTAAGCAATCAAATTTAAAAAATAACGTCAAAAATGATAGGAAGTAACAATCACTATTCCTTAATATCTCTTAACATCAATGGACTCAATGCCCCAATAAAAAGACACAGACTAACTGACTGGATACGTAAACAGGACCCTACATTTTGCTGCTTACAGGAAACACACCTCAGGGTCAAAGACAAACACTACCTTAGAGTAAAAGGCTGGAAGACAATTTTACAAGCAAATGGTCTCAGGAAACAAGCTGGAGTAGCCATTTTAATATCAGATAAAATTGACTTTCAACCCAAAGTCATCAAAAGAGACTCTGAGGGACACTTCTTGCTGGTCAAAGGAAAAATACAACAAGGAGAACTCTCAATCCTGAACATCTATGCTCCAAATGCAAGGGCACCCTCTTTCATAAAAGAAACTTTATTAAAACTCAAAGCACACATTGCACCTAACACAATAATTGTGGGTGACTTCAACACTGCACTTTCCTCAATGGACAGATCAAGAAAACAAAAACTAAACATGGACACAATGAAACTAATTGAAGCTTTGGACCAATTAGATTTAACTGATATATATAGAACATTCTATCCTAAAACAAAAGAATATACCTTTTTTTCAGCACCTCATGGTACCTTCTCCAAAATCGACCATATAATTGGTCACAAGACAGACCTCAACAAATATAAGAAGATCGAACTAATCCCATGCCTCCTATCTGATCACTATGGAATAAAAGTGGTCTTCAATAGCAACAGAAACAATAGAAAACCCACATACACGTGGAAATTAAACAATACTCTACTCAATGATACCTTGGTCAAGGAAGAAATAAAGAAAGAAATTAAAGACTTTTTAGAACACAATGAAAATGAAAACACAACATACCCAAATCTATGGGACACAATGAAAGCAGTGCTAAGAGGAAAACTCATAGCCCTGAGTGCCTCCAAAAAGAAAATGGAGAGAGCATACATTACCAACTTAATGACACACCTGAAAGCCCTAGAACAAAAAGAAGCTATTTTACCCAGGAGGAGTAGTAGGCAGGAAATCATCAAACTCAGGGCCGAAATCAATCAAGTAGAAACAAAGAGAACCATACAAAAAATCAACAAAACCAGGAGCTGGTTCTTTGAGAAAATCAACAAGATAGATAAACCCTTAGCCAGACTGACCAAAGGGCACAGAGAAAGTATCCAAATTAACAAACTTAGAAATGAAAAGGGAGACATAACAACGGAAACTGAGGAAATCCAAAAAATCATCAGATCCTACTACAAGAGCCTGTACTCAACACAACTGGAGAATCTGGAGGAAATGGACAATTTCCTTGACAGATACCAAATACCAAAATTAAATCAGGACCAACTAGACCATCTGAACAGTCCCATAAAGCCTAAAGAAATAGAAGGAGTCATAGAAAGTCTTCCAACCAAAAAAAGCACAGGACCAGATGGTTTCAGTGCAGAATTCTATCAGACCTTCAAAGAAGAGTTAACACCAATACTCTTCAAACTATTCCACAAAATAGAAACAGAAGGAACACTACCCAATTCCTTCTACGAAGCCACAATTACGCTGATACCAAAGCCACACAAAGATCCAACAAAGAAAGAGAACTTCAGACCAATTTCCCTTATGAACATCGATGCAAAAATACTCAATAAAATTCTTGCCAACCGAATCCAAGAACACATCAAAACGATCATCCACCATGATCAAGTAGGCTTTATCCCGGGAATGCAGGGTTGGTTCAATATATGGAAATCCATCAATACAATCCACTACATAAACAAACTCAAAGAACAAAACCACATGGTCATTTCATTGGATGCTGAAAAAGCCTTTGACAAAATTCAGCATCCTTTCATGCTTAAAGTCTTGGAGAGAACAGGAATTCAAGGCCCGTACCTAAACATAGTAAAAGCAATATACAGCAAACCGGTAGCCAGCATCAAACTAAATGGAGAGAAACTTGAAGCAATCCCACTGAAATCAGGGACCAGACAAGGCTGCCCCCTTTCTCCTTATCTTTTCAATATTGTACTTGAGGTACTAGCTCGGGCAATTCGACAACATAAGGAGGTCAAAGGGATACAAATTGGAAAGGAGGAAGTCAAACTATCATTATTTGCAGACGACATGATAGTCTACCTAAGCGACCCAAAAAACTCCACTAGAGAGCTCCTACAGCTGATAAACAACTTCAGCAAAGTGGCAGGTTATAAAATCAACTCAAGCAAATCAGTGGCCTTCCTATACTCAAAGGATAAGCAGGCTGAGAAAGAAATTAGGGAAATGACCCCCTTCACAATAGCCACAAACAGTATAAAGTATCTTGGGGTGACTCTTACCAAACATGTGAAAGATCTGTATGACAAGAACTTCAAGACTCTGAAGAAGGAAATGGAAGAAGACCTCAAAAAATGGGAAAACCTCCCATGCTCATGGATCGGTAGAATCAATATAGTTAAAATGGCCATTTTGCCTAAAGCACTATACAGATTCAATGCAATACCCATCAAAATCCCAACTCAATTCTTCACAGAGTTAGAAAGAGCAATTATCAAATTCATCTGGAACAACAAAAAACTCAGGATAGCTAAAACTATTCTCAGCAACAAAAGAAAATCTGGGGGAATCAGTATCCCTGACCTCAAGCAATACTACAGAGCAATAGTGTTAAAAACTGCATGGTATTGGTACAGTGAGAGGCAGGAGGATCAATGGAACAGGATTGAAGATCCAGAAATGAACCCACACACCTATGGCCACTTGATCCTCGACAAAGAGGCTGAAAACATCCAATGGAAAAAAGATAGCCTTTTCAACAAATGGTGCTGGTTCAACTGGAGGTCAGCATGCAGAAGAATGCGAATTGATCCATCCTTGTCTTCTTGTACTAAGCTCAAATCCAAATGGATCAAGGACCTCCACATAAAGCCAGACACTCTGAAGCTAATAGAAAAGAAACTGGGGAAGACCCTTGAGGACATCGGTACAGGGAGAAAGTTTCTGAACAGAACACCAGTAGCATATGCTCTAAGAGCAAGAATTGACAAATGGGACCTCATAAGGTTACAGAGTTTCTGTAAGGCAAAGGACACCATCAAGAGGACAGATCGGCAACCAACAAATTGGGAAAAGATCTTCACCAATCCTACATCAGATAGAGGGCTAATATCCAATATATATAAAGAACTCAAGAAGTTAGACTCCAGAAAACCGAACAACCCTATTAAAAAATGGGGTATAGAGTTAAACAAAGAATTCTCACCTGAAGAACTTCGGATGGCAGAGAAGCATCTTAAAAAATGCTCAACTTCATTAGTCATTAGGGAAATGCAAATCAAAACAACCCTAAGATTTCATCTTACACCAGTCAGAATGGCTAAGATTAAAAATTCAGGAGACAGCAGGTGTTGGAGAGGGTGCTGAGAAAGAGGAACACTCCTCCACTGCTGGTGGGGTTGCAAATTGGTACAAACACTCTGGAAAGCAGTCTGGCGGTTCCTCCGAAAACTGGGCACCTCACTTCCAGAAGATCCTGCTATACCACTCCTGGGCATATACCCAGAGGATTCCCCACCATGTAATAAGGATACATGCTCTACTATGTTCATAGCAGCCCTATTTATAATTGCCAGATGCTGGAAAGAACCCAGGTATCCCTCAACAGAAGAGTGGATGCAAAAACTGTGGTATATCTACACAATGGAGTACTATTCAGCCATTAGAAACAATGAATTCATGAAATTCTTAGGCAAATGGATGGAGCTAGAGAACATCATACTAAGTGAGGTAACCCAGACTCAAAAGGTGAATCATGGTATGCACTCACTAATAAGTGGTTATTAACCTAGAAAACTGGAATACCCAAAACATAATCCACACATCAAATGAGATACAAGAAGAAAGCAGGAGTGGTCCCTGGTTCTGGAAAGACTCAATGAAACAGTATTTGGCAAAACCAGAACGGGGAACTGGGAAGGGGTGTGAGGGAGGACAGGGAAAGAGAAGGGGACTTACGGGACTTTCGGGGAGAGGGGGGGGCTAGAAAAGGGGAAATCATTTGAAATGTAAATAAATTATATCGAATAAAAAAAAAAGAAAAAAACATTTTTGGTAGTCCTTGAATTGGTAATAATTCAAGTTGCAAATTTTCAAATACAGCAGCAGTATATCAATGCATATTTTATTGGGTAGCATTTTCAAAGTAGAAAAATTATAGCCTTCATCTAAGTGATACACGACCTAGAAAACCATGACTGTACTTAGTAATTTTTTTTAAGATTTACTTGTTCACATATTGTATGTATGCCAGTCTTCATGGACACCAGAAGAGGGCATCAGATCCCATTACATAGATGGTCATGAGTCATCATGTGGTTGCTGGGAATTGAAGTCTTCTGGAAGAAGAAGAGTCATCAAGCACCCCTTTTTTTTTAATACGATATATTTTTTATTTACATTTCAAATTATTTCCCCTTTTCTAGCCCCCTACTCCCCCAAAGTCCCATAAGCACCCTTCTCTCCCCCTGTCATCCCACCCACTCTTTCCCACTTCCCTGATCTGATTTGCCGAATACTGCTTCACTGAGTCTTTCCAGAACAAGGAACCACTCCTCCTTTCTTCTTGTACCTCATTTGATGTGTGGATTATGTTTTGGGTATTCCAGTTTTCTAGGTTAATATCCACTTATTAGTGAGTGCATACCATGATTCACCTTTTGAGTCTGGGATGCCTCACTTAGTATGATGTTCTCTAGATCCATCCATTTGCCTAAGAATTTCATGAATTCATTATTTCTAATGACTGAATAGTAGTCCATTGTGTAGATATACCACATTTTTTGCATCCACTCTTCTGTTGAGGGATACCTGGGTTCTTTCCAGCATCTGGCAATTATAAATAGGGCTGCTATGAACATAGTACGGAATGTATCCTTATAACATGGTGGAGAATCCTCTGGGTATATGCCCAGGAGTGGTATAGCAGGATCTTCTGGAAGTGAGTTATCCAGTTTTCGGAGGAACCGCCAGACTGATTTCCAGAGTGGTTTTACCAATTTGCAACCCCACCAGCAGTGGAGGGGTGTTCCTCTTTCTCCACATCCTCACCAACACCTGCTGTCTCCTGAATTTTTAATCTTAGCCATTCTGACTGGTGTAAGGTGAAATCTCAGGGTTGTTTTGATTTGCATTTCCCTAATGACTAATGAAGTTGAGCATTTTTTAAGATGTTTCTCCACCATCTGAAGTTTTTCAGGTGAGAATTCTTTGTTTAACTCTGTACCCCATTTTTTAATAGGGTTGTTTGGTTTTCTGGAGTCTAACTTCTTGAGTTCTTTATATATATAGGATATTAGCCCTCTATTTCATGTAGAATTGGTGAAGATCTTTTCCCAATTTGCTGGTTGCCGATTTGTCCTTTTGATGGTATCCTTTGCCGTACAGAAATTTTGTAATTTTATGAGGTCCCATTTGTCAATTTTTGATCATAGAGCATACGCTATCGGTGTTCTGTTCAGAAACTTTCTCCCTGTACCGATGTCCTCAAGGATCTGCCCCAGTTTCTTTTTTTTCTTTTTTTTTTTCTTTTTTTTTCCATGAACCTCAATTTATTTTTTTTATTCGATATATTTTTTATTTACATTTCAAATGATTTCCCCTTTTCAAGCCCCCCACTCCCCGAAAGTCCCATAAGCCCTCATCTATCCCCCTGTCCTCTCACCCACCCCTTCCCACTTCCTCCTTCTGGTTTTGCCAAATACTGCTTCACTGTGTCTTTCCATAACAAGGGGCCACTCCTGCTTTCTTCTTGTACCTCATTTGACGTGTGGATTATGTTTTGGGTATTCCAGTTTTCTAGGTTAATATCCACTTATTAGTGAGTGCATACCATGATTCACCTTTTGAGTCTCGGTTACCTCACTTAGTATGATGTTCTCTAGCTCCATCCATTTGCCTAAGAATTTCATGAATTCATTTTTTCTAATGGCTGAATAGTACACCATTGTGTAGATATACCACGTTTTTTGCATCCACTCTTCTGTTGAGGGATACCTGGGTTCTTTCCAGCATCTGGCAATTATAAATAGGGCTGCTATGAACATAGTAGAGCATGCATCCTTATTACATGGTGGGGAATCCCCTGGGTATATGCCCAGGAGTGGTATAGCAGGATCTTCTGGAAGTGAGGTGCCCAGTCTTCGGAGGAAGCGCCAGACTGATTTCCAGAGTGGTTGTACCAATTTGCAACCCCACCAGCAGTAGAGGAGTGTTCCTCTTTCTCCACACCCTCTCCAACACCTGCTGTCTCCTGAATTTTTAATCTTAGCCATTCTGACTGGTGTAAGGTAAAATCTCAGGGTTGTTTTGATTTGCATTTCCCTAATGACTAATGAAGTTGAGCATTTTTTAAGATGCTTCTCCGCCATCTGAAGTTCTTTATATAGATTCAATATTAGCCCTCTATCTGATGTAGGATTGGTGAAGATCTTTTCCCAATTTGTTGGTTGCCGATTTGTCCTCTTGATGCTGTCCTTTGCCTTACAGAAACTTTGTAATTTTATGAGGTCCCATTTGTCAATTCTTGCTCTTAGAGCATACGCTATTGGTGTTCTGTTCAGAACCTTTCTCTCTGTACCGATGACCTGAAGGGTCTTCCCCAGTTTCTTTTCTATTAGCTTCAGAGTGTCTGGCTTTATGTGGAGGTCCTTGATCCATTTGGATTTGAGCTTAGTACAAGGAGACAAGGATGGATCAATTCCCATTCTTCTGCATGCTGACCTCCAGTTGAACCAGCACCATTTGTTGAAAAGGCTATTTTTTTTCCACTGGATGTTTTCAGCCTCTTTGTCGAGGATCAAGTGGCCATAGGTGTGTGGGTTCATTTCTGGATCTTCAATCCTGTTCCATTGATCCTCCTGTCTGTCACTGTACCAATACCATGCAGTTTTTAACACTATTGCTCTGTAGTATTGCTTGAGGTCAGGGATACTGATTCCCCCCGACTTTCTTTTTTTTGCTGAGAATAGTTTTAGCTATCCTGAGTTTTTTTGTTATTCCAGATGAATTTGATAATTGCTCTTTCTAACTCTGTGAAGAATTGAGTTGGGATTTTGATGGGTATTGCATTGAATCTTTATATTGCTTTTGGCAAAATGGTCATTTTAAGTATATTGTTTCTGCTGATCCATGAGCATGGGAGGTTTCCCATTTTTTGAGGTCTTCTTCCATTTCCTTCTTCAGAGTCTTGAAGTTCTTGTCATACAGATCTTTCACAGGTTTGGTAAGAGTCACCCCAAGATACTTTATACTGTTTGTGGCTATTGTGAAGGGGGTCATTTCCCTAATTTCTTTCTCAGCCTGCTTATCCTTTGAGTATAGGAAGGCCACTGATTTGCTTGAGTTGATTTTATAACCTGCCACTTTGCTGAAGTTGTTTTTCAGCTGTAGGAGTTCTCTAGTGGAGTTTTTTTGGGTCACTTAGGTAGACTATCATGGCATCTGCAAATAATGATAGTTTGACTTCTTCCATTCCAATTTGTATCCCTTTGACATCCTTATGTTGTCGAATTTCCCGAGCTAGTACCTCAAGTAAAATATTGAAAAGGTAAGGAGAAAGGGGGCAGCCCTGTCTAGTCCCTGATTTTAGTGGGATTGCTTCAAGTTTCTCTCTATTTAGTTTGATGCTGACTACTGGTTTGCTGTATATTTCTTTTACTATGTTTAGGTATGGGCCTTGAATTCCTGTTCTTTCCAAGACTTTAAGCATGAAAGGATGCTGAATTTTGTCAAATGCTTTTTCAGCATCCAATGTAATGACCATGTGTGTTTTTTTTTTTTTTTGAGTTTGTTTATGTAGTGGATTGAACTGATGGATTTCTGTATATTGAATCAACCCTGAATTCCTGGGATAGAGCCTACTTGATCATGGTGGATGATTGTTTTGATGTGTTCTTGGATTTGGTTGGCCAGAATTTTATTGAGTATTTTTGCATCGATGTTCATAAGGGAAATTGGTCTGAAGTTCTCTTTCTTTGTTGGATCTTTGTGTGGTTTTGGTATCAGAGTAATTGTGGCTTCGTACAAGGAATTGGGTAGTGTTCCTTCTGTTTCCATTTTGCGGAATAGTTTGAAGAGTATTGGTGTTAAGTCTTCTTTGAAGGTCTGATAGATTTCTGCACTGAAACCATCTGGTCCTGTGCTTTTTTTGATTGGAAGACTTTCTATGACTCCTTCTATTTCATTAGGCGTTATGGGACTGTTTAGATGATCTATTGGTCCTGATTTTATTTTGGTATTTGGTATCTGTCAAGGAAATTGTCCATTTCGTCCAGATTCTCCAGTTGTGTTGAGTACAGGCTCTTGTAGTAGGATCTGATGATTTTTTGGATTTCCTCAGTTTCTGTTGTTATATCCCCCTTTTCATTTTTAAGTTTGTTAATTTGGATACTTTCTCTGTGCCCTTTGGTCAGTCTGGCTAAGGGTTTATCTATCTTGTTGATTTTCTCAAAGAACCAGCTCCTGGATTTGTTGATTCTTTGTATGGTTCTCTTTGCTTCCAATTGATTGACTTCAGCCCTGAGTTTGATGATTTCCTGTCTTCTACTCCTCCTGGGTGAATTGGCTTCTTTTTGTTCCAGAACCTTCATGTGTGTCGTTAAGCTGCTAGCGTATGCTCTCTCCATTTTCTTTTTGGAGGCACTCAGCGGTATGAGTTTTCCTCTTAGCACTGCTTTCATTGTGTCCCAAAGATTTGAGTATGTTGTGCCTTCATTTTCATTAAATTCTAAAAAGTCTCTGATTTCTTTCCTTATTTCTTCTTTGGCCAAGGTGTCATTGAGTAGAGTATTGTTCAGCCTCCATGTGTGTGTGGGCTTTCTGTTGTTTTTGTTGCTATTGAAAACCACTCTTACTCCATAGTGATCTGATAAGCGGCATGGGATTAGTTTGATCTTCTTATATTTGTTGAGGTCTGTCTTGTGACCAATTATATGGTCGATTTTGGAGAAGGAACCATGAGGTGCTGAGAAAAAGGTATATTCTTTTGCTTTAGGGTGAAATGTTCTATAAATATCAGTCAAATCCAATTGGTCCAAAGCTTCAATTAGTTTTACAGTGTCCCTGTTTAGTTTCTGTTTTCCCGATCGGTCCATTGAGGAGAGTGGAGTGTTGAAGTCTCCCACAATTATTGTGTTAGGTGCAATGTGGGCTTTGAGCTTTAATAAAATTTCTTTTACGAATGAGGGTACCCTTGCATTTGGTGCATAGATGTTCAGAATTGAAAGTTCTTCTTGGTGGATTTTTCCTTTGAACAGCAAGAAGTGTCCTTCTGTGTCTCTTTTGATGACTTTAGTTTGAAAGTCAATTTTATCTGATATTAGAATGGCTACTCCTGCTCGTTTCCTGTGACCATTGGCTTGTAAGATTGTCTTCCAGCCTTTTACTCTAAGGTATTTTTTATCTTTGACACTGAGGTGTGTCTCCTGTATGCAGCAAATTGTAGGGTCGGGTTCCCTTATCCAGTCTGTTAGTCTATGTCTTTTTATTGGGGAATTGAGACCATTGATGTTAAGAAATATTAATGAATAGTGATTATTACTTCCTGTCATTTTTGATGTTCTTTTTATATTTGAGTCATTATCTTCTTTTGGGTTTGATGAAGGCAGGTAACTATCTTGCTTTTTCCAGGATGTAGTTTCCCTCCTTGTATTGGAGTTTTCCTCCTGTTATTCTTTGCAGAGCTGGGTTTGTGGAAAGATACTGTGTAAGTTTGGTTTTGTCATTTAATATCTTGGTTTCTCTATCTATTGTGATTGAGAGTTTTGCTGGGTATAGTAGGCTTGGCTGACATTTGTGTTCTCTTAGAGTCTGCATGAGATCTGCCCACAATCTTCTAGCTTTCATGTTCTCTGGTGAGAAGTCTGTTGTGATTCTGATAGGTCTTCCTTTATAAATTACTTGGCCTTTTTCTTTTACTGCCTTTAATATTCTTTCTTTGTTTAGTGCATTTAGGGTTTTGATTATTATGTGACGGGAGGTATTTCCGCTTAGGTCCAGTCTGTTTGGAGTTCTGTAGGCTTCTTGTATATTCATAGGCATCTCTCTCTTTAAGTTAGGAAAGTTTTCTTCCATAATTTTGTTGAAGATATTTGCTGGCCCTTTCAGCTGTAAATCTTCACTCTCATCTATACCTATAATCCTTATGTTTGGTCTTCTCATTGTATCCTGGATTTCCTGGATGTTCTGGGATACAAGCTTTTTGCATTTTGCATTTTCTTTGACAGTTGAGTCAATGGTTTCTATGGTATCTTCAGCATCTGAGATTCTTTCTTCCATCTCTTGTATTCTGTTGTTTATATTTGCATCTATGGCCCCTGATTTCTTCTCAAGGTTTTCTATCTTCAAAGTTGTCTCTTTTTGTGATTTCTTAGTTGTTTCTACTTCTGTTTTTAGATCCAGGATGGTTTTGCTCAATTCCATCATTTGTTTGTTTGTGTTTTCCTGTAATTCTTTAAGAGATTTTTGTGTTTCCTATTTCATGACCTCTGCCTGTTGACTCATGTTCTCCTGCATTTCTTTAAGATTTTTTTTGACTTTCTTCTTTATTGGCTTCTATCTCTTGGGCCTTATTCTCCTGCATTTCTTTAAGAGATTTTTGTGTTTCCATTATACGGGTTTCTAGCTTTTTCATGTTCCCCTGTATTTCTTTAAGAGATTCATTCATGTCCTTTTTGTGTTCTTCTAGCAGTATCAAGAACAGTGATTTTAAATCCACATCTTGTTTCTCTGGTGTGTTGGCATAACCAGGACTTTCTGATGTTGGAGAGTTTGGTTCAGATGCTGCCATGTTGCCTAGATTTCTGTTAGTAGTGTTCCTGCGTTTGCCCTTTGCCATCTTGTTCTCTGGAGCTAGTTGGTCTTGTCTCTGGCTGGTGTTTCAGCCTCCTGAGAGGCTCTAGGGCTATTTCTGCAACACTGGGTGGCAGGGTTTCCCCTGTTGCAGATTGCTGATGTGCTATCCTCCTCTTGGGTGATTTTTCAGCCCTAGTGTGTTTTGCCCCAGACTGTGACTGTGAACCAGATGGTGCCCATTTGCTCCTTCAGGGAATGCTGAGGGGTGTATGTTGCGGGGACCTTTTCTGTGTGCTGATCACTCTGCTGGCCATCGGAACTCCCAACTGGTTTGGTGCACACAAGGCTAGCCTTGCTGCTCAGGCCCTGAGTCTAGGCAAAAGCTTGGCAGGCCAATGTCTGAGCAAAGTTCCCCTCAGCTGTGAGTGTTGTTGGGTCTGTTAGGTGGCCAGGATTGCAGCGTGTGTGTGCTCCCTGAGAGTGCTGGGAGAGTCTGCTGGGCTAACAACCTCCTGGCTGAGTTGGCACACAGATGGCCCACCGAGCAGCCCAGGGCCTGGGGGCAGTCCAGGGCCTGACCATCTTAGACCCCAGATATTTCAGCCTCGGGCTAGCCTGTTAGCTGGTTTTGCCTGCTAGGACTCTCTGGCTTCCTGTAGGCAAAATGGCGGCACTGCTCACACAAGCGTGCGCCGGCCTGGGCTAACAACCTCTTGGCAGGGTCGCCACACAGATGGCCCACCGAGCAGCCCAGGGCCTGGGGGCAGTTCAGGGCCTGATTTTCTGAGACCTCTGCTATGTCTGCCTCAGGCTATGCCTGTTAGCTGGTTTGGTTTTGCCTGCTAAGATTCTCTGGCTTCCCGTAGGCAAAATGGTGGGGGCACATGCACCGGCCTGTCCCACAAGGCCATCCTCTGATGCACATGTGGTTGGAGCAGTGGGTCCCTCCATGTGTACTCTTTGGTTGGTGGTTTACTCCCTGGGAGCTCTGAGCTATTGGTTGATTCATATTGTTGTTTCTCCTAAAGGAATGTAAACCCCTTTAGCTCCTTGGGTCCTTTTTCTAGTGCCTCTTTTTGAAGCCCTGTGGTCAGTCTGTTGGTTGTCTGTGAGCATCCACTTCTGTGTTTATCAGGCACTGGCATAGCCTCTCAGGAGACAGCTATATCAGGCTTCTGTCAGCAAGTATTTGTTGGTATCCACAATAGTGTCTGGGTTTGGTAACTGTATATGGGATGGATCCCCAAGTGGGGCAGTCTCTAAATGGCCTTTCCTTCAGTCTCTGCTCCATACTCTGCTCCATACTCTGCTCCATAGAGTCTCTGTATCTCTGTATTTTGATCCCCCTTCTAAGAAGGACCGAAGTATATACACTTTGGTCTTCCTTCTCTTTGAGCTTCATGTGGTCTGTGAATTTTTTCTTGGATATGACAAGCTTCTGGGCTAATATCTACCTATCAGTGTGTGAATACCATGTGTATTCTTTTGTGATTTGCTAACTCACTCTGGATGATATTTTCTAGTTCCATCCATTTGCCTAAGAATTTCATGAATCTCTTGTCTTTACTAGCTGAGTAGTATTCCATTGTGTATCTATACTACAGTTTCTGTATCCATTCCTCCGTTGACGGACATCTGGGTTCTTTCCAGCTTCTTGCTGTTATAAATAAGGCTGCTATGAACATAGCAGAGCACATGTCCTTACTACATGTTGGAGCATCTTTTGGGTATATGCCTAGGAGTAGTATAGCTGAGTCCTCAGGTAGTACTATATCAAATTCTCTGAGGAACTGCCAAGCTGATTTCCACAGTGATTTTACCTGCTTGCCATCCCACCAGAAATGGATGAGTGTTCCTCTTTGTCCACATCCTCCACAGCATCCGTTTGCCACCTGAGTTTTTGATCTTAACCATTATGACTGGTGCAAGGTGGAATGTTACGGTTGTTTTGATTTGCATTTCCCCTATGATTAAGCATGTTGAATATTTCTTTATGTGGTTCTCAGCCATTCTGTTGAATTTATATTGATTTTCCAGCCTTTATATCCTCTGTCTAAAGAAGATAAGTCTTTACAATGCAATATGGGTCTTCCATATTTTATAAGATATTATTTGGGTAATATGGCAGGCAATTTCTTTGGGAATAGCTCCTGCTCCAGTTGTTAAGGACCCACTCAAAAGTGAAACTGGACACTTGATAGGTATGAGGGGGAAGGCCAAGGTGTAGCATATATATATATGGTTGGTGGTTCAGATCTGCGAACCTCATGGGTCCAGATCAGTTGACTCTGTTAGTCTTCCTGTGGAGTTCCTATCCCCTTTGGGACTGAATTACTTTCTCCTATTATTCCATAAAAATACCCAAGCTCCATCCTATGTTTTTCTGTGTGTGGATCTTTTCATTTCACATCCCTTTCCTGGTGATGCATTTTAGATTAGACTATGACATTGACTCTTCTCCACTGAATCATATTCTAAGAATGTTAAGTTCTTTTTATTTGAGGTGCTTACATTAATCACCAGTCATTGAAACTGGGAGAGGTCCCTTCTTCCTCCTTCTTCTACTCCTCTTTTTTCTTCTTCTCCCTTAACTCTTTCTAGCTTTTAGGTACTTGATGGTAAATCTTATTCCATATACTATGCTTAATGATACATGAGTACATTTCATATTTGGATCCTGTATTGGTTAATTAACTTTGTCAGTTCAATTGGGTTAGATACATTAAAGGCAAAAGCCCTTATATTCATCCTTGACAATATTGTACCTCGTTTTGCCCTGTTAGGCTCAAAGAGACCTGTTTTTGTTTATTTGTTCTTTGCTGGTTTGTTTTTGTTGGTTTTAATTTATTTTATTTTACTGAAGAGGAAACATAGAAGTTTACAAGAAAGGAGGGTTTGGTCAGGGGAACTTAGTGGAGAAAAAAATGTAGTTTTCATTATAATTAAAATTAATATAATAAAATACATGATTAACAAAAGAAGCACTAAAAGCTTTAGAGAGGCATACTTTTGTGTGTGGGGGGCTTTAGCTTTAATTCAGAAAGAATCAACTTAGGTGGTATTACCTTCCTCAAATGTGGGTGGACAAGGGCTGCGGATTGAGAATCCAGGACTAAAGAAGAAAGAAGGGGGAAAAAAAGCAACAAAAACAAACAAACAAATGAACAAAAAAACTGATAAGATCCCAGTTACTCTCTTTCTTTCTGAATTCTGCTTATATATGAGAAAGTTCCAGCAACCAAAGCCAGAGCAACTGCTTTCAGGTCACTCCTCATTCTGCTTGGCTATATCTTATTAAACTTGTCCCAAAACAATGCCTCACTTTCAGTGATTTCTAGATAGGTGTTTGCTAGTAAAAATAAAAATACAGACATCACTCCTAAAATTAATCTTAAACTTTTATTACTATGTATTTATAGAAATAATTGAAGAAAATCTAATTTTGTAAATCACATTCAAAACAAGTGTAACCATTAGCTGTATCCTCATATATTGCTCCCTTACTGTACTACGGGATAAACACCATAAAATAGAGGTGAAAATTCTCCAAGCTTCCTGAGGACAAAGCAATTCAAGAGTAGAGGGAGAAAAAGAAGAGGTGAGATATTTATTTTACACATTATTATTTCACTTTATTTTAATTGTGTGTGTATGTAAAATAAGTATTTCATGTGCCTCATGCTGGTATAAAACATTACCCCTTTTGCATCCAAAGTTCAGGGATTAACCACATCCAACTTTGTAGACAGATTTAAAATAAGGTTTTTATATGACTTTCAAAATAAAACAGAGAAATAGTGCATTCACTATTCCAGTTCTTGTCTAGGACTGTACCTTCTCAGGTCTTCTGTAGGACACTGAGTAGACAGGAAAGCACCTTGAGATATTAATCCAATGCTTGGGTTCACAGTTGCAGGCTCTGTGCTCAGATCAACTGTGCTTTAGTAACAATAAAGTTTAAAATCAGCATAACTTAATATTTTTGCATTACATGTTATAATATGCATATGCCGAAAATTCACTGACTCTTCATTGAAAATTAAACATTACCATTCTGTTTTCTGAAATCTTAAATATAAGAGTGAGCCATTGTTAGCACTCACGTACCTTTATAGTTCTGGATTGGAATTTAAGAACTGATACGTTTTCATCAGTCATATGTGTTTCTATATGTCAGTATGTATGGCCACTGGAAATTAAAAATAACACCAAAGCAAATATATACCTTTGTTTCTACTAATAAATTCAATTCAATTCATAATTGTACAATACATTTATAACTGTAGTTATAACATTCTTTGAACATTTTATTTTAAAATTGAATTTAATGATTATATATTTATGAGGTACACTATGCTATAAACTTCCTTTGTATGAATAGCTTTAAATGTTAGTGGTAATATCAATTAAATTAAATTAGACTTGAAAACCTTAAATTAAACCACCTTAAATTCAGAAAGATTAGTTGAAAGAATATTTTCCTTTTAAAAGAATTCACTTAGTTGAATATGATGTCCATTTATACAGTAGAATAATGTTCTTTGCAACAGAGTTGAACAGAGAAGAGCTAATTTTTATTCATAAGGCCAATAAATTCATTCACAGAGCACAGCTGCTAAAGGTCACAGTGAGTATGAGCCAGTTGAATGGTGACTTTGTTTAGCTTTCCAGTGACAACTATTGTAAAAGTTTAGGTTATTTATTTTGAGCTGACTGATAAAACCTATCATATGGTAGATAAAATTCTAACATAAAATACTTTCAGACTTCATTTTATAATTAGATAAAATTTCTATAAGCATATATCTATATAAGTATGTATGTTTACATATATATATATATGTACATGATTTCATATATAGATATAATTTCATTTTTGTGAGGAATACAGTTTGGGTTTATATAACTCCATGTAAATATAATCATTACTTTTGGGAAAATAAAATAGATATTCACAGTTTATATGACTTCATTTTATTAGTGATGATTCCAGTAATTTTATTACTTTTGTTTTATAGTACTTATTCTGAAATGCAATATTGTGTCTATTCAGCAAGAAGAATTATTTGTCTTTTATTTCTTGCAGGTCAGTGGAGATTTGAAAAAGTATTTAATATAAAAATAAAGGAAACGTGGATTATAGGAAGAGAGTGCTTTGTTTGAGGAAGGGTTGATCTGCCATTGTTAGAGTTATGTATGCATAATCATGTTTTGTTTTGAATAAACTATTATAATTATGTATGTCATAGGAAAGCATTATATATCAAATGTGTAAACACTACCTACACATTTTGAAATATTTTATTATATTATTCAGCTATGCAAACTGATAACTTACTAGCTTTTTTCATTTTCAAATAAATTTTAGAATCAATATAAATTTTAACATAAAGTGAGTTTCATTTGTTTGTTTATTAGACTGTAGTACCCAACTCACAATTTAAGCCAGAGTTAAAGCATTAGCCTGGACCTCCGAGATTTCTCAAGCATTGGACCACCAACCAGGCAGCATACACCAGTTGATATGAGGGTCCCTAACACATATACAGCAGAATACGCCTGGATCTGGGTTCAATCGGGGATGATGCACCTAACCCTCAGAGAATTTAGAGGTCAGGTGGGATGGGGAAGAGGAATAAAATTATCCTTGTGGAGACAGGGAGGTATGGGATGTGGAACAGTCAGAGGGTGGACAGTGGGGCAGAATAAAATCTGTATGGTAAATAAATAAGTAAATAAATAGAATTCTGATCTGGAGAAACAAGGAAGTAGCTTGTCTGAATAAGTAAATTATGTCTAAAATCATCATTGACAAGAATCCTATATTTTATTCATGTAAAAATGAAGAAATGGAAAAGGAAAAAACTTATTATGGTATATAATCAAATATAAATGCAACTACTTAAGTATCAATTTGTTTAAATTATCATTATTGTTATTGTTATTATTATTATTAGTGTGTGTGTGTGTGTGTGTGTGTGTGTGTGTTGTAATCCATGTATATGCAAGTATTGCACCATGCCTAAGAAGGTCAGAGGACAAATGTTGCTCAGATTTACAGCAATAGACATGTAATTCCTCCTGTGGAGTGGACCTTAAATCCTATGACAAAAGAAATTGGTTATGCTAAGTAATCTTTTTAACAATATAAAATTAATAAGGCTGCTATGAACATAATGGAGTATGTGTCCTTATTGCATGCCGGGGAATCCTTTGCGTACATGTCCAGAAGAGGTATAGCAGGGTCCTCCAGAAGTGTCATGTTCAGTTTTCTGAGGAACCGCAAGACTGATTTCCATAGTGGTTGTAAAATCTTACAATATCACCAGCAGTGGAGGAGTGTTCCTCTTTCTCCACATCCTCGCCAACACCTGCTGTCTCCTGAGTTTTTAACCTTAGCCATTCTGACTGGTGTGAGATGAAATCTCAGGGTTGTTTTGATTTGCATTTCCCTAATAACTAAGGATGTTGAGCATTTCTTAAGGTGCTTCTCGGCAATCCAAATTTCTTCAGGTGAAAATTCTTTGTTTAGCTCTGTACCCCATTTTTAATAGGGTTATTTGGTTCTCTGGGGTCTAATTTCTTGAATTCTTTGTATATATTGGATATTAGCCCTCTGTCAGATGTAGGGTTGGTGAAGGTCTTATCCCAATTTGTTGGTTGCCATTTTATCCTTTTGACAGTGGTCTTTGCATTACAGAAACTTTGTAATTTTATGAGGGACAATTTGTCAATTCCTGATCTTAGAGCATAAGCTATTGGTGTTCTGTTCAGGAACTTTTCCCCTGTGCCCATGTCCTCAAGGGCTTTCCCCAGTTTCTTTTCTATTAGTTTCAGTGTGTCTGGTTTTACATGGAGGTCCTTGATCCACTTGGAGTTTAGCTTAGTATAAGGAGATAAGAATGGATCAATTCGCAATCATCTGCATGCTGACATCCAGTTGAAGGAGCACCATTTGTTGAAAAGGCTATCTTTTTTCCACGGGATATTTTCCCATACTTTGTCGAAGATCAAGTAACCATAGGTGTGTGGATTCATTTCTGGGTGTTCAATTCTATTCCATGGGTCCACTTGCCTGTCATTATGCCAATACCATGCAGTTTTTAACACTATTGCGCTGTAGAATTGCTTGAGGTCTATGATACTGGTTCCCCCAGAAGTTCTTTTAATGTTGAGAATAGTTTTAGCTATCCTGGGTTTTTTGTTGTTCCAGATGAATTTGAGAATTGCTTTTTCTAAATCTGTGAAGAACTGAGTTGGGATTTTGATGGGGATTGCATTGAATTTGTATATTGCTTTTGGTAAGATGGCCATTTTAACTATATTAATCCTTCCAGTCCACGAGCATGGCAGATTTTTTCCATTTTCTGAGGTCTTCTTCAATTTCCTTCTTCAGAGACCTGAAGTTCTTGTTGTATAAGTCTTTCACTTGTTTGGTTAGAGTCACACCAAGATATTTTATATTGTTTGTGGCTATTGTGAAGGGTGTCATTTCCCTAACTTCTTTCTCAGCCTGCTTATCCTTTGAGTAAAGGAAGGCAACTGATTTGCTTGAGTTGATTTTATAACCATCCACTTTGCTGAAGTTGTTTATCATCTGTAGGAGTTCTCTAGTGGAGTTTTTTGGATCACTTAAGTATACTATCATATCATCTGCAAATAGTGATAATTTGACGTCTTCCTTTCCAATTTGTATCCTTTTGACCTCCTTATGTTGTCTAATTGCTCTAGCTAGAACTTCATTTACTAAATTTAAAATATATGGAGAGACAGGGCAGCCTTGTCTAGTCCCTGATTATGGTGGGATTGCTTCAAATTTCTCTCCATTTAGATTGATGTTGGCTACCAGTTTGTTGTATATTGTTTTAACTATGTTTAGGTATGGGCCTGGAATTCCTGTTCTTTCTAAGACTTTTAGCATGAAAGGATGCTGAATTTTGTCAAATGCTTTTTCAGCATCTAATGAAATGATCATATTTTTTTTAATTTGTTTATGTAGTGGATTGCATTGATGGATTTCCGTATATTGAACCATCCATGCATCCCTAGGATGAAACCTAGTTGATCATGGTGGATGATTGTTTTGATGTGTTCTTGGATTCATTAGGAAAGAATTTTATTCAGTATTTTTGCATCGATATTCATAAGTGAAATTGGCCTGAAGTTCTCTTTCTTTGTTGGATCTTTGTGCGGTTTGGGTATCAGCGTAATAGTGGCTTCATAGAAGGAATTGGGTAGTGTTCCTTCTGCTTCTATTTTGTGGAATAATTTGAAGAACATTGGTCTTTTCTGAAGGTCTGATAGAATTCTGCACTGAAGCCATCTGGTCCCGTGCTTTTTTTGGTTGGGAGACTTTCTATGACTCCTTTTATTTCTTTAGGGGTTATGGGACTGTTTAGATGATCTATTTGATCCTGATTTAATTTTGGTATTTGGTAGCTGTCTAAGAAATTGTCCATTTCCTCCAGATTCTCCAGTTGTGTTGAGTACAGGCTTTTGTAGTAGGATCTGACTCAGTGAAGCAGTATAGGGTAAAACCAGAACAGGGAAGTGGGAAGAGTAGGGTGGGAAAACAGGGGGAGGGAAGGGGGCTGATGGGACTTTCGGGAGTGGGGGTCTAGAAAAGGGTAAATCATTTGAAATGTAAATAAAAAATATATCGAATAAAAAAAAAGCTGCTAGTATATGCTCTCTGCGTTTTCTTTTTAGAGGCTCTCAGGGCTATGTGTTTTGCTCTTAGCACTGCTTTCTTTGTGTCCCATAGATTTGGGTATGTTGTGTCTTCATTTTCATTAAATTCTAAAAAGTCTTTGATTTCTTTCTTTATTTTTTTCCCTGATCAAGGTATGATTGAGTAGAGTATTGTTCATTTTCCAAGTGTATGTGGGCTTTCTGTTGCTTTTGTTGCTATTAAAGATCACTTTTACTCTATAGTGATTTGATAGAAGGCATGAGATTACTTCAGTCTTCTTATATTCATTGAGGTCTGTCTTGTGACCAATTATATGGTCAATTTTGGAAAAGGTAACATGATGTGCTGAGAAAAGGGTATTTTCTTTTGCTTTAGGATGAAATGTTCTATATATATATATCTGTTAAATCTAATTGATCCAAAGCTTCAGTTAGTTTCACTGTGTCCCTGTTCAGTTTCTGTTTTCCTGATCAGTCGAATGAGGAAAGTGCAGTGTTGAAGTCACCCACAATTATTGTGTTAGGTGCAATGTGTGATTTGAGCTTTCATAAGGTTTCTTTTATGAATGTGGGTACCCTTGCATTTGGAGCATAGATCTTCAGGATCAAGAGTTCTTATTGGTGGATTTTTCCTTTGACCAGCAGGAAGTGTCCCTCAGTGTCTCTTTTGATGACTTTGGGTTGAAAGTCAATTTTATCTGATATTAGAATGGCTACTCCGTCTTGTTTCCTGAGACCATTTGCTTGTAAAATTGCCTTCTAGCCTTTTACTCTAAGGTAGTTTTTGTCTTTGACACTGGGGAGTGTTTCCTGTAAGCAGCAAAATATAGGGTCCTATTTACATATCCAGTATGTTAGTCTCTGTCTTTTTATTGGGGAATTGAGTCCATTGATGTTAAGAGATATTAAGGAATAGTGATTATTACTTCCTGTCATTTTGAATGTTGTTTTTTTATATTTAATTGGTTATCTACTTTTGGGATTGATGAATGAAGGTTACTATTTTGCTTTTTCTAGGGTGAAGTTTCACTTCTTGTATTAGTGTTTTCCTCCTATTATCCTTTGCAGGGCTGGATTTGTGGAAAGATATTGGGTAAACTTGGTTCTTTTCATGGAATATCTTGCTTTTTCCATCTATGCTGTTTGAGAATTTTTCTGGGTATAGTAGATTTGGTTGGCATTTGTGTTCTCTTAGAGTCTGTATGAGATCTGCCCAGGATATTCTACCTTTCATAGTCTGTGGTGAGAAGTCTGGTGTGATTCTGATAGGTCTTCCTTTATATGTTACTTGGCCTTTTTCTCTTACTGCCTTTAATATTCTTTCTTTGTTTAGTACATTTGGGGTTTTGATTATTATGTGACGGGAGGTATTTTTGTTCTGGTCCAGTCTGTTTGGAGTTATGTAGGCTTCTTGTATATTCATTGGAATCTCTCTCTTTATATTAGGGAAGTTTTCTCCCATAATTTTATTGAAGATGTTTGCTGGCCCTTTCATTTGTAAATGTTCACTCTCATCTATGCCTATAATCCTTAGGTTTGGTATTCTCCTTGTGTCCTGAATTTCCTGGATGTTTTCGGATGCAAGTTTTTTGCATTTTGAATTTTCTTTAACTATTGAGTCAATGGTTTCTATGGTATCTTCAGCATCTGAGATTCTTTCTTCTATCTCTTGTATTCTGTTGTTGATATTTGCATCTATAGCCCCAGATTCCTTCCCAAGGTTTTTTTTTTTTAATTTCATTCGATATATTTTTTAATTTAAATTTCAAATGATTTCCGCTTTTATGGTCCCCCACTTCCTGAAAGTCACATAAGCCCCATTCCCTCCCCCTATTTTCCAACCCACCCCTTCCAACTTCCCTGTTCTGGTTTTGCCTTGTACTGCTACACTGAGTCTTTCCAGAACCAGGGGCCACTCCTCCGTTCTTCTTGTACCTCATTTGATGAGTGTATTATGTTTTGGGTGTTCCAGTTTTCCAGGCTAATATCCACTTATTAGTGAGTGCATACCATGATTGATCTTGTGAGACTGTGTTACCTCACTAAGTATGATGTTCTCCAGCTCTATCTATTTGCCTAAAAATTTAATGAATTCATTGTTTCTAATGGCTGAATAGTACTCCATTGTGTATATATACCGTATTTTTTGCATCCATTCTTCTGTTGAGGGATACCTGGGTTCCTGGGTTCTTTCCAGCTTCTGGCTATTATAAATAGGGCTGCTATGAACCTAGTGGAGCATATATCCTTATTAAATGCTGGGGAATCCTCTGGGTATATGCCCAGGAGTAGTATAGCAGGATACTCCAGAAGCGACGTGCCCAGTTTTCTGAGGAACCACCAGACTGATTTCCATAGTGGTTTTACCAATTTGCATCCCCAACAGCAGTGGAGGAGTGTTCCTCTTTCTCCACATCCTTGCCAACACCTGCTGTCTCTTGAGCTTTGAATCTTAGCCATTTTGATTGGTGTAAGGTGAAATCTCAGGGTTGTTTTGATTTCCATTTCCCTGATGAATAATGAAGTTGAGCATTTTTTAAGATGTTTCTCTGCCATATGAAGTTGTTCAGGTAAGAATTCTTTGTTTAACTCCCTACCCCAAATTTTAATAGGGTTATTTGGTTTTCTGGGGTCTAACTTCTTGAGTTCTTTGTATATATTGGATATTAGCCTTCTATCTGATGTAGGGTTGGTGAAGACCTTTTTCCAATTTGTTGGTTGCCTATTTGTCCTTTTGATGGTGTCTTTGCTTTACAGAAACTTTGTAATTTTATGAGGTCCCATTTGTCAATTCTTGATCATAGAACATGTGCTATTGGTGTTCTGTTCAGGAACTTCTACCTATAACGATGTCCTCAAGGGTCTTCCCCATTTCCTTTTCTATTAGCCTCAGAGTGTCTGGCTTTATGTGGAGGTCATTGATCCATTTGGAGTTGAGCTTAGTACAAGGAGACAAGGATGGATCAATTGGCATTCTCCTACATGTTGACCTCCAGTTGAAACAGCACCATTTGTTGAAAAGGCTATCTTTTTTTCCATTGGATATTTTCAGCCCCTTTTTTGAGGATCAAGTGGCCATAGGTGTATGGGTTCATTTCTGGATCTTCAATCCTGTTCCATTGATCTGCCTGCCTTTCACTGTACCAATACCATGCAGTTTTTAACACTATTGCTTGGTAGTATTGCTTGAGGTCAGGGATACTGATTACCCCAGAATTTCTTTTGGTGTTGAGAATAGTTTTAGGTATCCTGGGTTTTTGGTTATTCCAGATGTATTTGAGGATTGCTCTTTCTAACTCTATGAAGAATTGAGTTGGGAAAATGATGGGTATTGCAATTAAATTGTGTATTGCTTTTGGCAAAATGGCCATTTTAACTATATTAATCCTGCCGATCCATGAGCATAAGAGGTTTTTCTGTTTTTTGAGGCCTTCTTCCATTTCCTTCTTCAGAGTGTTGAAGTTCTTGTCATACAAATCTTTCACATGTTTGGTAAGAGTCAGCCCAAGGTACTTTATACTGCTTGTGCCTATTGTGAATGGTATCAGTTCCCTAATTTCTTTGTCAGCCTGCTTATCCTTTGAGTATAGAAAGGCTACTGATTTGCTTGAGTTGATTTTATAACCAGCCACTTTGCTGAAGTTGTTTATCAGCTGTAGAAGTTCTCTAGTAGACTTTTTTGGGTCACTTAAGTAGACTATCATATCATCTGCAAATAATGATAGTTTGACATTTTCCCTTCCAATTTGTATCCCTTTGACCTCCTTATGTTGTCGAATTGCCCAAGCTAGTACCTCAAGTACAATATTGAAAAGATAAAGAGAAAGGGGGCAGCCCTGTCTAGTCCCTTTGTATTGGAGTTTTCTTCCTATTATTCTTTGTAGAGCTGGGTTTGTGGAATGTTATTGTGTAAATTTGGTTTTGTCATGGAATATCTTGGTTTCTCCATCTATGGTGATTGAATGTTTTGTTGAGTATAGTAGTCTTGGCTGACATTTGTGTTCTCTTAGAGTCTGCATGAGATCTGCCCACGATCTTCTAGCTTTCTTAGTCTCTGGTGAGAAGTCTGGTGTGATTCTGATAGGTCTTCCTTTATATGTTACTTGGCCTTTTTCTCTTACTGCCTTTAATATTCTTTCTTTGTTTAGTACATTTGGTGTTTTGATTATTATGTTACAGGAGGTATTTCTGCTCACGTCCAGTCTGTTTGGAGTTCTGTAGGCTTCTTGTATATTCATGGGTATCTTTCTGTTTAAGTTAGGGAAGTTTTTTTCCATAATTTTGTTGAAGATATTTGCTGGCTCTTTCAGTTGTAAATCTTCACTCTCATCTATACCTACATTCCTTAGGTTTGGTCTTCTCATTGTGTCCTGGATTTCCTGGATGTTCTGGGATACAAGCTTTTTGCATTTTGCACTTTCTTTGGCTGTTCAGTCCATGGTTCTATGGTATCTTCGGCATTTGAGATTCTTTGTTCTATCTCTTGTATTCTGTTGTTCATATTTGCATCTATGGCCCTTGATTTCTTCCCAAGGTTTTCTATCTCCAAAGTTGTCTCCCTTTGTAATTTCTTAGTTCTTTCTACTTCTGTTTTTAGATCCAGGGTGGTTTTGCTCAGTTTCTTCATTTGTTTGTTTGTGTTTTCCTTAATTCTTTAAGATTTTTGTGTTTCCTTTTTCATGTCTTCTGCCATTTAACTCACTTTCTCCTGCATTTCATAAAGGTTTGTGTGTGTATTTGTGTGTGTATGTGTGTGTGTGTGTGTGTTTCTTCTTTATTGGCTTCTGTCTCTTGAGCCCTAGTCTCCTGAATTTCTTTTTTTTTTCTTTTTTTTTATTCGATATATTTTTTATTTACATTTCAAATAATGTCCCCTTTTCTGGCCCCCCACTCCCAAAAGTCACATAAGCCCTCTTCCCTCCCCCTGTTCTCCTACCCACCCCTTCCCACTTCCCTATATGGTTTTGCCTTATACTGCTACACTAAATCTTTCCAGAAAAAGGGGCCACTCCTCCATTCCTCTGAGTACTAATGCATCTTGATGCCACAACTTATTGTAGTACTAGGCATATCCTTTCTCACTGAGCCCAAGTGGCAGCCTGGTTAGGGGAACAGGATCCATAAACAGACAACAAAGTCAGGGTAGGTAAGGCCCCACTTCAAGATGACAATTTTTGCTTAGACATAGTCAATAATTTGGACAAAGGCTGTGAAGATCTAAAAGACCCTTGCTTCTCCAGTCCCTGTCAAGGAATTGCCACTGTGTGAATACACAAGAAAAAAGAAAGTTTTCCTGTATATTTAAGGAATTTTAACAGACTATTAGCTCCAAATAGACAAAGAATGTTATCAAGTCATGTTTCAAACTTAAAACAAAATTTTCCACACTTCACTATAAATTGGCTGATATTCCCATTAGTGTGTTTAAAATACATTTTGGTTCATAACATTATTTTATGCTCTAAGTAAAACCATTTCAAGAAACATAGGAATATGTTGGATGGCCTAACTGTAGTCCATGTTTTCAGGACTTTGCACTTATTACTAAAGATCCATTTGAGATGAGAGCTGTGATATATATTGACACTGTATTCTTTCTGCATGTGGTTTTAAGCTTCTGACATATAACTTGAAGTCTTCTGCTATGTATGTTTTGGGGTCTCCTTTGTATGCTGCCTGATTGGTGATTCAGTCTCTGAGAGTTCCCTGGAATCTGGGTTAGTTGAGACTGTTGGTCTTCAAGTGTGGTCACCTTTCCCATCAGTTTTTTTCAGAACTTCCCCTAATCCAACCATAGGTATCTCCAACTTAAGTCTAATGGTATGGGGTATCTGTGCCTGTCTCAGTCAGCTGCTGGTATAGCCTCTCAGAAGACAGCAATGCTAGGCTCCTGTCTGTAAGCACATCACAGCATCAATAATAGTGTCAGGCCTTGGTGTCTGCATGACTCACCTTTTCTAGCACAGCTTCACTGGAAGAGCTCAACTAGGTGCTCATGTTTAACAATTCCTGAACACACTCTATCTTCTCCTCCCATAGCTGACTACCGGACTGATTGATTGTGATACTGAAGATTAAATTCAGGACCTTGTACATAATACACAAGATCTTTGACTTTAGCTACATCACCTATTGAATTTACTTACTGATACATTCTTGTATTCAACAGTATCCCTGTACATAATGTCTCTCTCCCTGTGTGTGTGTGTGCATGTGTGTGTGCATCTGCATGCATACATATGTATTTCATTTACAAGTATCTTTCAAAAAATGATAACCTCATTTTTCACTTTAAGATTCGTTTATCTCAGTTCATGGAAATTCAATATTTCAAAAGTATGTTTCAGTTTTCCAGTATGAGAATCTAATACATGGGTAAGTTTAGTCAGTGTGTTGGGTTTCTTACAGTATTTCAACACAGTTTGCTGACAATCCTTCCTGTTTCTTTTTTACCATTCCCCATTTTCTAGTTACCCCAGCAGCTTCTTCTCTCATTCTTGTACAACTTTTTGTTTCTTAACATGCTAGGCTAAGAATTTAATTTGCATACAGAAGCCAGAGAAGCCTTGTTAAATGTGTGTTATATTAGAACCTTGCTGTGTTTAAAATTCTCTGGTGGTTTTCCATTTCACGAATAGTCAATTAAGCCAAACACCCATATCTGTTCCTCTAAAGAAGTACACTATGTTCCTCTTGCATACTCATTTTTTTTCTGGCCTCTGTACTTACTGGATCACTTTCTGCTCATGTCGATCAGTATATTGTCCCTTGCATGGGAAAACTCTTTTCTACTCTGTGCTTGTGTTCTGAAAAGGCCAGATAAAGTGCGACATAAATGAAAAGTCAACAAACACCTGAAATCTGAGGCTGTATCCAATATCTTCCAGGTATTTCCAGATTCTATAATCTCTAATTTTTCCATAAACTGTTTTGCATACTAATTCAATGGCTGAGGGTGGAGAGATGGCTGTTTTCCCATTCTTTAAGGTGCCATTTGGTCCTATTGACAAGGTCTTTTGTCTTACAGAAGCTTTTAATTTTCATGAAGTCCAATTTATCAATTGCTGATCTTAGAGCCTGAGCCATTGGCACTATGATTAGGAAATTTTCCCCCATGCCAATGTCTCAAGGCTATTTCCCACTTTCTCTTCTATTAGATTCAGTATATCTGATTTTATGTTGCTGTCCTTGGTCCATTTGGACTTGAGCTTTGTACAAGGTGATGAATATGGATCACTTTGCATTCTTCTACATGTAAACTGCCAGGAAGACCAACACCATTTGTTCAAAGTGCTTTCCCTGTTTTGTTTGCTTTTGTTGTTGCTGTTGTTTAATTTTTTTCTGTGTATAATTGTGGCTTCTTTGTCAAAGACTATGTGTTCATAAATGTGTGGGTTTATTTCTCTATCTTCATTTCTATTCCATTGTTTGACCTGTCTATCTTTGTACAAATTCCATGCAGTTTTTATCACTATTGCTCTGTAGTATATATTGAGATCAGGGATGGTGATTCCTGAGAAGTTTTTTTATTGTTGAGATATGCTTTAGCTATCCTGCATTTTTTATGTTTTCATTTGAAGTTGCAAATTGATCTTTCTATGTCTGTGAAGAATTGTGTTGGAATTTTGATGGGTATAACATTGAACCTGCAGACTACTTTCAGTAAGATTTCCATTTTTACTCTTTTAATCCTACTGATCCATGAGCATGGGATATCATTCCATCTTCTCAAGTTTTCTTCTACTTATTTCTTCTGTATGAAATTCTTTTCATACAGATCTTTCACTCCCTTTGTTAGAATTACACCAAGATACTTTATGTTACTTTTGTCTGTTGTGAATGGTATTGCTTCCCTAATTTCTTTTTAGCCCATTTATCATTCGTATACAGGAAGGCTACTGATTTGTTTGAGTTAATTTTATATCCAGCCACTTGGCTGAAGTTGTTTATCAGCTGTAGTTCTCTTGTAGAATTTTTTGGGCCACTTATGTAAATCTTTGACAAAGTACATCACTTCATGTTAAAAGTCTTAGAGAGATCAGAAATCCATGGCACATACCTAACCATATTAAAAGCAGTATACAGCCAACCAACATCAAATTAAGTGGAGAGAAACTTGAAGTAATTCCACTCAAATCAGTGACAAGACCAAGTTGTCCGTTCTCTTCCTATTAGTTCAATATAATACTTGAAGGCAGTATTTTGTATATGTACATTCACCTCTTTTCTTTCTTTCTTTCTTTCTTTCTTTCTTTCTTTCTTTCTTTCTTTCTTTCTTTCTTTCTTTCTTTCTTTCTTTCTTTCTTTCTTTCTTTCTTCCTTCCTTCCTTCCTTCCTTCCTTCCTTCCTTCCCTCCTTTCTTTCTTTCTGTTTTAAATTGTTTTATTTACTTACATTAAAGTCATTGGCCCCCCTCTTGGTACCCCCTCCCACAGTTCCTTTCCCCTGTGCCTCAAAGAGGGTGTACCCCTTCACCCAATAGGCATCCCCTTTCCCTGGGCTTGCAAGTCTCTCCCAGATTAGGTACATCTCTCAATTAGGCATTGAGTTAATTTTTTTAAAGATTTATTTATTTATTACATATAGGTACACTGTAGCTGTCTTCAGACACACCAGAAGAGGACATCAGATCCCATTACAGATAGTTATGAGCCACCATGTGGTTGCTGTGAATTAAACTCAGGACCTCTGGAAGAGCAGTCATTGCTCTTAACTGCTAAGCCTCCACCCTCAACCATTGAATTAATATGCAAAACAGTTTATGGAAAAATTAGAGATTAGAGAATCTGGAAATACCTGGAAGATATTGCATACAGCCTCAGATTTCAGGTGTTTGTTGACTTTTCATTTATGTTGCACTTTATCTGGCCTTATCAGAACACAAGCACAGAGTAGAAAAGAGTTTTCCCATGCAAGGGACAATATGCTGATCGACATGAGCAGAAAGTGATCCAGTAAGTACAGAGGCCAGAAAAAAATGAGTATGCAAGAGGAAACTCTTCTAAAGAACTCCAACAGCTGAACAACTTCAGCAAAGTGGCTGGCTACAAAATCAATGCAAACAAATCAGTAGCCTTTATATATTCAAAGGACAAGCAGACTGAGAAAGAAATTAGGGAAATCACTCCATTCACAATAGCTACAAACAGCATAAAGTATCTTGGGGTGACTCTAACCAAACAAGTGAAAGACCTATATGACAAGAACTTCAGATCTCTGAAGAAGGAAATCGAAGAAGATCTCAGAAAATGGAAAAATGTTCCATGCTCATGGATTGGCAGGATTAATATAGTTAAAATGGCAGATTCAATGCTATCCCCATAAAAATCCCAACCCAGTTCTTCATAGAGCTAGAAAGAGCAATTCTCAAATTCATCTGGAATAACAAAAAACCCAGGATAGCTAAAACTATTCTCAACAGTAAAAGAACTTCAGGGGGATTCAGTATCCCAGACTTTAAACTTTACTACAGAGCAATAGTGATAAAAACTGCATGGTATTGGTACAATGTCAGGCAAGTGAATCAATGGAATAGGATTGAAGACCCAGAAATGAACCAACACATTTCTGGTCACTTGATCTTCAACAAAGGAGCTGAAAGCATCCAGTGGAAAAAAGATAGTCTTTTCACCAAATGGTACTGGTTCAATTGGAGGTTGGCATGCAGAAGAATGCGAATTGATCCATTCTTATATCCTTTTACTAAGCTTAACTCCAAATGGATCCAGGACCTCCACATAAAATCTGACACACTGACACTAATAGAAAAGAAACTGGGGAAGACCCTTGAGTACATGGGCACAGGGGGAAAGTTCCTGAATAGGACACCAATAGCTTATGCTCTAAAATCAAGAATTGACAAATGGGACCTCATAAAACTACAAAGTTTCTGTAAGGCAAAGGACACTGTCAAAAGGACAAAATGTCAACCTACAGATTGGGAAAGGATCTTCACCAACTCTAAATCCAATAGAGGGCTAATACCTAATATATACAAAGAACTCAAGAAGGTAGAACCCAGAGAACCAAATAACCCCATTAAAAAGTGGGGTACCGAGCTAAACAAACAATTTTCACATGAAGAACTTCGAAGGGCTGAGAAACATCTTAAGAAATGTTAAACATCATTAATCATTTGGGAAATGCAAATCAAAACAACCTTGAGATTTCACCTCACACCATCAGAATGGCTAAGGTCAAAAACTCAGGAGACAGCAGGTGTTGGCGAGGATGTAGAGAAAGAGAAACACTCCTCCACTGCTGATGGGATTGCAAGATAGTGCAACCAACCACTTTGGAAATCAGTCTGGTGGTTCCTCAGAGAACTGGGCATGACACTTCCTGAGGACCCTGTTATACCACTCCTGGGCATATACCCAGAGGATTCTTCAGCATGCTCCACTATGTTCATAGCAGCCCTATTTGTAGTAGCCAGAAGCTAGAAAGAACCCAGCTGTCCTTCATCGGAGGAATGGATACAAAAAATGTGGTATATTTACACATTGGAGTACTATTCAGCCATTAGAAACAGTGAATTCATGAAATTCGTAGACAAATGGATAGAGCTGGAGAACACCATACTAAGTGAGTTCACCCAGTCTCAAAAGATCAATCATTGTATGTACTCACTGATAAGTGGATATTACCCTAGAAACTTTGAATACCCAAGACATAATCCACATATTGAGTGATGTCCAAGAAGAACTGAGGAGTGGCCCCTGGTTCTGGGAAGGGGAAATTATTTGAAATGTAAATAGAAAATATATCAATAAAAAAAAGAATGGGAAAACATTTTCACTGTACCTACAGATAATAGAGGACTAGTATCCAAAATATAGATGGAACTCAAGAAGTTAGACTCCAAACAACCAAATGACCCAATTAAATATGGCGTACAGAGCTAAATATAGAATTCTCAACAGAGGAAACTTTAATGGTCTAGAAGCACTTAAAGAAAAATTAACTGGGCTTAATCAACAGGGAAATGCATATCAAAACAACTGTAAGGTTCCATCAGAATGGCTAAGGTCAAAACCTCAAGATATAGCATATGCTGGCTAAGATGTGGAACAAGGGGAAAACTCCTCCATTGCTAATGGAAGGGAAATTTATACAACTAATCTGGGAATCAATCTGGTTGTTTCTCAGAACATTGTGAATAGTTCCACCTCAACACCCAGCAATACCACTCCTGCGTATACACGTAAGACACTCCACCATACCACTAGGACACTCAAGGATTAAACAAAAAACAAAATCAAAACAACCAACCAAATACCTCAATACCTTATATGCTGACATAAAAAAACACAAAGCTTCCTGAAAGAAACATGAATTAAACATTTTAAAACATAACTAATTTGGGTATTAACTTTTGAAACAGAAGGTGAATATTTCTTCTGAAACATGCTAGAACCTATGTCATGAAAGTTTTACTGCTAACTGCTCATATTTAAAAGAGTATCTTGGCAGCTTACAATGTAGAAAATAGCAGTGTCACAAAATATTAGGTATAAAATTATAGTACTGCCTAAGATACTTCACAATTTAATTTCACTAAAAAGCTGGTAAAAGAACGAGATACCAAAAATTTGCTTCATTTAACCAAGATCCATACTACAACAATCTCAGTACATGTACCTATAAGGAATTATAGATTTTTACATGAGTAAAATACAGTATACAGAAATTTCAGCAACTTTAATATAACATATTTTGTGAAATTTTGATGTGACATGAGCACATGTCTTTTACATTGGTGGTACTTATTCTAGTGAATAAACATGTCATGAGGGTTTCAGTGCTTCTTCATAATGCTGTTATAATTAATATTCCCTATTATATATGACAAGAAGCCCTCCATATTTCTTAGTTGTACAAGTTTGTTATGTTCTCTGTGTAGACATTTGAGAAACTTCAACTCTACACAAAGAATGACAGGCAACCAGAATGCTCAGAGTATAGTAATGATTTTCACTATGGAAGAACATACCAATTGACTATATAATAGCAAATGATTAACATTGAAAGCATAATATAAGTAACATTATACAGACTACTCAGGTTATATTTAGGAATATAACCTGATTAACATTGAAAGCATACATATAAGTAACATTATACAGACTACTCAGGTTATATTTAGGAATATACATATATTCCTAAATATATATATTATGTGTGTGTGTATGTGTGTGTATACATATACATATTCATATGCTGTTATTGAATTTATATCAAAGTGAGGATCATAAAGATTACTTCTTTAAACTATAGTTACCCACTCACCCCCATTCTTTCTACTTTGTATTTTCTACTAATTTCTAGATCTGGCTTTTACTTGATATGATCATAGGATAGTAGAGGGAAATATAGTGAACATCTATAGTCATACATGCAGAATCAAGCATAGCCAAGATCATTTTATTAAAGAGCTCCAATGGTACTGTGGAAAAAAATGCCAAGAGTAAGAAATATGATTGTCTGGAGCTAAAACCATCAGCATATCAGAACGAAACAAAATTACTAAGTGAAGACACAGCCTAGTTGTCAGAAGATTAATACCTAGTGTATATGAAGAGCCCAACTCACTTTTGAATTTTATCTCAATTAGAAGTGAAAGGATACATTTAGTTTTGCTATACTGCTAGATTGTACACTTAAATATTATTTGTGAATTTTTGTAATTTAAATGTACATATTTTCTCTTTCAATTTACTTTATTTACATTTAGTGATTATATAATACTTTGATAACCATCACTATGATTTATGAATGAATTATACTGAAGTATTTTTAGATTCAAAATACAATTGTTGAGTATCATATTTAAGAACCATATTTTAACCAATACTTAACCAATATGTTAAGTATCATATTTAAGGGAATAAAATAGATGTATAAGGTTTAATGATTTTTAAGTTAAATGCATATTATTAGAATTTTCACATGTTTACTAAATTTAAGAAATGACAAATATGTATATAGTAATGTATTCTATAATTAGGATACTTTAAATGTTTCTGAATATGAAAATAATTTGTCTATTCTTACTGATTGTAAGAAACCAGGATAATGGAACAAGTCCATATGTTCTATGATTTAGATAATTTTGTGAACATAGCAACTTGAACCTATCTTAAATTAATTATTAAATCCTGCACAAGAACGTGACAACATAAACATGATGTCTAAATAAGACATTTTAGCTTTTTATTTTAGTGATTAGTCTATTGCTGTTGAAAAAATAAAATAACTCAAGTGCAAATAGATTATTTTCATCAACATTCAGTGTGCCTTCCCCTCCCAGCCCTTGAGCAGGAATTCCACACCTGCATTAGCCATAATCACTCCCACCTAGGGTAGAGCTCAGACCAAGGTACATTGTTCTCCAAAGGTCCTCCAAATCTACAAATTCCTGAATTAAGCAGGGGACTTGCCCAGCTGCTTGAGCAGTGGAGTCAATGCCCAGTAAGAAGTCCAACCAGTTCTCCTAAACAGACCTTGGAATTTGAGAGAGGGGTCTTACCTGAAACTTTAAATTCTGAGTCCTCCATTAAATCTTGGGACCTTGATCAACAACTGTTATCTTGGCCTCCTTCTTATCTTGCCGCCTTCCCATATATGCCCAGCTTCCCTTCTAGGTAACCAGTTAGATGTAACTGTGGGCAATTAATATTCAGAAAGAGTGAAACCCAAAAGAACAGTTCTATATTGAATTGCAGTCAAGTTTGCCAAATAGTATCCAGTGATATGAACTTAGAATATATCCAAATTAGGTAGAAATTCATGTCTATGCAAAGTCTTGCCAAATACAGGATAAATAAACTAGTATTTGCACAATAATTAAAGAGCAATATTTACTATGAAAGAGGACAGGAGTATTGAGTCATGGAAATTCAGGGAGGTATCCAAGAAAAGTATACACTGTCTCAAGAAAACAAAATAGTCTTTGGAAAAAGTCATTGTCAGAGGCATAGACATGGGAAGGAATGAGAGATAGAGAATAAGAGACTTTGAGGACAGTCAAACACCCTGGGTTATAATAATAACTGAGGACTTTGTGTCAAGCAAGGCATACATCCAGAGTCAACTATAGTGTTAGCTGAGGTCCTCAGTTTTGCTTTATTTTTTTTTTTTTTGTATGCATAGGGATCACAACAGATGGAGTCATATGATGGATATATTGAAGCTGTCAGAATAGTGCTTGTGTGGAGCAGGAAATATATGGAAAATCTGAAGATTATGTTCTGTGGGCTGAGGATCTCAAGCTTATCAGAACACATTGTGAAAGTTGTTACACAGTGATGATTTTAACGGTGCTAAGCAAGCACTCAGGAGGACCCACACAAGAGAATCAAGGATCATTTCATTCTCTCCCAAGCTATCACTCTGGCTGGTGGTTAGACATTAGGTCACTGCAGAATTGGAAAGTAGTTTTCAGTTTAGTATTGTTCTTCAAGGGGCCATTAGAGAACATTTAAATAGACACATCTGACAGCCAAATCCTGAAAACTGATAACACTTCAGTTTAAATGTTCTTCTTAGATCTTATGTCTAGAGTTCCTGGAAGAAATGGTTACAGGTCACAAAGACAGAGATTAAGTCATCAAGATATTATACCACTCATACAATACACACTTTTAACTTTAAAAGAAGTGCACAAATTAGACTCCAATGCACCAATCAGGACTTTTCAAGAAGAAAGAAAAAAGGAAGATAGTAGACATAATAGACAATGTAGTACCTTGACACAGTAGAGACTTGCACAAAGGATAAAATGACATAGAACTGGCATTAGATTGTAATAAGATGACTATATGGCAAATATATTAAATATGATTTTGATAATCTGGAAGTATTAAAAACTTTTGAGAACTAAATATTTACATAATGCAGATAGGTACCAGTAAAATGTTCTAATAACAGATACAATTAATCCATGTCAGATCTTACCTGACCAATGGAAAATTTAGTCAAAATATCATGTGCATTAGTCTCCACTCTTCTTTGCATGGTCTACAAATGTACATAGCTTCAATAAACTTTAAAGATCAAGTACTATAGTATTAAAAGCCACAGCTAGCATAACTGTATTTTTATTACTATTCCTCTAGTTCTATCTACGTAAAGAAAAATGCCATATATCTTAAATGTGAAAAATATAAGAAAATATATTTTGAAAATAACAAAAATATTTATTACAGAAAATCGACTAATAATGCTCAAAGTACTGTATTGTTAACTTGAGCAAGGCTACACCAAGGACTCCAGTGTCTCAGTTTCTTGGGAGTAGCAAAGCCTTTCTCTGTATGGTACAGACAAAAGGCAAATCTTTTCTCTGGGACTTAAGTGGGAGCAAATGATGAGTACTTCCCTGGGATGTTCATAGCCTGAGACTTCTAGCCTACAGACTCCTCCTACTGAGACCAGCCATTCCCTTCTCCTGTGCTGTACCTAATAAACAGCCAGGTTTGCTGGTGGTAGTAGGTATGGCTGCATCAGAGTAAACATCCCTACAAGACCCTTACTCTTGTATACATGTTTCTTTTCTTTCTTAATCCTAGGGCCTAACACTCTCAGGAAATCGTAATTTTTCTGCTCTGACCTGTGAGTATGATTTTATTAGTGACTTCAAGTAACAGCTACTGTAGCTTTTCTGGCACAGTGGTCTGTATCCTTGAATTGTATGCTCAAATAAATCCTATGTCCCCCAAATTGTCTTTTGTTGGGGTGTATTTTCACAGAACACCAGAAGCTAACTCAACCATTTAGCCTTTGGGTATGTCTTTGTGGGATTTTCTGGATCAGGTTAATCGTATTGGGAAAATACGTTAAATGTGAACAAGGCCCACAGTTGCCTGGATAAAACGATATCTCAGGAAAAAGCTAGTTTTTTTTTTGTTTTGATTATGTAATTCTGTCTTTTTTGTAAGTAAAGCCATCTACCCTGTAGCTACTGCTGGTGTTCTTCATTGACATCAGGCATACTTCTTCATCCATTAAAGGTGGATTGAGAACCAGTGGTTCTTTAGAACTACTCCAGCCCTTCAACCCCAGATAGAAACCACCAAGGCTGAGTGACTAATCAGATATTGAATTAGTCTCAGTAGTAGCGATTAAAGCCATTGTTGAACTATGTTGATTGTATCTTGTAAACCAAGTGAATAAATCCTCATTTAGTATATATTTCTATATAAGACCACAAATATTTAAGTGGATTTTCTTTTTCCTGTATAAGTAGGATGCACATGCTTTGTGATTACATTGTATTTTACCTATTCTTATTTCTATTATTTTATAAATTTTGGATTTTGCTTTCACAAAACCCCTTTAATATAGGAACAAGTATATAAAATTTATGAAATAAAAATGAAAAAATTGCGTATTTCTTCATAGGTTATCCAGTGCTATAAAATTAAAATCAAATCAAGCAGAGAAAAGATGTAGATATCTCAGCATGTGCTATTCTGTACATGCAGGAGTGAATGGAATGGCAATGGTGCATCTGTCCTTGCAAAGATAATAAGATATTAGCATACCCCTGGCCCAAATTTATTTTTATATAAATTAAATGACTAATTAAATATAATTATATCAAGAAGCTTGCTCAAATTAAAATTTTCTAAACCAACTCTGCTATTATTATTAATGAGATTTCTCATAAGAATACTTGAAAATACTATAAATAAAAGCAAATGTTTTTGAGTAGTATACAGTTTATATGTCATTCTAGCTGCAAAAAAAAATCACTAAACAATGCTGCATGTTGTTCTGGGTATTATTCAAAAATGGTTAGAACTCCCTACATGCAGTAAGTCACTGACTTATGAGGTCACTAAAGAATAAGTAAAGGAATGTCCACAATGGCCTATTGTGTGCACTCATACACATACAAATGTGTTTGCCACACATGATCTGATATGTTTATATACAAATTGGCAGGCCATTTATCTCTAAGAATTTTTCATAAAACTCTCTTCTTCTCTAATTCCAGTTTATTGCCCTTAATAAATAAGCTAATTCCTCACACTAGCTCTAGTATTTCTGAGTTTTCATTTCTCTAAGCAGTTAGTAATTGAAGATCAAGTCTGCTGGGCTCTGGAAAAGTTTTCATACTGTATGTAGTTTTCTGTTCCTTAGAACTCATCCTTTCTGTTGATATTTTGACACCACTGTGCTATAGTTTTCTTTTTCTATTTCTTTTTTACATGTCTTCCTGTCAGTGGTAACCGTTTCCCTGTAAGGATGTCTATGGATACTCATGATTTTCTATCCCAGCAATTCAAACAAATTTTACATTAATTGAGCTTCTGTTATTCAACATCACAATGCATTTCTTCTCAATCACCTTCATTGTTTATGCATGGCCAGAGACTGAGAGGACAAAAGTTTGAAGTTGCTCACAGATCCTGTGCCCACCTTTCCCCCATTTTGGCATCTGTCAGTCAGTGTGCTGAACAGACGTCTCTCAGGCTACCACTGTTCTGCACGCCACTCAATCCAATAGACTTTATTTTAACTTTCCTGATATATTTTTGTTCTCTTTCATTTGTGATTAATCTCAATACTAATTTATGAAACCTTTTCATTCTTGTTGGGGCTTCTTCTTTACTCTGTGTGCCTGCTACTTTTCCTCATTCTTCAGAATTTCCACCTGTACAATTCCACAGTTCTATTCTCTATACATTATCTATTCATAAGCCATCCTCATAACAGACATACTAAGCTACTAGTTTGTTGCTTTTCTATTCATTCTGCTAAAGTGATACCTTTATTTATAACCAACAATCAGACTTCCTGAATATTTTATCTGAAAAATATGTACTGAATATTTGAGTCTCTCTTTCCTTTTTATTTTATTCTATTGCTTTTGCTAAACACAAGAACAGAACACTTATATAATATTCCATGTCTGATTTAATATAAAGACCTTAATCTTGAATAAGATTCTATTTTATATTTATATTCCAAATTCAAATTTTCTTAATACATTTGATATAATTCTTTATAACTACTTAATATTTACATAACAAATACAATTATTTTTTCTTTCTTTAATTGAATATGTTCTTCATTTACATTTCAAATGCTAAAATCTTTCCCAGTTTTCCCCTCTCTGAAAACCCCAACCCCCTCCTCCCACCTCCTGTCTCCAAATATATGACTCTCCACCTGACCCACTCCCACTTCCCTCACCTCAATTTCCATTTGTTGGGGCATCTACTGAACCTTCAAAGGACCAAGGACCTCTTCTTCCACTGATACCCGACAAGGTATTCCTCTGCCATACTTTTATTTGGAACCATGTCTACCCCTGGTTGATGGTTTTGTCCCTGAGACTCCTGGCATATCTGGATAGCCGGAATCATTGTTCTTCCCATTGGGCTGTAAATCCTGTCAGCTCCTCCAATCTTCCCTCCAAATCATCCATTGGGGACCCCACACTTAGTCCAATGGTTGCCTGCCAACATCTGCCTCTGAATGTATAAGGCTCTGGCAGGGCCCTCCTAGAAGCAACCTTTTGGTATGCACTTTTTGTGGTCCATAATAGTGTCAGGGCTTGGTGACTGTTTATAGGATCAATCCCCAGGTAGGGCACACTCTGGGTGGCCATTCCTTCAGTCTGTGCTCCACACTTTTTCTCCACAATTGCTCCTGTGTGTATTTTTTCCACTTCTCAGAGGAATCAAAGCACCCCAACTTCACTCCTCCTTCATGAGCTTTCTGTGGTCTGTGAATAGTAACTTGTTTATTTTGAACTTTTGGGCTAACATACACTTATCAGTGAGTGCATACTTTGAGTGTTCTTTTGTGATTAGGTTACCTCAGTCAGGATAACACTTTCTACTTCCGTCCATTTGCCTAAAAATTTCATGAATTCATTGTTTTTAATAGCTGAATAGTACTCCATTGTTTATATATACCTCAATTTCTTTATACATTGCTCTGTTGAAGGACATCTGGGTTATTTCCAGCTTCTGGTTATTATAAATCAGGCTGCTATGAACATAGTGGAGCATGTGTCCTTATCACACATTGGAGCATTTTCTGGGTATATGCTCAAGAGTGGTATAGCTGGGTCCTCAGGTAGTACTATGTCTAATTTTCTGAGGAATTGCCAAACATGTTTCCATAGTGGTTTAACCAGCTTGCAATCCCACTGACAATGGAGAAGTGTTCATCTTTCCCTACATCCTCCTCAGGGTCTGCTGTCCTCTGAGTTTTTCCATCTTAGCCATTCTGACTAGTGTGAGGTAGAATCTCAGTGTTGTTTTGATTTACATTTCCCTGATAACTAAGGATGCTGAACATTTCTTTAGATCCTTCAGAGCCATTCCAGTTTCCTCAGTTGAGAATTCCCTGTTTAGCTCTGTACCCCATTTTTAATAGGGTTATTTGACTCTCTGTAGTCTAACTTCTTGAGTTCTTTTTAGCATTGGATATTAGCCCTCTATCAGATGTAGGACTGATAAAGATCTTTTTCCAATCTGTTCCTTGATGTTTTGTCCTATTGACAGTGTCCTTAACCTTACAGAAGCTTTGCAGTTTTATGAGGTCCCATTTGTCAATTCTTGTTCTTAGAGCATAAGCCATTAGTGTTTTAATCAGGAAATTTCCCTGTGCCCATGTGTTCAAGGTTTTTCCCTACTTTATCCTCCTTAAACTTCAGTGTATCTGGTTTTAAGTGGAGGTCCTTGATCCACTTGGACTTGAGCTTTGTATAAGGAGATAAGAATGGGTCGATTTGCATTTTTCTGCAATTGATCCAGCACCATTTGTTTAAAATGCTGTATTTTCAATGGAGTACTATTCAGCCATTAGAAACAATGAATTCATAAAATTCTTAGGCAAATGGATGGATCTGGAGAACATCATACTAGGTGAGGTAACCCAGACTCAAAAGATGAATCATGGTATGGTGTTAACCTAGAAAACTGGAATACCCAAAACATAATCCACACATCAAATGAGGTACAAGAAGAACAGAGGAGTGGCCCCTTGTTCTGTAAAGACTCAGTGAAGCAGTATAGGGCAAAACCAAAACAGGGAAGTGGAAGGGTTGGGTGGGAAAACAGGGGGAGAGAAGGGGGCTGATGGGACTTTCTCAGGGAATGGGGGTTTAGAAAAGGGAAAATCATTTGAAATGTAAATAAAAATATAAAATATATTATATATCGAATAAAAATATACATTATAAAAAAATGCTGTATTTTTTCCACTGTATGTTTTTAGCTCTTTTGTCAAATATCAAGTGATCATAGGTGTGTGGGTTCTTTTCTGAGTCTTCAATTCTATTCCATTGATCTTCCTGTCTGTTTCTGTACCAATACCAAACAGTTTTTATCACTATTGCTCTGTAGTAGATCTTGAGGTCAGGGATGGTGATTTCCCAAGAGATCTTTTGTCATGGAGAATAATTTTTGTATCCTGGGTTTTTTGTTATTCCAGATGAATTTGAGAATTGCTCTTTCTAGCTCTATGAAGAATTAATTTGGAATTTTGATGGGGATTGCATTGAATCTGTAGATTGCTTTTGGCAAGATGGTCATTTTTGCTACATTAATCCTGTCAATCCATGAGCATGGTAGATCTTTTCATCTTCTGAGATCTTCTTTGATTTCTTTCTTCAAAGGCTTGAAGTTCTTGTCATACAGATCTTTTACTTGCTTGGTTAGAGTCACACCGAGGTATTTAATATTATTTGTGACTATTTTGAAGGGTGTCATTTCCCTATTTTCTTTCTCACTCTGTTTATCCTTTGAGTATCAGAAGGCTACTGATTTGTTCAAGTTAATTTTATATCCATCCACTTTCTTTAAGTTCTTTCTCAGCTTTATGATGGATGTTTTGGGGTTGCTTAAGTATAAGATCATACTTATACTAAATATCTGCAAATAGTGATATTTTGACTTTTTCCTTTTTTTTTTTTTTTTTTTTTTTTTTTTTTTTTTTTTTTTTTTTTTTTGTCTGATTGCTCTGGCTAGGACTTCAAGTTTTATATTGAATAGATAGGAAAAGAGAGGTCAGCCTTGTCTGGTCCCCAAATTTAGTGGGATTACTTCAAATTTATCTCCGTTTAGTTTGATATTGGCTACCAGTTTGCAGTGTATTGCTTTCACTATGTTTAGGTATTGGCCTTGAATTCACAATCTCTACAAGACTTTTATCAGGAAAGGAAGCTGAATGTTGTCAAAAGCTTTTCAGCTTCTAGTGAAATGACCATGTGGTCATTTTCCTTGAATTTGTTTATGTAGTGGATTACTTTGATGAATTTTCATATATTGAACCATCCCTGCATCCCTGGAATGAAGCCTACTTGATCATGGTGAATTACTGTTTTCATGCATTCTTGGATTCAGTTGGCCAGAAATTTGTTGAGTATTTTAGCAACAATGTTCATAAGGGAGATTGGTCTGAAGTACTGTTTCCTTGTTTGATCTTTGCTTGGTTTAGGTATGAGCATTATTGTGGCTTCATAGAATAAGTTCGGTAGTATTCCCTGTGTTTGTATTTTGTGGAATAGATTGAAGAGTATTGGAATTAGCTCTTCTTTGAAGATCTGATGGAATTCCCCACTAAACCCATCTGGTCCTAGGCTTTTTATTATTATTATTATTAATTATTATTATTATTATTTTTTGATGAGAGACTATTAACAACTGCTTCTATTTTCTCAGGACATATGCAGGACTATTTAGATGTTTTATCTGATCCTGTTTTAATATTGGCACCTAGTATGTATCTAGAAAGTTCTCCATTTTGTACAGATTTTCCAATTTTGTTGTGGATAAGCTCTTAAAGTAGGATCTGATGATTTTTTGAATTTCCACAGTTTCTGTTGTTGTCTCCCTTTTCATTTCTGATTGTATTGATTTGCATAGTGGCTCTGTGCTCTCTGGTTAGTCTGGCTAAAGGATTACCTATCTTGTTGATGTTCTCAAAAAAGCAGTTCCTGGTTTGTTGATTCTTTTTTTTTTTTTTCAGTGTCATAGGACAAAATACCTTCTTTTGTGTTTTATTTTTTAATTTTTACATTCGATATATTTTTATTTACATTTCAAATGATTTCCTGTTTTCTGGCCCCCCACTCCCCAAAAGTCACATAAGTCTCCTTCCCTCCCCCTGTTCTCCCACCTACCCCTTCCCACTTCCCTGTTCTGGTTTTGCCTTATACTGCTACACTGAGTCTTTCCAGAACAAGGGGTCACTCCTTCGTTCTTCTTGTACCTCATTTGATGTGTGGATTATGTTTTGGGTATTCCAGTTTTCTAGGTCAATATCCACTTATTAGTGAGTGCATACCATGATAGATCTTTTGAGACTGGGTTACCTCACTTAGTATGATGTTCTCCAGCTCTATCCATTTGCCTAAGAATTTCATGAATTCATTGTTTCTAATGGCTGAATAGTACTCCATTGTGTATACATACCACATTTTTTGCATCCATTCTTGAGGGATACCTGGGTCCTTAACAGCTCTTGGCTATTGTAAATAGGGCTTCTATGAACATAGTGGAGCATATATCCTTGTTTAATGCTGGGGAATCCTCTGGGTATATGCCCAGGAGTAGTATAGCAGCATCTTTCAGAAGTGACATGCCCAGTTTTCTGAGGAACCACCAGATTGATTTCCAGAGTGGTTTTACCAATGTGGAACCCCACCAGCTGTGGAGGAATGTACCTCTTTATCCATATCCTCGCCAACACCTGCTGTCTACTGAGTTTTGAATCTTAGCCATTCTGACTGGTGTAAGGTGAAAACTCAGGGTTGTTTTGATTTCCATTTCCCTGATGACTAATGAAGCTGAGCATTTTTTAAAGATGTTTCTCCACCATACGAAGTTCTTCAGGTGAGAATTCTTTGTTTAACTCCCTACCGCATTTTTTAACAGGGGTATTTGGTTTTCTGGGGTCTAACTTCTTGAGATATTTGTATATATTGGATATTAGCCCTCTATCTGATGTAGGGTTGGTGAAGATCTCTTCCCAATTTGTTGGTTTCCGATTTGTCCTTTTGATGGAGTCCTTTGCTTTACAGAAACTTTGTAATTAAATGAGGTCCCATTTGTCAATTCTTGATTTTAGAGCATACGCTATTGGTGTTCTGTTCAGGAACTTCCCCCCGTTCCGATTCCTCAAGGGTCTTCCCCAGTTTCTTTCCTATTAGCTTCAGAGTGTCTGGCTTTATGTGGAGGTCTTTGATCCATTTGGAGTTGAGCTTAGTACAAGGAGACAAGGATGGATCAATTGGCATTCTCCTGCATGTTGACCTCCAGTTGACCTCCAGCACCATTTGTTGAAAAGGCTATCTTTTTTTCCATTGGATATTTTCATCCCCTTTGTCGAGGAACAAGTGGCCATAAGTGTGTGGGTTCATTTCTGGATCTTCATTCCTGTTCCATTGATCTGCCTGCCTGTCACTCTACCAATACCATGCAGTTTTTAACACTATTGCTCTGTAGTATTGCTTGAGGTCAGGGATACTGATTCCCCCAGAATTTCTTTTGGTGTTGAGAATATTTTTAGCTATCCTGGGTTTTTTGTTATTCCAGATAAATTTGAGAATTGCTCTTTCTAACTCTATGAAGAATTGAGTTGGGATTTTGATGGGGATTGCGTTGAATCTTTATATTGCTTTTGGCAAAATGGTCATTTTAACTATATTAATCCTGCCGATCCATGAGCATGAGAGGCTTTTCTGTTTTTTGAGGTGTTCTTCTATTTCCTTGTTCAGAGTCTTGAAGTTCTTATCATACAGATCAAATTTGGTAAGAGTCATCCCAAGGTACTTTATACTGTTTGTGGCTATTGTGAAGGGTGTCATTTCCCTAATTTCTTTCTCAGCCTGCTGATCCTTTGAGTATAGGAAGGCTACTGATTTGCTTGAGTTGATTTTATAGCCTGCCACTTTGCTGATGTTGTTTATCTGCTGTAGTTCTCTAGTGGAATATTTTTGGTCACTTAGGTAGACTATCATATCATTTGCAAATAATGATAGTTTGACTTCTTCCTTTCTAATTTGTATCCCTTTGACCTCCTTATGTTGTCTAATTGCCTGAGCTAGTACCTCAAGTACAATATTGAAAAAATAAGGAGAAAGGGGGCAGTCCTGTCTAGTCCCTGATTTTAGTAGGATTGCTTCAAGTATCTCTCCATTTAGTTTGATGCTGGCTACAGGTTTGCTGTATATTGCTTTTACTATGTTTAGGTGGGGGCCTTGAATTCCTGTTCTTTCCAAGACTTTAAGCATGAAAGGATGCTGAATTTTGTGGAATGCTTTTTCAGCATCCAATGAATGACCATGTGGTTTTTTCCTTTGAGTTTGTTTATGTAGTTGATTGCATTAATGGATTTCTGTATATTGAACCAACCCTGCATCCCTGGAATAAAACCTACTTGATCATGGTGAATGATCATTTTTATGTGTTCTTGGATTCAGTTGGCAAGAATTTTATTGAGTATTTTTGTATCGATGTTCATAAGGGAAATTGGTCTGAAGTTCTCTTTCTTTGTTGGATATTTGTGTGGTTTTGGTATCAGCGTAATTGTGGCTTCATAGAAGGAATTGGGTAGTGTTCCTTCTGTTTCTATTTTGTGGACTAGTTTGAAGAGTATTGGTGTTATGTCTTCTTTGAATGTCTGATAGAATTCTGCACTGAAGCTATCTGCTTCTGTGCTTTTTTTGGTTGGAAGGCTTTCTATGACCCCTTCTATTTCTTTAGGGGTTATGGGACTGTTTAGATGATCTATTTGGTCCTGATTTAATTTTGCTATTTGGTATCTGTCTAAGAAATTGTCCATTTCCTCCAGATTCTCCAGTTGTGTTGAATATAGGCTTTTGTAGTAGGATCTGATGATTTTTTTAATTTCCTCAGTTTCTGTTGTTATATCCTCCTTTTCATTTCTAATTTTGTTAATTTGGATACTCTCTCTGTGCCATTTGGTCAGTCTGGCTAAGGGTTTATCTATCTTGGTGATTTTCTTAAAGAACCAGCTCCTGGATTCATTGATTCTTTGTATGGTTCTCTTTGTTTCCACTTGACTGATTTCAGCCCTGAGTTTGATGATTACCTGTTTTCTACTCCTCCTGGATAAATTGGCTTCTTTTTATTCCAGGGCTTTCAGGTTTGTCATTAAGCTGCTAGTTTATGCTCTCTCCATATTCTTTTTGGAGGCACTCAGGGCTATGAGTTTTCCACTTAGCACTGCTTTCATTGTGTCCCAAAGTTTTGGATATGTTGTGCCTTCTATTTCATTAAATTCTTAAAAGTCTATAATTTCTTTCTTTATTTCTTCTTTGGCCAAGGTGTCATTGAGTAGAGTATTGTTCAGCCTCCATGTGTATGTGGGCTTTCTGTTGTTTTTGTTGCTATTGAAGACCACTCTTACTCCATAGTGATCCAATAGGAGGCATGGGATTAGTTTGATCTTTTTATATTGGTTGAGGTCTGTCTTGTGACAAATTATATGGTCAATTTTGAAGAAGGTACCATGAGGTGCTGAGAAAAAGGTATTTTCTTTTGTTTTAGGATGAAATGTTCTATAAATATCAGTCAAGTCCAATTGGTTCAAAGCTTCAATTAGTTTTATTGTGTCGCTGTTTAGTTTCCCTTTTCCTGATTGGTCCATTGAGGAAAGTGAAGGGTTGAAGTCACCCACAATTATTGTGTTAGGTCCAATGTGTGCTTTGAGCTTTAGTAAAGTTTATTTTATGAATGAGGGTGCCCTTGCATTTGGCGCATACATGTTCAGAATTGAAAGTTCTTCTTGGTGGATTTTTCCTTTGACCAGCAAGAAGTGTGCTTCTGTATCTCTTTTGATGAGTTTAGATTGCAAATCATTTTTATCTGATATTAGAATGGCTACTCTAATAGCCATTTATCCAATATTAAAATGAAGATGCGCATGCTGGGCAAACAATCTCCTGGCTCTGTTGGCCACCCGAACAGCCCAGGGCTTGGATGCAGGCCAACGCCTGTCTGGCTTAGACCCCCGAGATGTTGGCCTCAGGTTATATTTGCGTACCTCAGTCTGTGTGATTTCTCTGGTGCTGGAGATCCAAGATTGTGGATAGTCTCTTGTAACTGGCTTATGGGAGGCAGAGTTCTGATGTGGCTTCTGTGCAGTGAAAGGTGCTGTAAATCTGCCACTGCTTGCAGCCCAGCTGGCCAGCGAAGGTCAGTGGTAGCGGGCACAAGGTCTGCCTGGACCCTGTCACCTTGGTTCCACTGCTGATGGCCCTTCAGCTGGACCAGGTGCTGCTGCTGCCACTCTTGCTGCAGCCCTGTCCTTTTGTCTTGTTGATTCTTTGTATAGTTCTTTTTGTTTCTGTTTCATTGATTTCAGTCCTTAGTTTGATTATTTCATGCTGTCTACTCCTATAGGGTATATTTGTTTCTTTTGGTTCTAGAGCTTTCAGGTGCACCGTCAAGCTGCTAATATAAGCTCCCTATGTTTTCCTTTTAGGGGCAATTGGAGCTATGAATTTTCTTCTTAGCACTGTTTTCATGATGTCCCATAAGTTTTGGTATGATGTGTCTTCATTTTCATTAAATTCTAAAAAGTCTTTAATTTCTTCCTTGACCAAGTTATCATTGAGAAGAGCATTTTTTAAAGTCCATGTGTTTTCCATTGTTTTTTTTAAACCTAAGGCCAGTCTTAGGTTGTGGGGATATGATAAGATACATGGAATAATTTCAATATTTCTGTATCTGCTGAAGCCTGTTTTATCACCAATTATATGGTCAATTTTTTGAGAAGGTATCATGAGATTCTGTGAAAAATGCATATTCTTTTGCTTTAAGATGGAATATTCTATAAATATTTACTAGATTCATTTGGTCCATAACTTCAGTTACTTTCTCTGTGTTTTTGTTTAGATCCTCTTTCCATGATTTGTCCATAGTTGAGAGTGGGGTGCTTACATGATTAGGTACAATGTATTAAAAACTTGATTCCATTGATAGAGAATACTCTAAATCTTTGATAAATAAAGAGATAAAGTGTGGGGAGGAGAGAGAGAGAGAGAGAGAGAGAGAGAGAGAGAGAGAGAGAGAGAGAGAGAATGGGCAGAGAGATCTGGAATCACTGGGAGGGCAGGACATGGCAGGACATGTCTGGGATGAGCTAGAAACCCAAGACAATCGAAATTTACAGAAATCTAGGAAGGCAACTCAAGCTAAGATTCCTAGCAATGGAGAGATATGGAGCATGAAATAGATATCTCCTGTAAATAGATATGACTTCCAATGGAGTGATTGTGACACCAACACAGTTGCAAAGCCTTAAACCATGCCAACAAGATGAGCACTGGTAAAGATAGAGAAGAACCTAAAGGAATGGCCAAACAACTACTGTTCCCACATTGAGGCTCATACCATGAGAAGCTCTGAGACTATTAATTATATTCTGCTATACTTCTATTTTTGCTTTTTTGCTTTTTGTTTTTTGTTTGTTTGTTTGTTTTTTGAGACAGGGTTTCTCTGTGTAGGCCTGGCTGTCCTGGAATTCACTCTGTAGGCCAGGCTGACCTTGAACTCAGAAATCTGCCTGCCTCTGCCTCCCAAGTGCTGGGATTAAAGTTGTGTGCCACTACTCCCTGGTCTCTACTATACTTCTAGAATGTAACTTCCCATAACTATCATCTGAGAGGCTTTACCCAACCGTTGATGGAAACAGATGCAGAGGAGACCCACAGTCAATCAGTATGCAGAGTTTAGGGAAATCTATGGTATTGTGGGAGGAAGGGTGGAGAGAGACAGAGAGGAAAAAAACCTACAGAACTGATGAATGTGGACCCATACAGAGACTGAACTACCAACCAGAGAACATTTGTGGGACAGAACAAGGCTTTTGGCATGTATGTAACAGTTGTGCAGCTTCCACTTCATGTAGGACTCCTGACAGCAGGAGTAGAGGCTGTATCTTACTCTGTTGCCTACCTTTGGATTCATGTCCCCTCACTGGACTGCCTTGCCTAGGAGAAGGTATGCCCAGGCTACTGAAACTTGATATCCTAAGACAGGTTGATATCCATGGGAAGTCTTCTATTTTGTCACATTTTTTTCTTAGAAAATGAAGAGGATAGCAAGGAGGTGAGGTGAGAGGAAGGTACTTGGAAAAGAGAAAAAAGAGGATGCTATGGTCAGGATGTAAAATAAATTAATTTATTAAAAAACAAAATAAAAATAAATGAACCAAAAGAATGGAAGCCACTGAAGGAAGGGGACAATTAGTTTCATACATAGACTATAAACACAAAGACATCAGTGAGCTATGAAAAGGTTCAGGTAGCAAAGCAGCCACCATCACAGAAAAGAAAGAAAATTAAAAACTATGTTCCTAACTATTTGTTTCTGTGAGTATTAGAAAATACAACTATATGTGAAAGGGGAATTACAGTGGAAACTTCTTGTAGGTCTGATGATTCTGTGAGAAGTCTGGCTGCTGATTCCAGGGTGAAGTGTAAGTCTGGCTACTGATTACTGGGTAAGGAGTAAGTCTAGCTGTTCCAGTTTATTCTGTTGCTATGATCTAATATCCTCAAGAAAGAAACTTATGAAAGCTCATTTTAGCTCACAATTTCAGCTTACTGTCTACTGTAGCTGGAAAGCAAAGTTAGAAAAAACTTAATGTAGCTAGTCATGTCACATTCTCAAGAGCAGAGGAAAGAGTGCATGCATTCTACACAGTTAACTTTTTCCACTAATATAAACTGCCTGACCAAAATCCAGGGCATGCTTCAACGCACAGGGATCAGTGTCTTCCCACATCAATTAACAAAAGAAAGACATTCTCCTATAGACATATGCACAGGCCAACTTTATCTAGTCCATTTCAGGTGAATATAGCTTGTGTTTATTTGAGAATTAAACTGACTACCACATTTTTTTGAAATAAAAAACAAAACTGTATATGATGATAATCTGTATCCATGCTGTATATTTAGTGCAGTTCTGACTCTAAATAGTTCAAATCCCCAGGATTCCCCCTTTAGGTATAAGTGGGGTGTGTTCTGTTTACAGTAATTTGTTTATTATTCTACTATTTTTAATGTTTTGAATTATATATGCAAAGTTAAACATTCATGGAAGGTATCTGTGAATTCATGTTGCTCTTTTCAAAGTTTACATGTAGCAAATTCATGAGACTCTCTTTTTCTTTGTCAACAATAACTCTCAACTATGATACAAAAAACCAGTCCAAATTGAAGTACATGGCAATGCAAGGCATTACCTCATTTATTGACTTTCTCTCACTATGCCCTTTGAAGATGGTACATTTTTTAAAAAAGAATTTGAGATTTCAAAAACTTATTCTTGGACAGTTGGTTGTACTGAGGAGCAATTCCCATTTATAAACCTTAGTCTATTAATTATCTACCATGTAGTGGCCTTCCTACTACACTTAACTTTTTCTGTTCCTTCTTAATCTTCTGATACAATTTGTCGACTGGGTGTTTGTTAACTGCTTAGTAAATTGTCTTATTAAGTTATTCACACATAATGGTTTTTTAATTATTTCATTGCCTATCAAATCTGAGCCTCCAAAGTCTATATTCTGGAAATCATTATTCTGTTCCAGTTAACCCCACCCCAATCTTTAGAACATTTCCCCTTTGTTTAGTATTTAAAAGGATCAGGTACCTTTCTCTAACTGAACTTTTCTAAAGTAAAGACTTTGGATTTAATTCTCTTTCTTAGAAAAAGAATCATATTTCTACCAATGCAGACTATCAGACCACAATTGGGTCCAACTTTGATACAGTTCCTTCTCTATCAATGGCACTGCATTACATTACAAAGTATTCCTTTAATACTAATACATACATGTGTAGGTTTAAGAATGCATTTATCCATATTTTCTTGTGTCGTCAATGTTTTCCTACATATATGTGTGAATACCATGTACATCTCATAACTACAGTGGTCAAAAGAGTTCATTGAATCACCTGAAATTGAAATTACATTCATTAGCCACCATCTGGGTGCTAGAAGCCAAAGGCATCAACAATCAGTGCTCTTCAATGCTCAAACATCTCTCTAGTACCAATAGACAAGTGATAAGCCACAAGGGAGAACTTATTACTATTACTCTTTTAAGGGTGAGATTATTAATCTGACTTGTAATGACATCATTATACTCATATTTTTATGCATCTATTAACTGTTATTAGAGAAGATTCTAATTGAAGTTGATGGTGATTGATATAAAAATATACAACTGAACAAGGTGGAGAGCTTTTAAGTGTTAAATCAATCATACACACCACAGCTCTCTCTGAAGATAAAAGGATCATTATAGATGAGGTTGTCACTGTATGACACAAAACCTTAAATGGGCTACAGGAGAAGTAATGAGAGAAGGAAAATTTTATCAATATGATAAGGAAATATTTTTATAATTAATAAAATGATATCTCTTTCAAGTAATGCTTTTTGATGGTTTCTGGATTCTTGTCTTTGTATTGTTAACTTTTGTAAATTAATTTGGGTCAGTGTTCATTTCTTTCCCATAGTGGTCCAGAATAAATAAAGTACAAAATGAGCAAAATAAAGCAGGCATGCTGGTAGGCACCTGTAATCCCAGCACCCTGAGGTGAAGACAGTACCACAGAAGATTTGAGAAAGCCTTCAGAGTGAAATTATGTCTCAAATAAGAAAGCATTGATTTAGATCCTGAATTGTGTCTTGATATTTTAAATGATTTTATTTTGTTCACATGTCCCTTCGTAGTTTGTCAATGATTTTGATTTAAACTCAATACTACCTACATATTTAATGGGATTTAAAGTTCTGTGTCACACAATAATCAAAGAGATATGAACAGAAATTGAATTTATCAATTTTCATGTGAAATCTTGTGTTTCATTGATTACAATGCACTACAGAGGGAACACAATAAATTCCCCAAAACAGGATGTAACCACCACATGTTTTTGAAGGATGGAACTCAAACAGGCTGCTGCTCCTGGAAAACTGGTTCATATTCTAAGTGTTAAAAAAGAAAATTTTCTATATAAATAATAGTTTCCTACTAAGTACCTTCAGTGAAAATAAGTTGAAGTAGCACATAATGAGAATGCTATCTATCATAATTTGAATGAAAACAACCCCTATAGGCTCATATGTTATAAGGCTTGACTACAAATTAGTAGAAAGGTTTGGGGAGGATTAAGAGATTTGGCCATGGTAGAAAGGAGGGATTAAACCTCTCATGGGTTCAAATATCCATGAGAAGTCCAGTGTTGGTGTCTGATGGCTGCTGGTAGATTAGGATGCAAAGGTCTAAGCTCCTGGTCTAGCACCATGTCTGTCTTCTTCCTGCCATGATAGTCATGAACTCTTCTGCCCTCTGGAGCTATGAATCCCAAATAAATGCTTTCCTTTATAAGTTGCATTTGTCATGCAAATGATTATTCAGCAATAGAATGTTGGCCTCAAAATAACTACATTAAAGTTGCTAAATAAAGTAAATAATATTATTTCTGTTTTTGTTGGTTTTTGATAATCTGAATGAGGGTATTTCAGATACTTCTTTATATTTAAGAGGTTAAATTTACAATGTTGCTAAATAAGATATTTTCATAATCAAAGGAAAAGGTCTTTTTTTTTTTTCAAAACTTCAAGGAAAGTATTCCATAGGAAATGCTAAATGTTTGCAGAAAAGTAGACTCATAAAATGGCATAGCATATTTTTATCATTGTGGCTAAGTATCAAAAATTATTTTTAAACCATACAAGAATTTTATTTATTTTTCCTAAATTTTATTATAAGAATTAAAAACAAAGAGTAAAAAGAACTTCTGGGCCTTCCAGTCTCTGCCTCCGGATCAGAGGCTGGGCCATGGTGCCCCATCTCCAGGCAGTGCAAGAGGCCAGCTGTGCACCTGGAGACTGACTGAAAGTAGGCAATGTGCACTGGTGAGTTCAGCCCTGCAGAGCAGAGGATCTGTTGTGACCACCCTCGCCAGCAAGGAATGATGCAACACAGGAAGATCTTCAAGCAGTTTAGTCAGGATCCCTGTACAAGCTTCTTCTGACCCCGGAGAGAATAAGCCAAACCCTTAAATACTGATAGTTAACCAATCAGGCTTAGCCACATGGGTATTACTGATAGGCTGTATCCATGCGGAAGGCGCAAGACTCCACAGGCTTCAGCCAAATAAAGAGTTGTTTATAATGGGGAGCCCCCAGCAGGAAGGTGGAAAGCAGAAACCGGCGCCATTTTAAGGGCACAGTAGCAAACAGCTCCCTACAAGGATCCAGTCTGCAGGCCTCTGGCAGGAGACTTCTGTTCTCCTCCTCTGGATCAGGAACAGCCTGTGCCACAGCGACTCCTCTCCAGGCAGTGCAGGAGGCAAGCTGGGCAACCGGAGGCCTGCTGGAAGGAGGCAGTGTGCACTGGTGAGTCAGGCATTGACAACAAGACAAACTAACACCAGTGAGAATTAGATGGCAAAAGGCAAACGTAGGAACTTTACTAACAGAAATCAAGGCAATATGCCAGGATCTGCACCCAATTCTCCATTAACAGCATGTCCTGGATTCCACAACACACCAGAAAAACAAGATTTGGATTTAAAAGCACTGGTCATGATGCTGTTACAGGAACACATGAAGAACATAAATAAATCTCTTAAAGAAATTCAGGAGAAAATGGATTAAAAGTTAGAAGCAATTACAAGGGAAACACAAAAATCACTGAAAGAAATTCAGGAGAATATGGGTCAAAAGATAGAAGCCAATAAGGAGGAAATGAAAAAATCACTTAAAGAAATCCAGGAGAACTTTGGTCAACAGGCTGAGTTCATGACAGAGGAAACACAAAATTCTCTTAAATACTTACAGGAAAACAAAATCAAGCAAGTGAAGGAGATAAGCAAAACCATCCAGGATCTAAAAACAGAAGTAGAAACAACTAAGAAATTGCAAAGCTAGACAACTTTGGAGATAGAAAACCTTGGGAAGATACTGGAGCGACTGTGACAGCAGCAGTGGCAGCTGGTTCAGTGGAAGGGCTATCAGCAGTGGAACCAAGGTGACAGGGACCAGGCAGGCCTTGTACCTGCTACCACTGACATTCGCTGGCCAGCCGGGCTGGAAGTGGTGCAGATTTACAGCAACTTTCACCCCACAGAAGCTACATCAGAACTCTGCCTCCTGCCAGTCAGTTACAAGAGTCTCTCTGCCATCTTGGATTTCAGGCTCCAGAGAAATCAGACAGACTGAGGTACGCAAATATAACCTGAGGCCAACATCGCAGGGATCTAAGCCCGACAGGCATTGGCCTGTACCCAGGGCTGTTGGGGGGGGGGGCATCGGTGTGCAAACCCAGCCAGGAGGTGTTTTGCCCAGCATGGCACATGCTTCCCGCCATTTTGACTAAGGGACACCAGAGCGTTCTAGCAGGCAAAGTCAGCTAAGAGTCATAGCCCGAGGCTAACATAGCTGGGGTCTAAGAGGGACAGGCCTTGGACTGACCCCAGGCCCTGAGCTGCTCGGTGGGCCATCTGTGTGCCAACCCAGCCAGGAGGTTGCTAGCCTAGCAGACTCTCCCTGCACTTTTAGGGAGTGCACACACGCTGCCATCCTGGCCACCTGACAGAACGAATTAACAGTCATAGGCGGAGGGGAACATTGCTCAGGTCTTAGCCTGCCAGGCTTTTGCCTAGATTCAGGGCCTCAGCAGCTAGGCTAGCCTTGTGTGCACCAACCCGGTTGGGAGATAGGCTGCCCAGCAGAGTGACCAGCACTCGGAAAAGGTCCCGCAACAGCATAGACCATCAGCACTCAATGAAGGAGCAAACAAGAACTGCCTGGTTCACACAGACAACCTGGGGCAAGGCACACTAGGGATCCAAGGGCACCCAAGAGGAGGGCAGTGCATTAGCAATCTGTAACAAGGGAAACCAAGCCATCCAGTGTTGCAGAAATAGCCATATAGCCTCACAGGAGGCACAAATACCAGCCAGAGACAAGACCAACTAACTCAAAAAATAACAAGATTGCAAAGGGCAAATGTAGGAACGCTATTAACAGAAACCTAGGTAATATGGCAGCATGTGAACCAAACTCTCCAACATCAGCAAGTCCTGATTACACAAACACACCAGAAAAACAAGATTTGGATTTAAAATCACTGTTCATGATGCTGCTAGAAGAACACAAAAAGGATATAAATTAATCTTTTAAAGAAATACAGGGGAACATGAATAAGCTGTATAACTGAAACACAAAAAAATTTAAAGAAATTCAGTAGAATAAGGCTCAAGAGATAGAAGCCAATAAAGAAGAAAAACAAAAACAAACAAACAAAAAAAAAAACTTAAAGAAATGCAGGAGAAAGTGAGTCAAACATCAGAAGTCGTGAAAGAGGAAACACAAAAATCTCTTAAAGAATTACAGGAAGACACAAGCAAGCAAGTGAAGGAGCTAAGTAAAATCATCCAGGATGTAAATCAGAAGCAGAAACAACTAAGAAATCACAAAGGGAGACAACATTGGAGATAGAAAACCTTGAGAAGAAATCAGGGGCCATAGATGCAAATATCAACAACAAAATACAAGAGATGGAAGAAAGAATCTCAGATGCCGAAGATAACATAGAAACCATTGACTCAACACTCAAAGAAAATGCAAAATGCAAAAAGTTTGTATCCCAGAACATCCAGGAAATCCAGGACACAATGAGAAAACCAAACCTAAGGATTATAGGTATAGATGAGAGTGAAGATTTATAGCTGAAAGGGCCAGCAAATATCTTCAACAAAATTATGGAAGAAAACTTTCCCAACTTAAAGAGAGAGATGCCCATGAATATACAAGAAGCATACAGAACTCCAAACAGAATGGACCTGAACAGAAATACCTCTTGTCACATCATAATCAAAACCCCAAATGTACTAAACAAAGAATATTAAAGGCAGCAAGAGAAAAAGGCCAAGTAACATATAAAGGAAGACCTATCAGAATCACACCAGACTTCTCAACACAGACCATGAAAGCTAGAAGATCCTGGGCAGATCTCATGCACACTCTAAGAGAACACAAATGTCAGCCAAAACTATTATACCCAGCAAAACTCTCAATCCCAATAGATGGAGAAACCAAGATATTCCATGACAAAACCAAATTTACACAATATCTTTCTACAAACCCAGCTCTACAAAGAATAGTAGGAGGAAAATTCCAATACAAGGAGGAAAACGACACCCTGGAAAACGCAAGATATTTACCTTCTTTCATCAAACCCAAAAGAAGATAACCAATCAAATATAAAAATAACATCGAAAATGACAGGAAGTAATAATCACTATTTCTTAATATCTCTTAACATCAATGGACTCAACTCCCCAATAAAAAGACATAGACTAACAGACTGGATAAGGTAAAAGGACCCTACATTTTGCTGCATACAGGAAATACACCTCAATGTCAAAGACAAAAACTACCTTAGAGTAAAAGGCTGGAAGACAATTTTACAAGCCAATGGTCTCAGGAAACAAGCCAGAGTAGCCATTCTAATATCAGATAAAATTGACTTTCAACCTAAAGTCATCAAAAGAGATACAGAAGGACACTTCTTGCTGGTCAAAGGAAAAATCCACCAAGAAGAATTTTCAATTCTGAACATCTATGTGCCAAATGTAAGGGCAGCCTCATTCATAAAAGAAACTTTACTAAAGCTCAAAGCACACATTGCACCTAACACAATAATTGTGGGTGACTCCAACACTCCCCTCTCCTCAATGGACCAATCATGAAAACAGAAACTAAACAGGGACACAATAAAAGTAATTTAAGCTTTGGAACAATTGGACTTGACTGATATTTATAGAAAATTTCATCCTAAAGCAAAAGAATATACCTTTTTCTCAGCACCTCATGTTGCATTCTCCAAAATGGACCATATAATTAGTCACAAGACAGATCTCAACAAATATAAAAAGATCAAACTAATCCCCTGCCTCCTATCTGCTCACTATGGAATAAGAGTGGTTTTCAATAGCAACAAAAACAACAGAAAGCCCACATACGCAAGGATGCTGAACAATACTCTACTCAATGACACCTTGGCCAAAGAAGAAATAAAGAAAGAAATCAGAGACTTTTTAGAATTTAATGAAAATGAAGGCACAACATACCCAAATCTTTGGGATACAATGAAAGCAGTGCTAAGAGGAAAACTAATAGGCCTGAATGCCTCCAAAAAATAAATAAATAAATAAATAAATAAATAAATAGATAGATAAAAAACTGGAGAGAGCATAAACTAGCAGCTAAATGGCACACGTGAAAGCTCTGGAACAAAAAGAAGCTACTTCACCCAGGAGGAAAAGAAGACAGGAAATCATCAAAATCAGGGGTGAAATCAGTCAAGTGGAAACAAAGAGAACCATACAAAGAATCAATGAATCAAGGAGCTGGTACTTTGAGAAAATCAACAAAATAGATAAACCCTTACCCAGATTGACAAAAGGGCACAGAGAAAGTATCCAAATTAACAAAATTAGAAACGAAAAGGGGGATATAACTACAGAAACTGAGGAAATTAAAAAAATCATCAGATCCTACTACAAAAGCCTATACTCAACACAACTGGAGAATCTGGAGGAAATGGACAATTTCCTAGACAGATACCAAATAGCAAAATTAAATCAGGACCAAATAGATCATCTAAACAGTCCCATAATCCCTAAAGAAATAGAAGGGATCATAGAAAGCCTTCCAACCTAAAAAAGCACAGGATCAGATAGCTTCAGTGCAGAATTCTATCAGACCTTCAAAGAAGATCTAACATCAATACTCTTCAAACTATTCTACAAAATAGAAACAGAAGGAACACTACCCAATTCCTTCAATGAAGCCACAATTACATTGATATCCAAAACCACACAAAGAACCAACGAAGAAAGTGAACTTCAGACCAATTTCCCTTATGAACATTGATACAAAAATACTCAATAAAATTCTTCCAACGGAATCCAAGAACACATAAAAATGATCATCCACCATGATCAAGTAGGCTTCATTCCAGGGATGCAGGGTTGGTTCAGTATACGGAAATCCATCAATGCAATCCACTACATAAACAAACTCAACGAAAAAAAGCCACATGGTCATTTCATTGGATGCTGAAAAAGCATTCTACAAAATTCAGCATCCTTTCATGCTTAAAGTCTTGGAAAGAACCGGAATTCAAGGCCCCCACCTAAACATTGTAAAAGCAATATACAGCAAACCTGTAGCCAGCATCAAATTGAATGGAGAGAAATTTGAAGCAATCCCACTAAATCAGGGACTAGACAGGGCTGCCCCCTTTCTTCTTATCTTTTCAATATTGTACTTGAGGTACTAGCTTGGGCAATTATAAAACATAAGGGGATCAAAGGGATACAAATTGGAAAGGAAGAAGTCAAACTACCATTATTTGCAGATGATATGATAGTGTACTACGTGACCAAAACCACTCCACTAGAGAACTCCTACAGCTGATAAACAACTTCTGCAATGTGGCAGGTTATAAAATCAACTCAAGCAAATCAGTTGCCTTCCTATACTCAAAGGATAAGCAGGCTGAAAAAGAAATTAGGGAAATGACACCCTGCACAATAGCCACAAACAGTGTAAAGTACTTTGGGGTGACTTACCAAACATGTGAAAGATCTGTATGACAAGAACTTCAACACTCTGAAGAATAATATGGAAGAAGACTTCAAAAAGTGGAAAAATTTCCCATGCTCATGGATCGGCAGGATTAATATAGTTAAAAATGGCCATTTTGCCAAAAGCAATATACAGATTCAACACAATACCCATCAAAATTCCTACTCAGTTCCTCATAGAGTTAGAAAGAGCAATTCTCAAATTCATCTGGAATAACACAAAGCCCAGGATAGCTAAAACTATTCTCAACAACAAAACTAATTCTGGGGGAATCAGTATCCCTGACCTCAAGCAATACTACCGAGCAATATTGTTAAAAACTGCATGGTATTGGTACAGTGACATGCAGGCGGATAAATGGAACAGGATTGACGATCCAGAAATGAACCCACACACCTATGGTTACTTGATCCTCAACAAAGGAGCTGAAAATATCCAATGGAAAAAAGATAGCTTTTTCAACAAATGGTGCTGGTTCAACTGGAGGTCAGCATGCAGAATAATGTGAATTGATCCATTCTTATCACCTTGTACTAAGCTCAAATCTGAATGGATTAAGGATCTCCTCATAAAGCCAGACACTCTGAAGCTAATAGAAAAGAAACTGGTGAAGACCCTTGAGGACATCAGTACAGGGGGAAATTTCCTGAATAGAACACCAATAGCGTATGCTCTAAGATCAAGAATTGACAAATGGGACCTCATAAAATTACAAAGTTTCTGTAAGGCAAAGGACACCATCAAAAGGACAAATTGGCAACCAACAAATTTGGAAAAGAGCCTCATCAACCCTACATCAGAGAGATGGCTAATATCCAATATATACAAAGAACTCAAGAAGTTAGACCCCAGAAAACCAAATAACCCTATTAAAACTGGGGTACAGAGCTAAACAATGAATTTTCACCTGAAGAACTTCGGATGGCTGAGAAGCATCTTAAAAAATGCTCAACTTCATTAGTCATTAGGGAAATGCAAATCAAAACAACCCTGAGATTTCACCTTACACCAGTCAGAATGGCTAAGATTAAAAATTCAGGAGACAGCAGATGTTGGCAAGGATGTGGAGAAAGAGGAACACTCCTCCACTGCTGATGGGGTTGCAAATTGGTACAACCACTCAGGAAATCAGTCTAGGGTTTCCTCTGAAAACTGGGCACCTCACTTCCAGAAGATCCTGCTATACCACTCCTGGCTTTCACAGCATGTAATAAGGATAAGTGCTCCACTATGTTCATAGCAGCCCTATTTATTATAGCCAGAAGCTGGAAAAAAAAACCATGTATCCCTCAACGGAAGAATGGATGCAAAAAATGTGATATATATACACTATATATATATATATATATATATATACAGCCATTAGAAACAATGAGTTCATGAAATTCTTAGACAAATGAATGGAGTTGGAGAATCATACTAAGTGAGGTAACCCAGTCTCAAAAGATCAATCATAGTATGCACTCACTAATAAGTGGATATTAGCCTAGAAAATTGTAATACCCATAAAATTATCCACACATCAAATGAGGTACAAGAAGAACGGAGGAGTGGCCCCTGGTTCTGGAAAAACTCAGTGTAGCAGTATAGGGCAAAACCAGAACAGGGAAATGGGAAGGGGTAAATGGGAGAACAGAGGAAGGGAAGTGGGCTTATGTGACTTTCGGGGAGTGGGGGGGGGGGCTGAAAAGGGGAAATCATTTGAAATGTAAATAAAAAATATATCAAATAAAAAAAATATTGACAATGAAACACTTAACATACAAACTAATTACCAGCCTATTGTTCACTGAATTTAAATATTGCTCTAAACATAGGAGCCATTTTAACCATGTGTGTGTGAATATCTATACATCTTTTCTAGTCTGAGTTTACATTTCTGTGATAAAACACTGTCCAAAAGCAATTTTAGGGCAATGCTTCATTTTTCTTACATGCTTTGATTCCAATCTCTTATTAAGGGAAGGTGAGACATGTATTCAAGCTGTACAAGACTGAAGCAAAATTTACAGAGGAACCCTGCCCACTGGGTTGGTTCCCGGTCACATGTTCAGTTACCTATGAGTACCACCTGGCAAGGAATGGCATAGCTTATAGTTGGCTGTGGTCTCTTATATCAGACATCAATTAAGCTAATGCTCCCCACAGACCATCAAGTAAGCTAGACTGATGGAGGAATCTCAATCGAGGTTCCTTCTGTTGACCATATTTGGGTCAAGCTGTCAAAAATTAACCAGAAAATCATCCAATGCATGAATATTAAATACTGTATGTTCACACTGTACAAAGTCAGCATAGTTAGAGGTTCTACTGAATGTAGAAATTCTTTTTGCATGAGGTGAGCTTATCTTTAAAATGCTCACTTGGCTTGGAACGTAAACATGTAGAGAAAGCTGACCTTGTTATTCCTTGAATAATCTAAAGATGGAATCTTTTAACTCCTTGTGTTTTATTTTAAAAATGTTTATAGGCTGTACAGTTATTGCTGCTACATGCAAAAGTGCTGGATATGAAAGCATGGAAATATACATCCTTAACAATTCTGGTATTGTTTGGCAATGATGCCAGTTTCCTGAAAGAAGGATTATTACCATGTTTTCTTTTCCTTAGGACAGATGGCTTCCCAGCTGCATCCCTCACAGCCAGCTGTGGCCTCTGATGGCTAATTTCAATATATGCAAAGCAGCCTCTTTGCAACTGTCTGACCATGGCTGTTGAGAAGAATACACTTTGCATTCAGCTTCAGGTCTTTCTAGTATTAGCTGCACAGACAGGACAGAAAGGTCACACCTGAGCCAGGTCCCTGCTGTGACTTGAATACTCACATTTACACAGCATCAAAGTAAGAGATAGAGTCCCTGATTCTGCAAAAACTGGATTCAAACAGCCAGAGAGAGAGAGAGAGAGAGAGAGAGAGAGAGAGAGAGAGAGAGAGAGAGAGAGAGAGTTGATTAATGGTAATGCTGACATTTTTTTTCTGTTAGAGTAGACAAATGAATACAATGTCTGTAAAGATTTATTGCTTAACTGTAACAAGGAAATGTCTGTGAAAATTGACATCATGGTGCTACCTACAGAAGACTTAAAAGCAAGGTTCAGTTTTTTCTAATGCACACTAGCACTTCATTTAGCTTACGGAAAGTAAATACAATATACTATTTCTTAATTACTCAACCTTATTCTATAAAAATATCATTTCCCAATTATTACGCACTTATTTCAACTTAAATGGGCATACTATTATAATGTTTAAATTTTTCTATTTAAGCTCATTAGAATGATCTCCTGTCACATTAAATATTGTTAGAAATTCACTAAATTAAACATCTGTTGAAGAATTATCTATATTATGATTAATGACTTTCTTTCACTTTTAAATTGTGGACTTTCCAATTTAAAGAAATACTTAATTTTCATTACACTAGGGTTGGCCGCCATGATGTCATGTGATAAACCATAATACTTTTTCAGATATTTTACTTCCTTGGTTTCTATTAGCATTGCCTAAACTATAGTTTTATGTTCATTCAGTGAAATTATGTGAGTAATCTGCTTGCTTCATTTTTTGCTTGTTTGTTTGTTTGGTTTCCAAGACAGGGTTTCTCTTTGTAGCTCTAGCTGTCAGGTAACCCTCACTGAAGACCAGGCTGGCCTCTAATTTCATACAGATCTGCCTGTCTCTGCCACCACTGCCCTGATATGTGAATGCTCTGTAATTTACAAATCCTGTGCCTTGATTTAATTTATTTTAAACTTCTTATATTTGTGATGTAATAAGTATCTTTTAGGTTTAGATTAACCTTTGGAAGAAAAAAAAAGTATTTATACTTTTGGAGTATTTGATTTTAAACCATCATTGAGCTCTTAGAATGGTCCCAGCTTACTTATTTCTTGTGGAATTGTTCAGTTCATTACTAGCCTATTTTTCTTTATATGAGCTGCAGATCTCCATAACATTCTACAAGTGACCTCTACCCCTGCCCAACCCAGTGGACACATTTTCTTAGGACTCAAGTTGGTGATGTTCACTATGGTCTTTCTATCATGCTTTGTCCAGATTTTTTCTTAGTTTTGTAGCAAAGTTCTATCAGGAGCACCCTGCTCACAACTAAACTACACTCATTAGGGATACTGCCATTGTTATAGAACCATGAGTTGCATGGGCCTTCACAAACTGTCTAGATATTTTATTCTTAATCTACTGGCTCATACTTTCAGAAGTCTTTTCTTTTACCACAGCTATATTCCCTGATATATTACTTCTTGATGCAGACCCTATTCCTCTAGCTTTTCCCCACAGCCCTTCTCAACCTTTTCTTCCTGTCTGTCTTCATTCCTTACTTCTGTCAACTGGCATGGAGACACACTCTACCAGGGACCTCTTGTAGCCATCACTCCTGCCTAGGATCCAGAGAAGTCAAGAGCTTCCAAAGAACAGATATCCTACTCAGCAGCCACAAAAAAGAACAGGTATCTACCTCCTTTGAAAATGTATCCTTTGACAGAGAAACATCTTAAAAAATGCTCAACTTCATTAGTCATCAGGGAAATGCAAATCAAAACAACCCTGAGATTTCACCTTACACCAGTCAGAATGGCTAAGATTAAAAACTCAGGAGATAGCAGGTGTTGGTGAGGATGTGGAGAAAGAGGAACACTCCTCCACTCTGGTGGGGCTGCAAATTGGTATAACCACTCTGGAAATCAGTCTGGTGGTTCCTCAGAAAACTGGGCAGGTCACTTCCGAAAGATGCTGCTATACCACTCCTGGGCATATACCCAGAATATTCCCCAGCATGTAATAAGGATATATGCTCCACTATGTTCATAGCAGCCCAATATGATATATAACCCAATATAATACCCAGAAACTGGAAAGAACCCAGGTATCCCTCAACAGAAGAATGGATGCAAAAAATGTGGTATATATACACAATGGAGTACTATTCAGCCATTAGAAACAATGAATTCATGAAATCCTTAGGCAAATGGATGGAGCTGGATAACATCATACTAACTGAGGTAACCCAATCTGAAAAGATCAATCATGGTGTGCACTCACTAATAAGTGGATATTAGCCTGGAAAACTGGAATACCCAAAACATAATCCACACATCAAATGAGGTACAAGAAGAACAGAGGAGTGGCCCCTTGTTCTGGAATGACTCAGTGTAGCAGTATAAGGCAAAACCAGAACAGGGAAGTGGGAAGGGGTAGGTGGGAGAACAGGGGGAGGGAAGGGGGCTTATGTGGCTTTCGGGGAGTTGGAGACCAGAAAAGGGGAAATCATTTGAAATGTAAATAAAAAATATATCGAATAAAAAAAAAAGCTTATCCTTTAAATATTACACTTCTAGATTCTTAGACACCAGCACAAAAACACTAACATGTACACCTAAGAAAACATGCCTCCCTTAGAGAATCCAGCAATGCCATTATATCAAGACCTGAGAAATGCAATATAAACATTTATTAATAATGTAATATAATCACGGGACAGTGTTTCGGACCTGTAGCTGTGAACATGCTCAAGGACCTTAAGGAGGACATAGATAAAACTCTTCATAAAGAAACAGCATGGTAGCTGGTCAAGAATCTGGGGATAGTTTTAACTTTAGATAAGTGTTTTGCATATACCCAGGAGGCTTATATCCTATTACAAAGGTCTCTTATTCATAGCTACTCTATTCACCAGCCAGGAATTGGAAACAGTCTAAATGTCCATTAACTGAGGAGTAGATAGCAAAAATGTGGTGTATTTACACAATAAAATATTTTTAATCTGATAAAAATGAATTAATGAGGGCGGCGGCGGCGGCAGCAGCAGCAGTGGCTGCTCCAGCTGAAGGGCCATCAGCAGTGGAACCAAGGCATCACAGGGACCAGTTAGGCCCTGCACCCATGACCACTGACCTTCGCTGACCAGCCGGGCAGCAAGCAGCTGCAGTTGTGCGGCGCCTTTCCTGCAAGGAGGCCACTTCAGAACTCGGCCTCCCACCAGTCAGGAGAGGAGCATCCATCTTGGTTCCGTACTCCAGGAATCGGACAGACTGAGGTACACAAACATAATCCGAGGTCAACACCGCGGTGGTCTGAGCCCGACGGGCATTGGCCTGCACCCAGGCCCTGGGCGGGTCGGGGGCCATCGGGGTGCCAACCCAACCAGGAGGTTTTTTGCCCAGGCCTGCGAGCGCGCCGCCGCCATTTTGCCTGCAGGACGACAGAGAGCTCAGGCGGGCAGACCTGTAACAGGCATAGCCTAAGGCTAACAAAGCAGGGGTCCAGGCCCCAAAAGGCACAGGACTGACCCCAAGAACTGGGCGGCTTGGTGGGCCATCTGTGAGTCAACCCGCCCAGGTGATTGTTAGCAAAGCAGACTCTCCCGGCGCTTTCAGGGAGCGCGGGCGCGCACGCCCGCCATCCTAGTCACCTGGCAAACCCAATTAACAGTCATAGCCCTAGGGGAACTTTGCTCGGACCTTGGCCTCCCAGGCTTTTGCCTGGACTCAGGGACTGGGCGGCCAGGCTAACCTTGTGTGCGACAGCCCGGTTGGCAGATCGGCTGCCCAGCGGAGTGAGCGGAACACAGGGGAGGTCACAGTAGCATACACCTTCAGCACTCCCTGGGAGTGCACACGGGCTCCATCTGCTCCACAGACACAATCTGGGGCAAGGCCTCAGGCAGAAGCCCTTAGCTCTACTCTCTCCGCTTACTGATCCAGATCAGTCTGGGCGGCAGCATTACATCTCCAAGTCCTGCAAGTGGCTAGCTGGGCTTCCGGGCGGCCAGCTGGGAGAAGTCAGGGTGCTCCAGTGAATCCAGCGGGCCCCAGCGGGAGCCTTCGGGTGCCTGCTTTGGGATCGGAACAGCCTGGGCAGCAGCACACTCTCTACAAGCAGTGCAGGAGGTAAGCTGTGCACCAGAGGCCAACTGGGAAGGGGCAGCTTGCACTGGTGAGTCCAGCACTGACAAGATAAACTAACACCAGTGAGATCTAGATGGCAAAAGGCAAACACAGGAACGTCACTAACAGAAATCAAGGCAATATGGCAACATCTGAACCCAATTCTCCTCTACCAACATGTCCTGGATACCCCATCACACCAGTAAAACAAGATTTGGATTTAAAATCACTGGTCATGATGCTGGTACAGGAACACATGAAGGTCATACATAAAGAAATTCAGGAGAAAATGGATCAAAAGTTAGAAGCCCTTGCAAGGGAAACACAAAAATCATTGAAAGAAATCCAGGAGAATACAAAAGCCAACAAGGAGGAAATGCAAAAAACACTTAAAGAAATACAGGAGAACTTTGGTCAACAGGCTGAGGTCATGAAAGACGAAACACAAAAATCTCTTAAAGAAATACAGGAGATCATTGGTCAACAGGCTGAGGTCATGAAAGACGAAACACAAAAATCTCTTAAAGAATTACAGGAAAACACAAACATGCAAGTGAAGGAGCTAAGCAAAACCATCCAGGATCTAAAATCAGAAATAGAAACAACTAAGAAAACTCAAAGGGAGACAACTTTGGAGATAGAAAGCCTTGGGAAGAAATCAGGGGTCAGAGATGCAAATATCAACAACAGAATACAAGAGATAGAAGAAAGAATCTCAGATGCTGAAGATTCCATAGAAACCATGGACTCAACAGTTAAAGAAAATGCAAAATGCAAAAAGCTTGTAACCCAAAATATCCAGGAAATCCAGGACACAATGAGAAGACCAAACCTAAGGATTATAGGCATAGATGAGAGTGAAGATTTACAACTTAAAGGGCCAGCAAACATCTTCAATAAAATTATGGAAGAAAACTTCCCTAACCTAAAGAGAGAGATGCCCATGAATATACAAGAAGTCTACAGAACTCCAAACAGACTGGACCAGAACAGAAATACTTCCCGTCACATAATAATCAAAACACCAAATGTTCTAAACAAAGAAAGAATTCTAAAGGCAGTAAGAGAAAAAGGCCAAGTAACATATAAAGGAAGACCTATCAGAATCACAGCAGACTTTTCACCTGAGACTATGAAGGCTAGAAGGTCCTGAGCAGATCTCATGCAGACTCTAAGAGAACACAAATGCCAACCAAAACTACTATATCCAGCAAAACTCTCAATCACCATAGATGGAGAAACTAAGATATTTCATGACAAAACCAAGTTTACCCAATATCTATCCACAAACCCGGCCCTAAAAAGGATAATAGGAGGACAACAACAATACAAGGAGGGAAACTTCACCCTGGAAAAAGCAAGATAGTAACCTTTCATCAAACCCAAAAGAAGTTAAGCATTCAAATTTAAAAAATAACGTCAAAAATGATAGGAAGTAACAATCACTATTCCTTAATATCTCTTAACATCAATGGACTTAATGCCCCAATAAAAAGACACAGACTAACTGAATGGATACATAAACAGGACCCTACATTTTGCTGCTTACAGGAAACACACCTCAGGGTCAAAGACAAACACTACCTTAGAGTAAAAGGCTAGAAGACAATTTTACAAGCAAATGGTCTCAGGAAACAAGCTGGAGTAGCCATTTTAATATCAGATAAAATTGACTTTCAACCCAAAGTCATCAAAAGAGACCCTGAGGGACACTTCTTGCTGGTCAAAGGAAAAATACAAAAAGAAGAACTGTCAATCCTGAACATCTATGCCCCAAATGCAAGGGCACCCTCTTTCGTAAAAGAAACTTTATTAAAACTAAAAGCACACATTGCACCTAACACAATAATTGTGGGTGACTTCAACACTGCACTTTCCTCAATGGACCGATCAGGAAAACAGAAACTAAACAGGGACACAATGAAACTAATTGAAGCTTTGGACCAATTAGATTTAACAGATATATATAGAACATTCTATCCTAAAACAAAAGAATATACCTTTTTCTCAGCACCTCATGGTACCTTCTCCAAAATCGACCATATAATTGCTCACAAGACAGACCTCAACAAATATAAGAAGATCGAACTAATCCCATGCCTCCTATCTGATCACTATGGAGTAAAAGTGGTCTTCAATAGCAACAGAAACAACAGAAAGCCCACATACACGTGGAAACTGAACAATACTCTACTCAATGATACCTTGGTCAAGGAAGAAATAAAGAAAGAAATTAAAGACTTTTTAGAACACAATGAAAATGAAAACACAACATACCCAAATCTATGGGACACAATGAAAGCAGTGCTAAGAGGAAAACTCATAGCCCTGAGTGCCTCCAAAAAGAAAATGGAGAGAGCATACATTACCAGCTTAATGACACACCTGAAAGCCCTGGAACAAAAAGAAGCTATTTCGCCCAGGAGGAGTAGAAGGCAGGAAATCATCAAACTCAGGGCCGAAATCAATAAAGTAGAAACAAAGAGAACCATACAAAAAATCAACAATACCAGGAACTGGTTCTTTGAGAAAATCAACAAGATAGATAAACCCTTAGCCAGAATGACCAAAGGGCACAGAGAAAGTATCCAAATTAACAAACTTAGAAATGAAAAGGGAGATATAACAACGGAAACTGAGGAAATCCAAAAAATCATCAGATCCTACTACAAGAGCCGATACTCAACACAACTGGAGAATCTGGAGGAAATGGACAATTTCCTTGACAGATACCAAATACCAAAATTAAATCAGGACCAACTAGACCATCTAAACAGTCCCATAATGCCTAAAGAAATAGAAGGAGTCATAGAAAGTCTTCCAACCAAAAAAAGCACAGGACCAGATGGCTTCAGTGCAGAATTCACCAGACCTTCAAAGAAGAGTTAACACCAATACTCTTCAAACTATTCCACAAAATAGAAACAGAAGGAACACTACCCAATTCCTTCTACGAAGCCACAATTACGCTGATACCAAAGCCACACAAAGATCCAACAAAGAAAGAGAACTTCAGACCAATTTCCCTTATGAACATCGATGCAAAAATACTCAATAAAATTCTTGCCAACCGAATCCAAGAACACATCAAAACAATCATCCACCATGATCAAGTAGGCTTTATCCCGGGAATGCAGGGTTGGTTCAATATACGGAAATCCATCAATACAATCCACTACATAAACAAACTCAAAGACCAAAACCACATGGTCATTTCATTGGATGCTGAAAAAGCATTTGACAAAATTCAGCATCCCTTCATGCTTAAAGTCTTGGAGAGAACAGAAATTCAAGGCCCATACCTAAACATAGTAAAAGCAATATACAGCAAACCGGTAGCCAGCATCAAACTAAATGGAGAGAAACTTGAAGCAATCCCACTGAAATCAGGGACCAGACAAGGCTGCCCCCTTTCTCCTTATCTTTTCAATATTGTACTTGAGGTACTAGCTCGGGCAATTCGACAACATAAGGAGGTCAAAGGGATACAAATTGGAAAGGAAGAAGTCAAACTATCATTATTTGCAGACGACATGATCGTCTACCTAAGTGACCCAAAGAACTCCACTAGAGAGCTCCTACAGCTGATAAACAACTTCAGCAAAGTGGCAGGTTATTAAGTCAACTCAAGCAAATCAGTGGCCTTCCTATACTCAAAGGATAAGCAGGCTGAGAAAGAAATTAGGGAAATGACCCCCTTCACAATAGCCACAAACAGTATAAAGTATCTTGGGGTGACTCTTACCAAACATGTGAAAGATCTGTATGACAAGAACTTCAAGACTCTGAAGAAGGAAATGGAAGAAGACCTCAAAAAATGGGAAAACCTCCCATGCTCATGGATCGGTAGAATCAATATAGTTAAAATGGCCATTTTGCCTAAAGCACTATACAGATTCAATGCAATACCCATCAAAATCCCAACTCAATTCTTCACAGAGTTAGAAAGAGCAATTATCAAATTCATCTGGAACAACAAAAAACCCAGGATAGCTAAAACTATTCTCAGCAACAAAAGAAAATCTGGGGGAATCAGTATCCCTGACCTCAAGCAATACTACAGAGCAATAGTGTTAAAAACTGCATGGTATTGGTACAGTGACAGGCAGGAGGATCAATGGAACAGGATTGAAGATCCAGAAATGAACCCACACACCTATGGCCACTTTATCCTCGACAAAGAGGCTGAAAACATCCAATGGAAAAAAGATAGCCTTTTCAACAAATGGTGCTGGTTCAACTGGAGGTCAGCATGCAGAAGAATGCGAATTGATCCATCCTTGTCTCCTTGTACTAAGCTCAACTCCAAATGGATCAAGGACCTCCACATAAAGCCAGACACTCTGAAGCTAATAGAAAAAAAACTGGGGAAGACCCTTGAGGACATCGGTACAGGGAGAAAGTTTCTGAACAGAACACCAATAGCGTATGCTCTAAGAGCAAGAATTGACAAATGGGACCTCATAAAATTACAAAGTTTCTGTAAGGCAAAGGACACCATCAAGAGGACAAATCGGCAACCAACAAATTGGGAAAAGATCTTCACCAATCCTACATCAGATAGAGGGCTAATATCCAATATATATAAAGAACTCAAGAAGTTAGACTCCAGAAAACCAAACAACCCTATTAAAAAATGGGGTACAGAGTTAAACAAAGAATTCTCACCTGAAGAACTTCGGATGGCGGAGAAGCATCTTAAAAAATGCTCAACTTCATTAGTCATTAGGGAAATGCAAATCAAAACAACCCTAAGATTTCATCTTACACCAGTCAGAATGGCTAAGATTAAAAATTCAGGAGACAGCAGGTGTTGGAGAGGGTGTGGAGAAAGAGGAACACTCCTCCACTGCTGGTGGGGTTGTAAATTGGTACAACCACTCTGGAAATCAGTCTGGTGGTTCCTCCGAAAACTGGGCACCTTACTTCCAGAAGATCCTGCTATACCACTCCTGGGCTTATACCCAGAAGACTCCCCACCATGTAATAAGGATACATGTTCTACTATGTTCATAGCAGCCCTATTTGTAATTGCCAGATGCTGGAATGAACCCAGGTATCCCTCAACAGAAGAGTGGATGCAAAAAATGTGGTATATCTACACAATGGAGTACTATTCAGCCATTAGAAACAATGAATTCATGAAATTCTTAGGCAAATGGATGGAGCTAGAGAATATCATACTAAGTGATGTAACCCAGACTCAAAAGGTGAATCATGGTATGCACTCACTAATAAGTGGATATTAACCTAGAAAACTGGAATACCCAAAACATAATCCACACATCAAATGAGGTACAAGAAGAAAGGAGGAGTGGCCCCTGGTTCTGGAAAGACTCAGTGAAACAGTATTCAGCAAAACCAGAACGGGGAAGTGGGAAGGGGTGGGTGTGAGGACAGGGGAAGAGAAGGGGGCTTGCGGGACTTTCGGGGATTGGGGGGGCTAGAAAAGGGGAAATCATTTGAAATGTAAATAAATTATATCGAATAATAAAAAAAAATAAAGGACTGTCAACACCCAAAAAAAAAAAATGAATTAATGAAATTCATGTACAAATGGATAAAGCTGGAAAAAATTGTCTTGAGTGAGTTAACACAAACCCCAGAAGACATAAATGTTACATATTGTCTTATATGTAGACATTAACATTTAAACCTTCAATATGCGTGCTCTAATATGTATAACTACTGAGGTTGGGTACCTAGGAAGGGAATAAAGGGGAGAAGATGATTTGCCAAGAAAAAAAATAAAATATATTTTTATAGAGAGATTGGAAAAAACTGGAGTGGGTTGTTTGAATGGGGAAGGGATAGGAGAGAGTGGCAAAAGGGAATATGATTTTTATTTATTTATTCATTTATTTTAAATATTTTTATTTTCTATATTCTTTGTTTACATTCCAAATAATTTTCCCTTTCCCGGATCCCCCCTCCCCATATGTCCCATAAACCTTCATCTCTCCCTCCATTCTCCAATCACCTCCCTCCGTTTTCTCTGTCCTTATATTCCCCTCCAATGCTAGATCAATCCTTTCCAGGATCAGGACCCTCTCTGTACTTCTTCATGGGAGTCATTTGTTATGCAGTTTGTGCCTTGCGTATTCAGGGCTTCTGGGCTAATTAATATCCACTTATCAGAGATTGCATTCCATGTGTATTCTTTAGAGATTGGGTTACCTCACTTAGGATGATATTTTCCAGATCAAACCATTTGCCTAAAATTTTGTGAATTCATTGTTTCTAATTGCTGGGTAGTATTCCATTGTGTAAATTTTTATTTAAATATACTATTTCTTTTTGACATTATAAACTGATAAACATTCTAAAATGTGTGCAGACATTGTCTTATGCTTACATTTCTGTCACAATTCTGTGGCTATATCATTGTGAGTATATGACTGTGTCCATGTGTTCTGTATGATCAGAACCTAATACCTAAATCATGTTCCTAATTTTTTTAAATACTTCACTAAATATATGCTCCCATTGAATCATTCTCTAATTTTGAAAAGTTTTTATTTACTATCCTCAGGTGAGAGAAAATGTAGGACAGGCCATAGTACAGGTATACCACCATTTTGCACTCCTCTCTTGCTGACTAATATAATATGGTCAAATCACCTGTCTTTTGGCTGAAGCGTTTTCTGCAAGTATTTAACAGATTAATATGTTCAGCTCTTAATGCAATCAGAGAACATTTCACTCCCTATCTTTATAGGTAATCATTATTTTATTATTGGCTTACATTTTCTCATGCCTTCAGCAGTTTTTGCTTTGATCTAGATATTTATATTTTTTCTTCATATGTGTCTTGAAATATAAGTGTTGCCTAACAAATCAAGATTAATACATAAAAGCAATTCTTAATCCATTTTGTAATTCAATAAATACTCATGAAGCAATCACTGCACCCAAATCATGTTGTAAGTTTCTGAGGACAAAAACACCATTAAACTTTTGTTTTCTTTTCACATTTCCTTTAGAGATCATGTTAAGAGATTTATGGGAAAAGCTAAAGGAAGTTGTTTCAGCTTGAGTATGAAATCTCCACACACTCATGTATTGAATTATACCCCCATGTATTAGGACTATTTTGTGAGGTTAGACAAACTTAAAGAGTTGGGGGGGGGTCTATCTGGAGGAAATAGTTCTCTAGAACCATGTCTATGGGGTACTTCTTTCCTGTTACTTTCTGTTTCTTAGCAGCCTTGAAGTACAAGCTTTTCTATGATACACACTACTGTCAAGTCAGTTTTCCATCTAAGAAATTGGGTTAAATGCATGGGTACAGAAGCTTCTGAAAACAAGAGACAACATAAATCTTCCCCCTATTTATGTCAAGGATTCTCTAAGAGTGATTCAGAAGTGAGAAATGCAGGCAGCATTCCTTAAATACAGGAAGTTCAGCAGACCATCTCCTGGCAGTCCATTGGAAAACAGTCAGAAACTCATTCCTCAAAAGTGGATCTAAGGGAAATGTTAACAGCTGTACCTGAACACAAGAAAATGCCACAGGCCCTTCTCTGGTCTGAGTACTGTTGGACCCGAAGGGCCTAATGTCTGGACGTCCTTACTCACAAAGACACAGAGACTGAGATAGTTGCTACAAGCATGAGGTTTATTGATCCAGCACACTGAAGTTGTCCTGCAAGTGGGACAGAAGCAATCCAGACGGGACATTGTAGGCAGTTTTTGTACTTTTTAGAGGTGCAAGTTACATCAGTCAAGTTGCAGTTCAAACCCATTAGCATCTATTGATTATTGACCTTTAGATCTGCCTGGGGTCTTTTGGAGATCAGGTAGTTATCAGTTAATTCATTCTGAAGGTGGTTATCATTATCAATTAATACAATCTTGCTCAGGAATGCCTCATGGGTGGAGAACTGAATTCTCTTATTTTTGACTCCAGGCAGGAGCAGGAAGCTATGAAGAGGGCATCTTAACTAAGGCAATTATGAAGACTCTGAATTCTTTCTCATGTTAGTCAGGGAATTCGTGGAACAAAGAAGAGGATCAATCACTGGTGCCACAGTTATTACTTCACATTCCCCCCTTTTCCTTGGTCATCTATTTCAATCTTGAAATTACATTCCATCTTGATATAATACCAGATATTGTCTCAACATCATAATTTGAACAGTACTTATGTGTTCTCCAATAAAAGCTAATAAGCAGTTTAAAATGCAAGGTCCAAAAATAAAGAGCAGCAGCAGGATTATCAGAGGTCCTAAAAGTGTGGAAATAAGGTGTTAAGCCAGGGTGGTGGTGGGGGATTAAACCAGGACTCAAACCAACCCTGTCCCTTTTCTCTTTCTCTTTTTCTTTTGGCTTTTTCTTCTTCCTCACTTTGGCCATTTAATCTTTTACCACTCCTGAGTGGTCTATGTAACAGCAACATTCTTCTTTAAGGGCCACACAAAGACCTCCCTGTTGGAGAAAAAGAAGGTCTAGCTCTTGCCTCTTCTGGAGGACCACCTTGGATAGTGAGATCAACAAGGACTCCTGGAGTCTAGAAATTGATTTTTCTATGTTTTCTCTGTCTATATCTATAGCATTTCTAAGGTCATGATAGGCTTGGCAATGTAAGGCCAAGGCAGAGTACACAGTGGCAATCCCTGCCACACACAGCCCTATGCTGAGTAGGATAGAGAGTGTTATTCCTACTTCTCTTTTGGTCCTGACAGGTTCTCCCTCCTAGTGAGATAATAACTCTTCATGTGGGTGATATATAAGTCGGGGGACTAACTGTACCAATACACAAAAGTCTTGAGCTTCCTTAAGCACTTGGAGGTTGATGCATGGCATAACTCCAGATGAGCAGGCCCACCATGCATCTATTTGGGGTAACAACCTGAGGAGAAGATATTAGACTGCATTTGATTACAGAGGGGGACCTTCCCCACATATAACCCTTGCCCTGCCAATGCGGACAGGGTGAGCCCTGACATTTTGTTGTTGCTGCCACCTACAGGCACTAGCATCTTCAGTCTGGTTAACCAACTCTTGATATGCTATACCCTCATGATAGGAGGGAGTTATATCATAGCAGAGCCAGCCCAATTTGGCAGAACTTGAATATGTGGCATTTATGACCTTGAAGGCTCCCTTGGCTAGGCAAGTCAGATGAGAGTCCTCAGGGGGTTTGGTAGAGGCCTCAGGAGTAGCAGCAATCATACTTTTTAATGAGTCAGCAGCGCCTGGGGCAACAGTGGGAGAGCTAGATAGTTTAGGCCTGGGCGGTGGCTCAGGGCAGGGTCTAGTGGGGGCCAGAATCTTGTTGGGGTCTACAGGGGTATAAGGGGTCTCTATTTTTAACTTGACAGTGAACAATAATTCATCATCATATTTTTATAAAATCTAAGACCACCGGTGTATCCCTTGGCCCATCATAAGGCCTGTTTTTCAGTTTTGCTAAAGAAGATTCGGAGTGAGTGGCACCATCTGGAACACTTGGGGACATTTATCCATCCTGAGTTTCCCTGACATTCTATCTTCTGATGAGTATAATTTGCTAGCAACTTAATAAATTCCCAACTAGAGGACGGCCTCCACCAGGCATCTCCTGTGGTCTAACAGTCCCTAATTTTACAGAAGAATTCCACCTGACTCCCACATTTGGGGTTCAACGACCAATCTTGGTGAAACCCAGGACAAAAAGAAAAAGAAAGGGCCCTTAGCACACTTTTCTGATCTTTGGAAGAATAACCTCCCCATGGGTCCAACCCATGTTGTCTGGGCAGAGAAGGTGTTGAAGAGACCGTCTGGGTGTCAAAATACCCTTCTACATTCCAGCTGGCCAGAAACATCTGGAAAGAGATCAGACCACCAGATGTTCGGGCTGGCAATTTTCAATTGACTCCAAATAACATCTCCCATCACATTTATCACCTGTCCAATTAGGTTGTGCGGCTGGTGAGAACTGGGACTGGCTAAGCACAGGGGGAAGGTGTTAATGTACAGTATCAGGAGGAGGAGCCTTATCATGAGGTCTTCTGGTAATCTCCAGCTTAAAAGAGCTTTTTGTAGCCTGGGCCCTCTAGACATAAAGCTCCTTCATTGTTTCCGTTTCAATGGAAGGGGCAGGTTTCACAAGGGAAGTGTGGATCCAAGCAGTGACTCCTACTTTGACAGCCATAGGTGTGGTCAGCAGGACTAGGTAGGGGACCCTCCAGTTGGCCTCAAATGTCTGGGCACGATGTCATAGCACACAGACTGATTCACCAACCTGGAACTAATGAGATGTCTTAGGAGTCCTAGCTCATAGGCAACTGCCAGCTGTGACCACACTTCTTTCTGCACCACCTGCAGACCTTTCAGCCTAGCCTAGAATATAAATCATTATTACTATGACAAGTAGGCTCCAAGGCATGCCCCAAAACAGTCAGGGGTGTCAGGCCCATAGAGCATCTCAAAAGGTGTCAGACTGAAGCAGGATGGGATATTCCTAGCTCTAAACAGGGAAAGGGTAAGGAGCACCACCCAATCAGCACCAGTCTCCAAGGTCAATTTAGTTAAGGGCTCTTTTAGCATTCTATTTATCCTGTCTGCCTGCCCTGAACTCTGAGGTCTGTAAAGGCAATGAAGTTTCCAATCAACCTCTAAGTACACGGTCAACCCAGACTTACCTGGGCAATGAAGGCTGGGCCATTATCAGGTCCAACTGCCTTGGGAGCCTGAAATCAGGGAAAAATCTCTTCTAGTATCTTCTTGACGACCACTGAGATGGTTTCTTTTTTTAGTAGGGAAAAGCTTCAACCCAACAGGAGAAGGTGTCCATGAAGACTAATAGATATTTGTAGCCACACTTACCTGGTCTTATCTTGGTGAAATCTACCTCCCAGTACACTCCTGGTCTATCTTCTCAGTACCTCTTACCAGTGGTCAACTTTATTTCTGCAGGCATTCACCTTTTGGCAAGGCACACAGTTGTAGACCACCTGTTGTACAGGATCCTTTAATCTTGCAATATAATACCTTGATCTTGAGGCAGTTTGGATTAGCTTGCTTACCCCCAAATTAGTCCATTTGTGTATCTTTTTTTATCATGGCTCTGGCTTGTTCCTACAGTAGAATCCTCTTCCCTGATGATGTGTACCAAAATCCTTTTTCTGGATTGAAGTGGTTGCTAGGCTATCTTGTAATGATTACCAGGTCCTCAGTGGAGTATTGAAATTTGAGCTCCAGGGACTTGGGACTATTGATTACCATTATTACCATTACTGGGGTGGTCCCTGAGGCTACTGCTCGGGCCTCATGGTCAGCCAGGTTGTTTCCTCTGGCCACCAGAGAGTGGCTGTGCCTAAAAACTCTCTGACCTGTTTATGGTTATTGGGCTGTGGAATATGGAACACAGTTTCTTTTCCAGGCTCTGACAGTCACCTTTATCTTTCCTTGAGCAAATAACCCAGGTAACTGACCTGTTGACTGCAGATCTGGACCTTTTGCTGAGGTGTGATAACTTAGCTCTCCTAACTCTATAAGGTGTCTTGCTCCTTCAAAGCACAGTTCTCTGCTGGATGCCACTAGGAGAAGGTCATCCACATACTGTTACCTGAGGGTTGAGTGATTTACCTGAGGGTTGGCTGCTCAGAATGATGCTAAATCCTGGTGCAGTGCCTTGTTGAAGATGGTGGGAGAGTTCTTGAAGCCCTGAGGCAGGCAGGTCGATGTGATCTGGCCTGTCATGCCCATGTCTGGGTCTTTCTATTTGAAGGTGAAGTTTTCCTGGCTTTTCGTGGCCAGGGACAGACAGAAGGCAGCATCTTTAAGGTCTAACACAGTGTACCAAGTTCTGGAGGGTGGCAAGGAACTCAACAGGTTATATGGGTTTGTAACAGTAGGATGATGGTCAGTCACCTGCTAGTTTATCTCCCTAAGATCCTAGACTGGCTGGTAGTCATTAGTTCCAGGTTTTTATACTGGGAGGAGTGGGGTGTTCCAAGTTGTTTGACATTTTCACAGGATCTCCAGCTGGAAAAACCTAGGCATAGGGTACTGGTGAACATTCACAGGGCTAGACTGAGCTTTTAGTTCTACATAAATGGGAGGTCAGTGTTTGGCCCTCCCCATTCCATCTGTCTTTGCTCAAGCCTGTGGGTAGTTCTGCAACCACCTGTCCATATCTTGGGTCATTTGACCATTGCTTTCAAACAATTGATATTCATCTTCTAATTTCATAGTCAAAATCTGGATAGGTTCTCCCTGTTGGTCCCTTATCTGAGGCCCTTCAGGGAGAAAAATGGATCTGTGCCCCCATCTTAGTGAGGAAGTCTCTTCCTAACAAAGGGTAAGGGTATTCAGGGATAACGATGAATGAGTGGGATACCCAGCCCATGCCAAGATCCACTATTCTTTGGGAGGTTCATGAATATTGTTTATTACCCATGGCCCCCTTAACCCAAGGCTTTTTATTGGAGATTGGTTCATCTGATCACAAAAGAACTGAATGTTGAGCTCCAGTGTCCACAAGAAACTGGGTGGGTTTCCCTCTACTCTTAGGGTTACCCTGGGCTCATGGAGGGGATCTGAACCCTGTTCCACCTAGTTGTTGTCTTCCTGCATAGTCAGTATTTTAAGGCTCAGTGATTTCTTCTCAGGATCATAGGGCCCCCTCTTCTTCTTCCTGGTATAGTCTCTTGCCCAATGAACTCTTTACAATAGGCACACTGATCCTTATCCAAAAGCTCACTCCTGTTGCCAGGTACTGTCTTACTAGGCTCCCTAGTTTCTCTAACTATAGTGGCAAGTATCCTGTGTAAATTTCTCTCATCTTTTATCCCTTTTGAGCTCTCTATCCTCCTGTTCCTTCTGCTTTCCCTCCTCCTTCTCTTCCTATATCTCTCTCTTATGGTATACTTTCTCAGCTACTTGCACCAATTCCCTCAAAGACTTATCCTGTAATCCTTCAACTTTCTGTAGCTTCTTTCTAATATCTTTAGAAGACTGGTCAGTAAAGGCAAAGTAACCATTGCCTTGTGTTCTTCACTGCTAGGATCATAAGGGGTAAAGCAGTGAAAGCCTCCATGAGTCACTCTAAGAAAGTAGAGGGGGACTCATTTGGCCCTTGTACTACCTCTATTACTTTAGTCCGATTGGTGGGGCATTTAGCTCCCCCTCTGAGACCTCCCATCAGAGCCTGGAGGTAGACCTTCAGGTGTTCCCTACCTTCAGAGGTGTTGAAATCCCAGTTCGGTCTGGTCAAGAGGATGTCTGCATCCATGTCCACTAGTAAAAGGAAAGGGCATTCATATGCACCTGGGACATTCTTCCGAGCATCAGGGAGGACATGCTGCTTCCTCTCCTCAATGGTAAACAGGACTTGAAGCAATTGCTGACAATTGTCCAAAGTGGGTTGGCAAGAAAAATGGAGGGACCCAATCAAGTCAGTCAGTCCCTATGGTTCCCAGAAAAAGAAGGATTATGAGTTTTCCAATTATATAAATCAGCCAACGATTTGTACAGCCCAGTACTGCATGGGCTGATGACCCTGGTCATCTGATGGACCGACTGAAGGCTTTGAAGGGCAGGATATGAGACTGGTTGGGAGCAGTCCCACACCAGCTGTGAGTTCCCTGAGCCTACCTCTCCTCAGTGAGGGAGGGCAAGAGGGATAATTGTCATCCCAGGAGGGCTGGAGGAACCAGAACCAATGAACCTGATGGATCCATGGTGTGAGGTCCAGCAGCCTGAATCGCTGGAGGTCCCTTGAAGATTTTTAAACCTAGAATTCTACTCATCCATGCATTGCCTGAGATTGCTCTGTTTCCTTGATGGTACCCAAAAATAAATGTATGTTTTTCCATTTTTTATGGTACAAAAAGAATCCCTCCTACATGACACCATTATTATAAACACCAGTATCTAAGATGCAAATTATACTGATCTTTAGAATGAAATTTTCTATAACACAAATAGTCCTATAGGGTCTCCAAATCTCATACTGCTTATTTCCTTTGCTGGTTTTAAAGATTTCATGGATATATACCTCAAACCCTACCAGATCATGTGTTCCATTAAGTCAGGATTTGTATCACAGGACCAATGATAATTGGTATTTGTTATGTTTAGTTACACAATGATAAGCTAACAATAAGAAAATGTGTTTAAGGAATGTCTCATGTAAATCCTTACTACCTGAAAATATAAGCATTAAATATCCCCCTGATTCCTGATATTTGCATTTACCCTTTTAAGTGAAATAGAATTAGTGAACACCAATCAGAACTAAAGCTAGATTATTCTCATTTGATGTTTAATAGGTATGCAAAAGAGTAAAAGCTACTTACTTTTTTTGAGTTGGGATTTTTTTCTTTTTTTTATTCAATATATTTTTTATTTACATTTCAAATGATTTCCACTTTTCTAGACCCCCCACTCCCCAAAAGTCCCACCAGCCTCCTTCCCTCCCCGTGTTTTCCAACCCAACCCTTCCAACTTCCCTGTTCTGGTTTTGCCCTATACTGCTTCACTGAGTCTTTCCAGAACAAGTGGCCACTCCTCTGTTCTTCTTGTACCTCATTTGATGTGTGGATTATGTTTTTGGTATTCCAGTTTTCTAGGTTAACACCCACTTATTAGTGAGTGCATACCATGATAGATCTTTTGAGACTGGGTTACCTCACTTAGTATGATGTTCTCCAGCTCCATCCATTTGCCTAAGAATTTCATGAATTCATTGTTTCTAATGGCTGAAAAGTACTCCATTGTGCATACATACCACATTTTTTGCATCCACTCTTCTGTTGAGGGATATCTGGGTTCTTTCCAGCTTCTGGCAATTATAAATAGGGCTGCTATGAACATAGTGGAACATGTATCCTTATTACATGCTGGGGAATCTTCTGGGTATATGCCCAGGAGTGGTATAGCAGGATCTTCTGGAAGTGAGGTGCCCAGTTTTCGGAGGAACCGCCAGACTGATTTACAGAGTGGTTGTACCAATTTGCAACCCCACCAGCAGTGGAGGAGTGTTCCTCTTTCTCCACATCCTCGCCAACACCTGCTGTCTCCTGAATTTTTAATCTTAGCCATTCTGACTGGTGTAAGGTGAAATCTCAGGGTTGTTTTGATTTGCATTTCCCTAATGACTAATGAAGTTGAGCATTTTTTAAGATGCTTCTCAGCCATCCGATGTTCTTCAGGTGAAAATTCTTTGTTTAACTTTGTACTCCATTTTTTTATAGGGTTATTTGGTTTTCTGGAGTCTAACTTCTTGAGTTCTTTATATATATTGGATATTAGCCCTTTATCTGATGTATGGTTGGTGAAGATCTTTTCACAATTTGTTGGTTGCTGATTTGACCTTTTGATGGTCTTCTTTGCCTTACAGAAACTTTGTAATTTTATGAGGTCCCATTTGTCAATTCTTGATCTTAGAGCATAACCTATTGGTGTTCTGTTCAGGAACTTTCCCCCTGTACCGATGTCCTCAAGGGTCTTCCCCAGTTTCTTTTCTATTAGCTTCAGAGTGTCTGGCTTTATGTGGAGGTCCTTGATCCATTTGGAGTTGAGCTTAGTACAAGGAGACTAGGATGGATCAATTCCCATTCTTCTGCATGCTGACCTCCAGTTGAACCAGCACCGTTTGTTGAAAAGGCTATCTTTTTTCCATTGCATGTTTTCAGCAATTACGCTGATACCAAAAGCACACAAAGATCCAACAAAGAAAGAGAACTTCAGACCAATTTCCCTTATGAACATCGATGCAAAAATACTCAATAAAATTCTTGCCAACTGAATCCAAGAACACATCAAAACGATCATCCACCATGATCAAGTAGGCTTTATTCCAGGGATGCAGGGTTGGTTCAATATACGGAAATCCATCAATGCAATCAACTACATAAACAAACTCAAAGAAAAAAACCACGCGGTCATTTCATTGGATGCTGAAAAAGCATTTGACAAAATTCAGCATCCTTTCATGCTTAAAGTCTTGGAAAGAACAGGAATTCAAAGCCCATACCTAAACATAGTAAAAGCAATATACAGCAAACTTCTAGCCAGCATCAAACTAAATGGAGAGAAACTTGAAGCAATCCCACTAAAATCAGGGACTAGACAGAGCTGCCCACTTTCTCCTTATCTTTTCAATATTGTACTTGAGGTACTAGCTTGAGCAATTCGACAACATAAGGAGGTCAAAGGGATACAAATTGGAAAGGAAGAAGTCAAACTATCATTATTTGCAGATGATATGATAGTCTACCTAAGTGACCCAAAAAACTCCACTAGAGAACTCCTACAGCTGATAAACAACTTCAGCAAAGTGGCAGGTTATAAAATCAACTCAAGCAAATCAGTAGCCTTCATATATTCAAAGGATAAACAGGCTGAGAAAGAAATTAGGGAAATGACACCCTTCACAATAGCCACAAACAGTATAAAGTATCTTGGGGTGATTCTTACCAAACATGTGAAAGATCTGTATGACACGAACTTCAAGACTCTGAAGAAGGAAATGGAAGAAGACCTCAAAAAATGGAAAAACCTCCCATGCTCATGGATCGGCAGGATTAATCTAGTTAAAATGGCCATTTTGCCAAAAGCAATATACAGATTCAACGCAATACCCACCAAAATCCCAACTCAATTCTTCACAGAATTAGAAAGAGCACTGCTCAAATTCATCTGGAATAACAAAAAACCCAGCATAGCTAAAACTATTCTCAACAATAAAAGAAATTCTGGGGGTATAAGTATGCATGACCTCAAGCAATACTACAGAGCAATAGTGTTAAAAACTATATGGTATTTGTACAGTGACAGGCAGGCAGATTGAAGATCCAGAAATGAACCCACACACCTATGGCCACTTGATCCCCAACAAAGCTACTTACTTTTAAACATTTTGAAAATTCTTCTGTCTACCAAGAAGAACTTGATCTTGATAGCTGCCAACAATAGTTCTGAAATGAGAATATACTTGTTTTAATTTTCAGAAGTTAGCACTTATGCCTACTATTTCAGAATAAGCTGCAATGAGCTGTGACTATATTCAGAACCAGCAAGCACAGATTCAACAGATTAGAGTGAATAACAACTGATACTGGTGAAGAACTAAACTGTGGGTGATAAAATTTACTCAGCGGGTGTATTAAAATTCTTCATAAACTAATATAAGAATAACACATGCATATGTTTAAGAGATATGCAGCCAGCAACAGTTCTAACCAATAAAAGAAATCACAGAGATGAAGCTAGTTGCAAATTTGAAATTCTACGAATTTCATGGATTACTAGTGGAGAACTCAATATTGAAAATATGGCAATGAGTGTTTACAGAAAAAATACGGAAAATGGAGGATAGCAGCAAGTGCCTCTGACCACATGGGAGGAAGAAACTTGCTGTAACAAATATGGACCAATTATTGAACCTGGAAGGCATGTATTATTCCTGACTTACTCCCTGAAATCAGTGTCAATCTCTGCCAGACACTAACCATATAGCTTTGAAAGAAAGTCTGTCAGGGTTGTTTAACCCTTTCTTCCCTGATTAAAACATTCCATTCTGCAGGGATGCTAAAACAGAAGGTAAACAGTTCAAAATAGCTCCAGGAAGTCCCCTAAACAGACCAGGTTTACTAGGTTCCTCATTCTCAAATTAATATTGATGGCTGAGAGACTCTATCAGACAGGCTAAGCTTCAAAGGAACCTCTCGGGAAACCTAACCTACAAAGAAAGTCTTGAAAACAGATCTGCTACCTGGAAGAAGCAGAAGCCTGCAGAGCTGCCTAGATGAGGTTTAGACCAACTGAGGCAATTGGGAAGAGCATTTTCCAACTTGTTAAACTGCCAAAGTCTGTACTATGTGCTGCAGGTTCTCAGCTTTTGTGCATTGGAAAGAAAAATGCTAACATGGACTTTGGAGACAAAGCTGTCTTTGAGTCATTTCTGCTCCTGTAAGTTACTCTTGCCTGTCTTCCTACATGTAAATCCAGGAAAAATTACTCATTCTCAAGTTAGACCTTGGTGGTGGTGTACTTTGGTCTGTAGTGGACTATCTGTTATGGTGAGTAGACATGTGTGTTTTCCATATCTTCCACAAAAACATTCTCATGAAACAACAACTGAGGTTTTGTTTTTTGTTGTTGTTGTTGTTGTTGTTGTTGTTTAAGAGTTTTTGGAAAACCAAGTTCCAAGGGAGAGAAGTACAATGATATGCAAATCTAATGGCACCATATTAAAGATAAAGCTATGTTCAGAATTCCAAATACAGAGAATAGAGTATCTGTGTGAGGTTGTTGCTTGGGCCACCTCCCATTTGGACACCAAGCTCTGCAGATAATCAAATCAATCATATAAAATGGAATTGCATTTACAAGTCACATGGCCTCAAAGATATTTCACATTATCTAGAGTATTATCATTTATGATGCTATGTAATTGTTTCATATTAGTGATTATCATACAACAGTTTACATGTATCATTTAAGCAGAATTTTTCTTAATAATGTCAATATTTTTTTCAGATCAACCTTTAAAATCTCATTTATGTAATTTATTACTTTTTAACATAGAAATATATTATATGCAATTTTGAACTATCTTTTTGATATTTATTTCACTGAATCTACAAATATTACACAGATATATGCAATGGGAAATCCATTTATAATAATTAAATTATAACATTTCTTGATAATTAATTTTATTAATTTCCCTGTATCCATTTTTCATGAATTTATTCATTTGGCCAATTCTTTATATTAAAGATTAATACTCTTGTACTTTTAACAGGATTGTGAAGAATTTATAAATCTTTTAACTTATACTTTAGGAATTATCCCATTGGCTTTATTGCGTATATAAAGTGAAAATCTTACAGATACTCTATTCAAGTCACATTTTATTACATTTTCTTCTATTCCATTTCTTCAACTTACATTTGCTTATTATACTTCAGGAAGCTGTGTTGTGCTCATGTATTCATGACACCAAATATTTGAGATAAACATGAAATACAAATCAGTTTTATTAAATTAATTTATAACAGATATCTATTGAAAATGCTGAAGAGATAGAATAAATCTAAATAAAAGCCCAAAACCAAAAACCCAAGTGAACAGAACTCCATATCTACAAAATCCACAAACAGTAGTATAACCTCATATTTCCTAAAACACTTGTTTTTTATTTATTTATTTATTTATTTATTTATTTATTTATTTTCCTAGACAGGATTTCTCTGTGTAGTCCTGGCTGTCCTGGAGCTCACTTCACTCTGTAGACCAGGCTGGCCTTGAACTCAGAAATCCAACTGCCTCTGCCTTCCAAGTACTGGGATTAAAGGTATGTGCCACTACCTCCCGACCTAAAACACTTGTAATCTGAACTGCCATGGTGGTGTCAAAATTTTTCCAAATGGTATAAAGCTATAAGGCAATCATGTCAGTGAGATCACCAAATGCTCCCCTATGAAACCTTAATGAAATTAGGTGTACACAGCTCAACCATCTTTTGTAAAACCTCTCAAAACTAAAACAGTTCCAAATGGTAAGACACTCAGAGTAGTAAAGTTACTGTAGCATCACAGCATCTGGAGCAAAAGTGTGAAAAATTAGTGAAGTGATAGGAATAGTGCAGCCTCAAACCTCAGGCAAGCATATCAACACAGTGTCGCATGCCCAGAAGTGATGTTTATCAACATGAAGATCAAATGAAGATTTCCAGATACAGCAAGCCAGACAGACAGATTCAGTATCAGCAGGTGTGTACTGTAAGATTATTAGAGGGATTTCTTCATGCATGTGAAGAAAGGAAGGTATCCAAAACACAGGTTATCCATGTACATTAATGGGCAGTGTAAATGTCACTTTATTATTAATCATATTAATCAAGAGAAACTGAGTTTCTACACAAATACTCAAATCAGGGCATGTCCTTAGGATGATTGTGCACAGTTAAAATTTATTCACTTTTCTGTTAGAAGATCATATAATACTACCAGTGAAACACTGAATCCTAGAAGAAACACATTCTGTTTACTGTAACTTTGTAGATTTTTTCTCTGTGGTAATATTTATAAAATTATAAGCATTTGAAATTTATTAACAGGGCATATGCACAAATACCCCATTGTTTAGGGAATCCAAAGTAGAGAGACCTATTGAAATTATTCAATTATTTTGAAATTATTGCATTTGTACAGTTTACAATTTAGCAGTCTGGAAAACAGATTCTGCTTATTAAATTGAAAGGTAAATACCAGCATCTCATAAATCACTTCTTGAGTTCAAGTGGGCACAAAGAGAATTGTATATTCCACAAGGGTGGAAATGTAGAAAGGCTTAAGAAAGAAGATGGGATTCAGTGAGAACTTGATGACTATAAATTTGATATCAAAAGTGGTAAATGGCATCCTTGGAAAGTGAAAGAGATCACACAGAACAGCAAAATGTGTGACAGAAATGCATTAAAGAATGCGTCAACAGCTGGGTGATGCACCTGTAGAAGAATATTCATCATAATGCACTATGTGAAAATTGGTGTCCATTTTGTAAATGACCTTAACCTCCAGAGAAAAGAAAATCACACTTTCTTTGGTCGACAAAAAGGAATCTGTCATTTAAGTGTCAGTATGTACTTTTGTGTCTCCTCCAAAGATAGGTCTCAAGATAAGGGCTTGTGTGTAGGTAGAATGTGTGTCAGGAGGAAAGAGGGAAGGAGAGAAAGAAGAAGAGCCGTGCTTCACTCACTGGGCAACCAGTGGCAGCTTGCCCACTTCACATTGTTACATGGAACAGACTCACAGATGGCCCAAGTATTTGTTCATAATAAATGCAAGAATGGGACACGAAGATAATTCTGTGACACTATCATATGAGGGTCTTATATCCTCATACACCAGATCCTTGATACATGTAGTTGTAGGCAAAGCATCTGTCTCAGTGAGGAGGCTTTCCTGAAAGAAAAACCCGAATCACACTCTGCGGTTATTCTGAGACAACTTTATTCATTGGAAAATCCAAGGAATCACCTTCGCATCTATAACTAAACCTAGACAGGATGACCACACCTCCCCAATACATACAATTATTTTGTGAATTCCATCAATATTGTTTCATTTGATCTCAATTTGTATCAATTTTAAAATAAAATTATATCTTCAGAAATATTCATCATTTTTGCTCAACTCTAAAGGTTGGAATTAAAGATCTGAATTTTGAAGGTGCACAATTAACAGCAAAATAATCAATATTCCCCAGAAAAAACTGAAACATTAGCAATTACAGAATTGCAGTAAGGATTTGGTGATATGATTCCTTTGATGTTATTTCTAAATGTGTCGTAAGTATCCTCAGTATAATGCTATCTCAGTGATTCCCAAGTTAGTTTTGTTTCTGTTTGGTTAATTTATTTGTAGCAACTAGAAACATAAAACCTTATACAAGTCAAGCTCCTTATTTACAGCTATGATATACAAGCATGCACATTACCAATGGATAGAAGAATGGATACAATTAGTAGTTTTATACAAAAAGCAATAAATTGATTATCTGATGTAAGAACCCATAGTAGGGACTGTAGATATGAGTCGGTTATTAAGTAGCATTCTTTCAGATACAGTTCCCAGTACCAATACTGACAGTCATTAAGTAGCCTTCTTTCAGAGTTCCCAAATACAGTTCACAGCACCAACATTGACTGCTTCACAATCATCTGTAACTCAGA